>NC_092424.1:37681166-38003996 GCF_036169615.1 Heliangelus exortis
AAGTACTAAACAAGTGTTGTTATACTGCTATTACCTTGATTCATTTTTAAACAGGAAAGGCAGATAAAGACACAATTCTTTCAATCATCTTGGCTGGTATACAACAATGCCTTTTTTTATAATCTGAATATAAACTAATCTTGGATTAAGTTTGAAGATCTGTAAGTACAAGCTATCCTTTACTGAATTTTATACTGTAGCCTTCTAAAAGCAGGGTGCAAGAAATTTGTAAAATTACTTCAGCAATTTTCTTCATTCATTTTAGCTCCACAACATCTATGGACCATCCCTTTGGGAAAACAATTTCCATTTAACTGACATGCAACAACAGCAATAAAAACAATGTTGCTTGTGTATGCAGAATATCAGTTACAAATGAAACAGAAAAGAATTTTGATATATGACTACCCATTCAGATAGAAACTTCATCAAAAGAAAATAGTATTGCATAAAAACAATGCAGTACATTGTAAAGAATGATTTAATAAGAACATGCATATTAACAAGAAAACAGCTGGCTTTTCATCCTCCAGTAATTTCTTGTTTTGCTGAATTGAATGCAAATAGCCCTTAACAAGAATTTCTTTCATCTCAGTTAGCTATATAGGCAGAGAGGACATACTGGACTAACTAACAGAAGTGGCAAGATTCCATGTATTTAAGATAATAAAATAAATATCTAAGGTTTCACTCAAGCCTTAGAAAACTAGAGCTCCACATCAGGATTTACCCATCTCCTACACTCAGCCCTGCAGCAGCCCCAGCTGCTCTCACTAGTCAGTGGCATGTTCATAGTTTTCATTCCCTCTTTATTCCCTTTTAGAGAAAAAAGAAAACTAACCAGTGAGGCAGATTCTGAGTTATCTGTTGGCTTATGTCTAAAGAGCTACTTCCCTTGTTCTGAGGAGGACCCAGCTCACAGAGGTCCAGTCAGTCCCACATCCCCCAAGATGAGCCAGGAACAGGGCTGGGCATGTCCAAGTTCATTGCTTGACAAAAGGGTACCTAAATGGATCCAACTGGATTTCACTCTATCACCCAAGAAACTTTCCTTTCTTTTTATCTTTTTTTTCTTTTTCTTTTTGTCAGGCATTAAATGGAAGGATTAAGAGACCTTTGCATCTGCAACAGGCTTATTGGCTCCAACTACTGCAGAGACAAATTAACATCCTTGAATTAAATCAATACTGCATCTGATACTGATGCACCAAATGTGACTTCTAAAGTTGTTATACAATATTCCTCTGTAGAGGGTAGAGTGCAGGCAGCATGGCTGAGATTTTACATTTATCTGACCAAAATGAAACATGATCTTTGTAGTTAGGTAGCTTGTAACAGTGGGAAACACAATGTTCCTATGTTCTAGTACGCAAAGAAAAGTGATCTTACACAAATTTTACTAGAACAGCCTCTGCAGCCACCTACAACAGCAATGCAAGTCAGAAATTCATCAGCTGAAACATAAAGAGCCATAGAAATGAAAACACAAAATGCATCTTAAAGATACCTCACACCACACACAGCTAGAGAAACAAGGAGCCTGCTAAAAAATTCTGTAGCTCTCCAGCACAAGAACAATAGCAGTAGATGTGCAAAACAGAATTTCACAATTGGTCTAACAGCCTAATTCTATGCCTTTAAGGAGCCCTTAGGCTAGTTCATCTCTGGATAGGGGTGGCACCATGTGTCAAAGAACAGATCACAAGTTTTGTTAGTTTTGTTTTAACAATATATTCTTCTGTTGAGTTTCCCTCCAAAACAACCCATTTCAGTTGCAAGCCACCAAAAATCTTCTCCGAATCATGTATGACTCAGAACCCTCTGTCACAACAGAAAGACTGAGCAGGAGAATTATGTAAGATGGGGTCTCTGCCCATTTTCCTCAGAGGTGAGGGAGGGCTGCCCAAGAAGCACATTTTATACTCTACATGTACAAAAGCTAAGTCTCTGAAGGACTGGATTAGCAGTCTCAGTAAGAAGATCATGAGTAAGCCATTCCTCCACACAGAGGAGATATTTATTCCACACCTTTCTCTCAGAGACTATTTTCTAACCCCTCTGGTTCAGCTTGCTGGCTGCTAGACAGAAAACAGCCATTTGAAACAGGGTGAAGCAAACTTTTTTCCTCATGAAGGATTAATAGCTTTTGCCTTCTAACGGTTCTTCCTCCTTCATCAGTTAGGATCAGGAACAAGAGAAAGAAAGAGCAACTTATTTAAAAAAGTGTCTGGCAGGATTAAAACAAAAAGCATTCTCCTTAACAATCTGAAGGGGTGGTTGACACTACCTGTCAAAGCTTGCTAAGATTTTGGCTTGCAGCCAGCTCTGCAAAGGCATTTAGTTTTCTCTTTGGTGGTATAGTCACTTAGAATCTCTTCCCTGCAGTGGTTTATGAGAAAGGTGAAAGAGGTCAGCTTATGTATGCATCTGTCTTGGCATTTCTCATTTGGAGAAAGCACTAGCTGCAGAAGGAGATAAAACATTGAGGATTCAAGGATGTATTTGGGTTTAGAAAATATGGCTGACTGTGTATAAGTTCTGCTGTCTGTACTCCTGTGAGATGCCAGTGATACCCACACTGACAAAGGGGTCAGTACGGAATGTGTTCACAGTATGTCTGGAACAAGCTATAATTTGAAGAAAACCTGTTCTATGCATGGTAAGGGGACTGAAGGTGGTTCTGAGAATCTGAGTAGTGCTTCAGTGAACAAACCACTGTGGATATAACAAGAGGCCAATAGCTCTTGTATCATCTCAAAGATGATACAAGATATTCTTAAAAAACTTAAGACAGAGATTTACCTACATCGCTTTTTCAACATTACTGGAAAAGGAATTTTATAGTAGTGTCTAATATGGCAAAAGGACTAAAATTAAAAGTTTTTAAGGCACACACTAACAGAACTATCTAGGGTTACCATCATTTATGTTGGTTGTTGAATTTCATTTGTTTTTCCTCATAGAGACAGAGCAGCAATACTTGGTTTTCCAACTGTACCACATCAACCCCAATGTAGAAGTGCATGCAAGGTTTAAGTCCCACTCCCCAGTAAGACTGTGCCAAAAACAGCAGGGGTAAATTTTTGCATGTTTGTTTCCTAGGCTATCAATAGGAATAGATGGCTGCAGCTAGCTCCAACTTGGTTTTAAAATAGTAATCTGAAAACGGATTTAAAAAAACAAAAATCAAAGAAGCTGTCTGCAAGTGGGTGAAGAAAACAACAAGGCTGTCTTCTGAGTGGGAACCTCATGATGGTTTCACTGAGCTCTGTAATTGGAACAAAAGGTGGCAGTTCAAACCCTTAAGGATTCATAGCACCTGTTCACAATTCTACAGTACAAACAAACCACAAACTAGTGAAAGCATACTTGCTCTGACAGAATACCATGTCTCCTTCAGTGAAAAAGACATGCCTGAGGGATGGAGCATTTGCTGTTTTCCTTCTAGGGATTAGATTAATGACATACATCCTTTTCTGTACATGAAGCTTTTCCTGACAAAAAAGCATGGCACTTGGACCACAACACTCCAACCTCTTCTTCCAAGTTAACAGCAAGATCCACATCTGCCCACATCACAACCAGCACATGGAGGAGAAACTTGAGCAAGATAAAATCGGGCTGTGTGCATAACAGTTGCAACACTGTGGTGCACTGCATAGCTATTTATTGAGCTGAAAAATAGTGCTAATTTATACCAGGTACAATGTCATGCTTTCATGGCCAAGTAACTTTCAAGAGCCACATCCATAGCTTGGAACACAATGATTCTGCATTGTATAAGACAAACCCTGGTGCACATTGAGTTTCCTCACAACACAAACTGGAACCAAGCAGGTATGCTAAGCAGATTAAGCTACAGTAACAGGGATGAGCAGCAACCAAGCAAATTTTTTAAAGAATCATCCATCTAGAGATACTAAATACAAAGGCATCACCTCTGGTCCAGGGAGTACAAGAATGAATTTGCCATATTACACCATACAGCTGCATTCTTGAACACACAAGCTGCAATATCTGTGACTTTTTCCTTGTGCTTTGGCCAAGTCCCATGCCAGGTCTGCACCTCTCAGCTCTTCTAATGTTCGAGGCATCTTGCTGCTCCTCATCATACTCCCTGATGGTCCTTAACATACCTTCCCCCAGAGCTCAGGTGGCAAGTAGAGGACCTCCTCTACTTAGGGACACACCTCCCACAGGCATACCTGCTCCTGTGGAGGGAACAGGGCACTCCCCTACAGCCTGGGCTGGCTGCGTGTTCCATCCATAGCTCTGCCTGTGCAAGTCCTGGTGGCCACAGAGCTTAGGGGCAGGATAGCCCCTAATATAACGATACTTAATATACTCCAACACAGCCACTAGCAGATGGACTAGCAGCTTTTCTCTCCCATGCTGCTATTCAAAAGGTATGCCACACAGGAGGAAAAACCCTGTATCTTAGTAGAGCTGGGTCCTACACACTCAAACTTGATTCACACCTTAGGCAATATTACAAGTGCTTGTGGAAAAAATACAGTAATGAAGCCCGATCCCTTTTTATGGGAATTCCCTGTCCTTAGAGGGGGAAAAAAAAAAAAAAAAAAACAAAACTTTGGTGAAACACTCTGACAAGTCTTAACATCACCGCCACTGTTTGAAGACTTGACCATAGGCAGCTGTTTGCTATAGGGTATATGAAAACAAGTGTTACAATAAAACTAGGAGAGCTGTCTTTACACTGCAGTCTCACCATACTATCATGTCAGAGAAGTTTTACAGTTGGACATTCCCACCTTTGTTTAAGTGCTGCTGAGAAACTCAAGTATTATGTGTTTATACATTCAATTCTATTTACTAAATAGTCATGCAGTTTTACCCAATACTGTAAATTTTGAGCTCCTGCTTCTCTTAGGCTGGCAGTGTAATTTTAGTCCGAGCAGGAAGAACAATCAGCCTCACACTGGTTCCTTGTGGTTCATATTGGCATAACACTATTCATCAATCCTGTAGCAATTTTTTTCCACCCACCCTGAAAAAAGCAGCCATTTCTAAACCTGAAATCCATTTTGGTCCACAAACCTGTCATTCAATTCTGAGGATACTGACACAGCCATACCATACCAGTTCAAGATAAAAACAAGCAGAGCTGTGAGGTTGTAAGGGAGAAAAAGCATGCAGACAGATTAGTATCAGCATCAGCCAACAGAAGATAAACCATTTTTCCTTTGCCAGACAAAAAAAAAAGACAAACTATCTTTCAGATTAAGTAATGTATTTCCAGCAAATAAGCATAGATCGGCAACAGTTAAATAACAATCACTCTTTCAAGAATCAGCTCAGGCTCAGAGGTTAGTAATAATTTTCTCTAGTTATTCTTTTCCTTACTGGATACTCCATACTAAGGGTTCCTAAATCTCAAGGTCACGAGAAGTTTCAGATTCTTACCAGAAAGTTATCTTCTTTCTGCAACAGCTAGCTCATATAAAGCACTGGGTGACAGAGAATAGGAGAGCACAGGTTGCAGCTTCTCATCCTCCCCTATACCTGCACTACCTGCCAGCCCAGCCCCCATTCTGTCTTTGCAGCCCTCAACTGCCATACCCTGCCAAGGTGGTGGCTTTTATAGGAGCTGCCACTCATTCACCCCTTGATCCCAGTCAGGGCTGCAATTAGCCCTTCACTAGCCCTGCACCAGGGCAGCTGGGGATATTGTTTCTCCTCCTCCAAAGCCTTCATGCTGCAGCACATGTGCTGTACCTACCATCTCCCTGCTGCTTTCTGTCACTGGAGTTTTTGCAGAGATGGCTGAGGGCTGATGGTATCACCACCCCACTGTGGATGCAGGTACCACTTGCACTGCTTTGTCACCAGTGCCAGAACACTTCAGGAACACACAGAACTCCTGTTCCCAAAGTGCACTGGCATTACAAAGTTGTGGTGGCAACAACATGAAAGCCCTGAGTGAATTAACTCATTGTCATCTTCCATAAGCCCTGAAGCATGTTTGTTGCTAGCATAATAGATACCAAGATGCTTAAAGTGGTGTCAGCATGTAGGGAAAAATCTCCAGAGTAAAATATTAGTGCCATCACAAGTAATAATTAGATAAGCATGTGTGAATCCTTTGTAAACTCAGTCATCCTTACTGCTACCAACAAGCCAGATCAGAAACCTGGCCTGCTGCTGTACAATTTGTGTGTTCTGCAGAAAGATGCTGAGATGGGCAGGGGGCTACCAACCCAAAGAGGAGAAGCTGTGCAAGCTGGATTTCTTGAGCCTGGGGGAGAAGCAACTTTAGAGGGATAAAAAAACAACCTCCCCATAACTACAAGGGCTTTATTGAGAAGGTAGATCTGGACTCTCTATTGAGGTGCTCTGTGGGGCAAAAAGGACAATGACCACAAATTGAAAAGAATAGGGTTTAGATAAAGGATGTAATTTTTACTATGAGAATAATTAAGGAATGAGTTACCTGGAATCCTCAGAGGTTTTCAAGACTGGACAAATCTGTGAGCACTCTGATGTGGATTCAGTGTGCCCCTGCTTTGGGCTGGAGAGCCCGAAGGACTCTCCCAGATGAGCTGTCACTGTGATGCTCCCAAGCTGAGTCCTTGTCCCTGCCAGAGAGCAGCAGCCACTGGATGTCACCCTGTGCTCACCCAACAACACTTCTCCACCTCCAAACAGGATCACACACCAGTGCAACTGGTGTGTGGATTTCTTAAGGATTTCTTAATTGCAAGCTTTTTACTTCAGGTAAAGTAGTGGTAAATGATTTATGAATATTAAACTTCTTCAAAGCCAATCTTGCTGAAATGGTTTAGTTTAAAAAGCTTCTGAATCCCCACCTAAGGTTGAAAACTTAAGGCTAACTTCAGCCAAATTGATGCAAGGAGATCACAAGTTCAGAGCGTAGTTCAAGGCCAGAACAAGAGTCCTACTTGTTTTAACAG
The DNA here is from genome assembly GCF_036169615.1 of Heliangelus exortis. Lineage (NCBI taxonomy): Eukaryota > Metazoa > Chordata > Aves > Apodiformes > Trochilidae > Heliangelus > Heliangelus exortis. Next base: position 37,688,099 of record NC_092424.1, read on the forward strand.
AAAAATCAAATATACACCAAGCTGTGTGTCTATTTCCCCTTTGCTGGGATAAAGTGGACAGAAACAGGCTTTAAGATCTTGTTATATAAATAGCACACACAGCATGTAAGATAACTCTATACATATTACTATAACAATAGTGGTACTGTGATTTCTTTAAAGAAAATGCAAGGATAATAATCACAGTAGGGGAAAAAGAAATAAACTAGAAAATCAAAAGCACCCTCCACTGCCTGCACAATATTGACTTCCCTTCTCCTGTTTACTTCAGTATAAACACCCAGGGGTCTGAATAGCAAGCTGCATTGTTCTGAAACGAGCTTCACATAAGTCTGTGAAATGCAGAAGGCAGATCTCCATTCAGTGTCAAAACTACTGATCTTTAACTGTCAATTTCACATTAACAGAGCTGTCAACTGCAGGTCCTCAAAAGTTATCTGTAGACATCTCACGCTCCCCTGTCATTTCTCCTTTCCTCACTTTCTCTAGATTTCATCATACAAGCCTGGGATCATTTTATTTATCTTGGGTGCTAGTGTTGTTCAGGTTAAGGTTGTCACACTTCCTTGCATTTGTAAAGGGTAGAAACTTAGGAGTTTCTACCTGTAAAACCAGGAGATTTTCTTGTTTTTCTCACAAGGCAATCAGGCCTTAGCAATGGGAATTTTAAGCTAATCTAGCATTTTGAAATGTGTGATAAAATAATAAGATTGGCACATTGAAAATAAAACCAAGCACTGATTTTATTCAAGTGAATAAATGACAAATGAAGCATATTGTGCATCTTCTCTAGAGTGAGAAGACTATGTCAGATTCCAACATCTTCACTCCCTTGAGCACACACCATCCCTTGCAAAGTAAAGCTACCTAACATGCTTTCTAAATTTAACATTTACATAGTGAAGAGATTGCTCTCAGAGAAGCAATGGCCATAAAGATCAGGAACTGCTGAATTTGTTATATCATGTCCCTCACAACTAACAAATGAAGTCACAGTTCTGCTTGGAGCAGCTGAAAAAAGGGGATCCTGACAAAACATCACATAAAGCTATAAATTTATCTAGTCTATCATACCGGAGTTTGAATTATAGCATAGGTCACCAATGCTTGTATGATGACAGTTTTACACAATGTGTATATATATAAAACAAGTACTCAAAACATTGTGCAGACAAAAGCTGCTATAAAGCTTCATTAGATTGGAAACCATCCAACAGTTGCACATCGGAGACTGAATTCAGTAGGCAAGTAGCTTTGCCAGTACAATGCTTCTTCACAGACAGATGCTTTATGAATTCCACAAAGTGAACCCTTATCTTACTTTTCTCAGAATTAGATTTTCAAGTAGGAAAAACAGTCTTTGATGCCCCTTGAAAGCCTGCTGAGTTATTTTCTGCACAGAAGAGATCACCACAAAGCAGGGTCTCTGATGACAGCCAGAGAAAAGCCAAAGAGAAATAAATACATATTGCCTGTATTCTGCCATGAGGGCCCCAGACTTGCTGTAACTTCCAAAGGAAGCATAGCAAGCTGTTTTTCACTGATACTCTAAATGCTGCCCTTTGTGCAAGTTCAAAAAGGGCAATATATGTGTACCTACTCCCTGTTGTATGCATCCTGCACCAGAAGTGTTCACCTTCTTTGTTGTTGTTTTGCTATCCTGAAGTATCCACAGCTTGTACAAGCTGGTTAAGGAGAAAACAGGGGCTGAAAGTAGTTATGTCTGCAAGCTTTTGTTTACAAAAACATAGGTTAAGGATTAAGCATGGTGTAAAGTGACTAAAAACCACTAGTTCCACTTCATGCAATAGAAGTCCAGTTCACCTGGTCTGGAGCTCCTGCACTGTAAACAAAAAGGAGAGTATCTTCATGTAGAAATGTATATAAAGCTTTTTACCTCTGCCTCTTACACTTCTATGAAGAACTGGGTATATTAATAACTGTAAGCAATAATCTGAGATAACAATTTGAGGAAAAAGATCATCTTTTCCAATGGCAAGTGTTAAGCCTCACTTCATGTCACAGTTTAGGCCAGGCTGGTATCAACCAGGCTTCTGCATGGTCACTCCCCACCCCCACTAGGGGACAGGAAGGACAAAATCCACCCAGAGCCTTGTTAGTTGAGACAAGGATAAGGAGGTTTTCACTTCCCAGTTACTGTAAAAGGCAAAAAACAGACAGGTTCAACTTGGGAAGGAAAAAAACCCTAATTTAATCTAGATGGAGAAAGAGAAAACATGGCCAGATGTTAATACTGTACCCAATACCACCTCTCCCTTCTTCCCAGACCTGGATTACTTCACTCCTGCATCCCCCTCAGTGGCATGGATGGATGGAGAGCAGGGGTTTGGGGTCAGTTCCCCACACATTGTTTCACACGTTGTTGCTGCTCTTTCCTCCTCAGGGGGAGGACTCCTCACATTCTTCCCTGTTGCGGCGAGCCTTTCTCACGGGGACACGGCTCTTCTCAGGAGCTCTCTCACCATCTCTTTCCCCAGGCATCTCTCGGCATCTTCTTCTGTTTCTGGGAGCATGCCTTTTATTCTGCCCTTCAGCCCCGCCCATTTCCAGCTGGCCCTAATTATTGGGCACAGCTGGGCCTAAGCTCCCAGTTCATTATCGCCAACACCTGGTGACTTGTGGTTCTCACTACATTTCCCCCCTTTTTGTTGTTTGTTAAAAAGTAAACTTCATTTTTTCAATAATTTACAATTAATTCACAATAATTTATGATTAATTTAAACATTTCATTATTTTCATTATTTTATATTACGGCCTTTCATTTACAAATAATTTAAACATTTCATTATTTTTCATCGGAGGGAAAATTCGGGCTCCTGATGGCTTTTTTGCCTCTTTAGCCTCTGTTATCAGCGGCAGATGAGGTCTCAGAACACCAGCTCAGCTTTCGCTGGTACTCGCCACCTCGGGATGCCTAGCCATGCAGAGGCTTCTCCGAGCATTCAGCGCACCAGTCTTATCACGTGTCCCTAGGGCTCCGTTTCAGGACTGCACTGTCGCGTGTCCCTGGGAGACTCCGTTTCAGGACCGCACTGACTTGATGGGCACTCAGAGCTCCGCTTCAGCTTCAGCATTCCTCGGGTTTGAATTCCGCGCGCCAACTCGCTGCGCCCTTTGAGCCTCGTTCTTCTTACCGCTTTTCGGCTTTCCTCCTGCCTGGCTCGCCATTCCGGGCTGTTGCATATCTTGCCGTGCTGGGCTTCTACTCCGAGCTCTTCACGCCGCTTACAGCATTTAAGCCTAGCCTTGTGGAGCTCTTCCCGTGGTTGCGTATTTGGAGCTCTTTATAGAGCGTCCCGCACCATCGTAGTGGCTCCATCTGACGTGATTGCGTATTTTGAAGCTCTTTATATCGCCTTCTGCATTTAAGCCAGGCTTTGTAGAGCTTCCCGCAACCAATGTGGTCATGTAGAGCTCTTTAGCTCACCTCAGCATTCACGGCTGCTGTTGTTGCCCGCATTCTCCACCAATTGTTGCGGCGAGCCTTTCTCACGGGGACACGGCTCTTCTTAGGAGCTCTCTCACCATCTCTTTCCCCAGGCATCTCTCGGCATCCTCTTCTGTTTCTGGGAGCATGCCTTTTATTCTGCCCTTCAGCCCCGCCCATTCCCGGCTGGGGCAGGCCCTAATTATTGGGCACAGCTGGGCCTAAGCTCCCAATTCATTATCGGCGACAGGTGGTGACTTGTGGTTCTCACTACACTTCCCCCTCTCCAATGCAGGGTTCCCTCTCAAGGGAGAGACTCCTTCACAAACCTCTACAACATGAATCCCTCCCTTCAGGTGCAGTCCCTCAGGAACTGCTTCAGCCTGAGCTGCACACAGAGTCACGGCTGCCGCAGGAGCAGTCACCTCCTCTGGCACGGGGTCCTCCATGGCTGCAGATACACATCTGCCCCTCTCCATGATCCTGCACAGGCTGCTGCTTCACGTCTGCCCACCTGTGATACTTCAGGGGCTACAAATCCACATTTACCCCATCCTGGTCCTTCAAAGACTGTTCTACTGTGCTCCTCCATAGGCTGCAGGAGGACATCTGCCATCTCACCATGGGCTGTGTGGAAATCTCTGCTCAGGTACCTTTATCCCTCCTTCTTCTCTGATCTTGGTGTCTTTTCTCTGGCATTTCTCTCTCACCTCCTCCTCTCCTCTGCAGGTCTTTTTTTATTTTAGTGTTTTTGATTCACCTTTCTTGAATATGTCACTTACAGAGGCACATCCAGCTTCCCACATCTGCTCAGCCTTGGGCAGAGGCGGGACCAGGATTGGAATCAGGGAAGTTTTCAGCAGCTTCTCACTGGAGCCACCACCGTGGCCCCCTTGCTTCCAAAACACCACTGCACTAACCCAAGACATTTAGTAGCAGAGGATGGTTTTGATCATTGACTTCTGGTTTATGAGCCCCATGTTGGGCACCAATAAATCTGTCATGGTTTTAGGTAGGAATTAGGTGACAGATGCTCTGTTATTCCCCAGTACCCTTCCAGGGGAAGATGAAGAGGGAATAAGGGAAAAGGGATAAGAGGCTGGAAGGGATAAGGTTGGAAGAAAAAATTAGGGTAGGTTTAATGAAGTACTAACAGAAGATCACAAATGTATATAAAGATAGGTAAATATGTAACTTGTCCTCCTCAGCTGGTAATTACTCCCCAGCCAGAAAAGTCCCACACTGAGATGGAGCTGCCCAAGTCCAGGGTCTCAGTGACAGCTCACAACAGTCTTGGAGCAACCAAGCTGAGAAGGCAGAAGGAGACCTGTCTTGGTGGATGTTTTTCTTCTCCAGTGAGCAGACAGCATGAGGAGGCAGTCTTCAACCCAGCTATCACACCAGCCAGAGAAGCCACCAGAGGGTTTTCTTGGGAGTCATTTTATACTGAGTGCCAGGGGATGGAATACTGGCATTGGTCCATTTGGGTCACTTGACCCATCCTCTCCTCCCCATAGGTTCAACTGCTACCCATGATACCTGCCACATCAACAGGCTGGCAGTCCTGGTGTTGTCTCAAGAAGGGTTTTCTATCCTGGACCTCTCAACCCAGGACAACTCACAATTTTCATTCATGATATATACTTTGCAATTTAGTCTCTTTCGTGTGTTGTTTGCAAACACCTGCTGCTACATTTACTCCTCTGGTACCCTCATCTTATAATGTGTGGGCAGGAACAGGATCCGTTTCCATTGGGCCTATCCACAGTGAATGCACACCGTGACAAACACCAGGAAAGCTGTGCTGACTGGGAGACATCCAGCTAAAAAATTACACTTTCGTGGTTAAAATAAATAACCATTTACTCACAGGGCAGCCCTTCCAGAGGTCTTTCACAAATACGAGTATTGCTAGTCCAAAAATATGCTGTCATTCAACCTCTCTGAATCATGAAATTTTACCTAAAGAACTCACTTGTTGAGGCCAAATTACAGCACTGTGGCTGAACACCATCACTGCTTTCAGCCACAGGAATGTTTGACACATCCAGTGACACAACCTGCTGCTCTGGGGGGCAGGAGGCTCAGCCATGCTGGGTGTTCTGAGGGGAGACAGAGCTTCCCCTGGTGTTGGGCTGCCACAAGACACCTCTTGGAGTCGTGTTTTGGCTTCAGTTTCTGAGCCAGAGTACCCCCACATCTCTTCTGTGGCTTCAGAAATGTGATGGTTCATAGCAAAAATTAAACAACCTTTCTGTTTCTTCAGCTGATTCCGTAAGTGAGACTCTCCATGGCATAGTGAGCATCCCAGTGCCGGCAGTAGAACTGTTGGAGCCAGAGAGGGATCATAGAAACACTGAAATATTTTGGTTGGAAAAGACCTTTAAGATCACCAAGTCCAGCCATTAATCCAGCATTGCCAAATCCACCATGAAACCACATCCCTCACCACCACATCTACAGGGCTTTGAAATACCTCTGATGACTCCACCAGATCTCTGGGCAGCCTGTTCCAGTCCCCGACAACCCTTTTGGTGAAGAAATCTTTCCTGATATCCAATCTAAGCTTGATGCCATTTCCTTTTGATTTTATCACTTGTTACTTTGGAGAAGAGACCAGCTCCCTCCTTGCTACAACCCTCCCTCAGACAGTTGTTATCAGCAAGGTACCTCCTCCAATTCTCATACTTCAAACATTTAGCAAAGGCTAAACATCTGCTGTACCACCACTCAGGAGGGCAACCGGGCACAGTGCTCCCTCCAAGCTGGGGAGGCCCTGGGCAGGCACCAGTCCCAGCCCTACCCCATGCTCCTGCCACAATTTCACCTTGAGCATTCTCCATCCCAGCACACACAGTCACTGAGGTACTGTTTTTGACACATTGCTAAAGCCCACGTTCAGTCACTGGTGATTTCTCAGTTTTTGCGTAGCTCTTGCAACAAAAATGATTTATTCCAGCAAGGCACAGATGGCTCATCCAAGGAAGGTATTTTTAATATCTGATACAAGCTACAAAATTATGGCAAGAAAATGCAGGTCAAGATTGCACATCTGATACCATACACAGCATGTTTATACCACACAGACCTACAGGCATAGGAAGGCTAGTATCTTAATTAAAAAGTAATAAAGTATACACAGGTAAAAAAAATTCTAAATAACAAATCCTGTGTGGAACTATTTACTCATTACAAATCACTCCCTTTAAATGAAAATTTCTTTTTCTGAAGGATTACTTCTTTCACAAACATCTGTTAGAGGAAGGGCTATGTGTTCAGGGAGGGTGTCCAGGTTTTCTCCTGTCAGCTTTCCTGGGTAGCAGCCAAGAGATTACCTGACCACTTTCAGCACTATTCACAGAAGAAATCAATGTCCTAAAAAAGAGAGTAGAAAGAAAAGAGGTTTTGAGATTGAAGGATTAGCATTCCTTTATCACCCCCTAAAGGTGGATCAGTAGATGCAAACGCTGAATACTCTATAATACACTCCAAGTATACCATAATGTACTCAAAGTATTGTTCTCTACAAATCAACTAACTTCACAGAATTCTGGAAAAAAAGGTCCTTTGCCTTTTGACTCCTTTTGCATAGCTGGGGTGATTTGTTCCTGCCATAATTTTTTTAAGTGAATCAGGCAATACCTGACACTTTCTCTACTAATTTCAAATCACACTTTTATGTCTGTTGTTTTTGTTTTGCATTCCTACGTCTGTACCTCAATTTATTAGTTATACATAGCCCTTTATCCATAAACAGTTCCTAGTCACACATGGAAAGGATGCCTTAAACAGCCTGAGGCTTTGTGATACACTTGGTATGGAGAAATGTGACTAGAAAATAAATGCCAGTATTTTGCTTGAAATCTTCCAGCATGGATAGACTTCTATAGCATATTGCTTTCATCTGACTTCCTGCTATTATCTTGTATGGGTATGTAGATCTTGATTCTTTTGCAGAGAATTATCACACCATGGGGCTCTAGCTGTACAACATTTACATTAGACAACATATAGCTGTCCACTGGAAGCAGAAGACAGGGAGTTGTTTGGGAAAAGATACTTATTGTTAATGAAAGTACTCTCAGCCAGCAAATGGCTAATTTTATATCATCAAGGGAAGGCAGACAACCCAACACCACTTCATAGTATGCACACACTATTGTGTTAAGTCTACTGTAACCAGTGTGATTCAATGGTTCAGAAGTAGCAGCACCGGGGAGAACAAAAAAAACCTCCTAAGATTTATTGTTCAAACAGCAATCAACAGGCATGGGTGATCCAGAGCTGCACAAAAGGATGCTGAGAGAAGTTTACAGACACTAGCATACATTGACTCTTAACAATGAAAGTTGCTTTTGGGGGGGGGGAATGAAAAAAATAAAAGGAGGGTCAGAGATACAGAGGCCCCCAGGCAATGTCCTCTTCCAGGCTTCTCTCCAGTACAGCAGGTGCCCCCCTATAAGTAGTAGAACATGGAAAAGAACATTTCTGTATCATCCTTCAATTTAATTGCAAAATTCCTGTGTAGTGAGAATGTGAAGTAAGGGTAAAAAAACTGTGAAAGCTGTGGCACTAATTTTGTGAAAGAAAATTACTTTCCTAATTATAGTTCTGCATTGCAGCCTGACAGCAGCCCATTCCGGACTCGGAGTCAGTCTGCAGGCTAAGACATTCCTTTAACCCACCTCTGCTTCCAGTTCAGCAGACTGGCTATCATCTTGTTAAGAACACAGTGCAAAACATATTCTAGTCATCCTTTCAGGTTCTGTGACTAGTTAATTGCTGCAATGCTTCTGGGGCAAATTCAGAATTACCTTATGAAGTGTCAAGAATATCTGACATTTTCATTTTCTCAAATAAAGTCTGTCTAACGTTAAAATGCAAATTCTAGCTAGTGTTATCACAAAACAAAATTATGCCTTTCCCTTATTTTTTCTTTGTTGATCATCTAGTAATCTGGATTTGAGATTAAATAACTCCATATGTGATTTCAAGATTGAAGCATTGTGTTATTTTGCCATAGACTTAAAAAAGTCATATAAATATTGAATATCAATAAAAGCAGTTACTGATAACAAAACACTTCATTTAAGCATAGAAATAAGCTTCCAGTGTTAGCTGCAAGGCCAACTATACCACAGTCTCTGAGGAAGGATCCTCCTTTTCCACTCTGTGAAGTGGTTCAGACTTCAGTAAAATAAAGAGTTTTATGTTGTATGAGACACTACTGTACATAATGAGGGAAAAATCACTCTTTTAGAAGTACTGTTTATGTACTCACAGAACACTGTTTTCAAGTGCTTTTTAATTCAGCTTTTTGATAGACACACCAATATCTTTGTTTAGAGAAATCAAGCATGCTTGCAGTAAATTGGAAATTCTGTATAAGTCTTCATCTAAATATATGATTAATAAAGAGTGCACTTGTACATGTAACTGAAGTACACAGCACGGTATTCAGTCTCTAATAAATAAAGCTGCTTTCAGTGTATAGCAAATGGTTTGGGTAAAACTTACCTGGCCTTGAAGGAATATTATTCAGATCAAACAAGAACTCTAATAGGATCAATTCCTTAATGCAACATTTGTAATGCCTGCAATACCACAGCTTATGTTAAAGATTTATTGAGCTGTTTGCCCGTAAAAAGGCCCCAAAATTGGATCCCTAAGCATCTGTGATACTCTACAATCAACTGCCACAATTATGATTTGTTTTTACAGCAAATTAGCATTACACAGCCAAGTACAATTATGTAGACAGCTGGGCTTTTGCACATTCCTTACCGTTGTAGGAACACTCTTATTTGCATCTTGATAGACATGTTGCTCAGAGACTATACTGCTAGGGAAGTAACCAACTGTCCCCATGTGGTCTTCATACTGTTCTCCATAAACCTTCAAGCAAGGAGATGTATAATTATGTACCTTAAAACAGTCCTCATCTGGTTTGAGCTAGTTGATAATGTAGTCAAAAGGAGTAACAAATAGTGTTTCTTTCTCTGGTTTTAGATTTCCTAGTTTCCAATTAGCTGGCACATGAAACAAACCATTAACACAAGTACTGATGCAGGCATACATTGTTTTGGAGTAAATGAGTAGTATCTCCAGTTTATCTGGATGTTTTTTTAAATGCAGATAGTATTTATATTTGTTTCCCTTAAGAGTTTTATGACCAACTGTGATAAAAGCTTTCTCCTCCATAGTTTCAGCAAACAGTCACAGAAAAGAACTGTTAAGGCCTTCAGTTAAGGTTCAGTTCGTAATTATCATATTGAAGACATTTCATTAACGAAAATTAAATTAAAACTCTCAGGACAACTCAATCAGTTTCAGTTTTACATTCACTTTGAAAACTAAGTTGCCACTTTTACACCTAGAACAGCTCATCATTAGCACCCATTTCCTGACAGAAATGCATGTTAATTTACTTCTTGTTAGCTCATATACACAAGAATCTCCTCTTACACTTCCAGCCCAGAATTCTCCAGAGTTTTTTTCTTTCACTAGTTTTGAGTAAACATAAATCAACTGCCCTTTTTTAATATTAATGAATCTGCAGTCTGGAGCATTATAATCCTCTTCTGCTCTGGCAAGGGAAATTGTGTCTAGAAAAAGAAAAAAGAATGAGGTGGATGAATTTAAATACATATATTATTTCATAGGGAGCAATATAAATATAAGCATCTATGGATGTACATGTGTATGACTATTTCTGCAGACAAAAGTAGGTTATCCTGAAATTAATGAGTCTTCAAGAATTTGTCCTGCTTATTTTTCTGTTCTTCAGTAAGCAAAGTAATGGCTTAACAATGTGTTATTTCATCATAGTGGAAGTTACAACCCTCCCCTCTACACTTCCATTTGAGTGGAAAATGTCCCTTACAAAACTCTTTTTGCAGTAAAACTGCATGTGACATTCCATTTAAACCCTCCCATTCTGCTTTTAAAGTTGAAAAACTGATGTAAACACAACAGAGCTAAGTAAGCTGAATAATTCTACCTCACACTACCACATCCAAACTCCATAATAATTTTGAGACTATTTTGTCCTCAAGATTAAAGCCAAATTACTTACAGACACAGTCATCATCAACACACAGCTTCTTGCTTGCAAGCTTGTCCATAAAAATTCCAGTTACAACAGGACACATTAATCCAAGACACGTAAGTAAAACAACCAAGTAAACCCGCTGTGTCATTTTTATTTGCTGCAGCACTTGCTGAATGTGAATCAGGTCCACTGATCCCCATCTTTTATGGAAGAGGCAGACACCTGGACAAACACACTGGGCCAATGGGATGGGGACAAGGCAGCATTCCATCCCACCAGAGGAGCCACAGGCAGGAGGAAGAGCTCAGGGTCCACTCATGAAACCAATCCCCTGCCAAAGCCATTCTGCATTAACATTTCAATCAGCAGCTGTATTATTTAAATGTTTAAAGCCATCTTGTAGCTGTCTGTAGTCTTAATCTTACCTCAAGCAAAGTTTAAGGATGAAAATTAAGTCAGATCCTGGTAAGCAGGAAAGGAAATTACATCCTTGCAAATCCTCAAGCTCTTAATTTTCACAAATGCTCTCACTGTCAAGCCCATTTGTCACTGGACCATGAACCCTTAACAGCAGAGATTCCCGTTAAGGTCTGTAGACAGGACCAACTGGGACTCTAATGGAGGCAAATGTAAGCAAACTGTTACAGAGTTGAAACCCAGTAAAATCCTTCGCAAGTCAGCAATTTGAATTTGAAATAAAAGCAAATGAAATAAATGCTTCTCAAGCACCACATACTTGCATAGTCAAGATTTCTTCCACAGGGAGATGCAGCTGAGAGCAAAACACACAGGTCAGGTCAGGACAGTGACCATTGCACATTTATTTACAAAGCTGAATGAACTCAGATGAGCTGGTAGATGCAAGATGCTGAACAACATACAGTGCCACAGGCTGACTTAAAGAGTCATCTTGATGCCTCGGAGAGGACATCTTGAATTCATCTTGACTCAATGAAACAACTTCCCCAAATCTTGTCAGAGTATACACAAAGCAATCCTTGTATTTTCATGAAATTGATGCATACATGCAAGGATCCATCATCACAGTTACTGCACTGTAGTTCACACTGCAGCTATAGGCAGAGGGGTGGTCTGGATCAGTCCCTAAAAGTGACAAGAGTAAGCTTGGGAATTCCCCAAACAGCCTGAATTCTTTCTGGCTGGACCAGCTTCCAGACCACAAGCAGAAAATAAGGTGTCAACTGTCACCAAAAATTCCATGTTCTCTTTTAATGAGAGAATCTTACAATTTCTAGCATCACCCTCCTATTATGGCCAACTCCACCACATCCTCCTCCTTTCAGCCCATTCCTCTGTCCTCCAACCTCCTGTACTTAGTGTAACTTCTTTTGCAGACAGCTCCATGCAAACACTTCTAAATGAAAAAAGGTGAAGAGCAGTGGTAGGCAATGGTAGTCTCATGCGCACAGAGTACCAGAAAACAAGGACAGTGTAAATAAATATAGAATTATGACTGCATAAGGAAAAATGTAAGGTTCAGGATGGAATAACTTCTCCATCACAGGCACATTGAAACAATTTTCAATTTCAATTGTTAGAAAACTTCTGAAATCACTCCCTTCCCCCCAAAAAAAACCTACTATAAAGAATGAAAAAATACATACAGGGAGATATGACTGTGATCAAGATGATATTGGAACAGGTAGCATCTTGCAATGTACTCTATGAGCAGAAGATGAAGTTATTCCAGTCTTGTGCAAAAAAGCTGGTTTGTGCAGCTAGTTTTATGCTTACAGATGCATTGAAACCTAGCACTTGCTCAGCAATGGACACACTAGAATCCATATCAAGAAGTTATAAACCATACCAAGAAGTCATAAAGCAATCATGCTTTGCTAAAGGTGCAGCACTTTGGAAAAAGAAGTTTTAAGTCAGATTTCAATTGTTTCAGAACACAAACTGTGGGTAACAGATGCTCTACAGCTACAGTAAAGCCCACACAAGACAGGGAAGGACTGCACAGAGCCACAGTAATAAAAGCCTGCAGCATCCTTCCTCCTTCCCCCAAATTACTTTGGAAACAAAAATTCCCAACACTTGCAATGTAGCTACTATGCAAACTGTTCCTTCTTTTAACACCAGCTACTGTTAATACTTGTGTGAACTACACTGAAAGGAATTCAGGCTAACTCTAAACCACTGCATCTTTGTCTGAAGGGGTAGTGAGGCCTGAACAAAACCCTTTGGCTTCTGAAGTCATTTTTGCACCCAAATATTTCGAACAGTTAAAACTCCCAATACTACATCTGATTACTTCACTGCATTTAGTATTTCATGTCATACAGACCCGTAACGATTTTTGACAAATGGGGAAAAAAAAATCCCAGAGGAATTACAAACACACATCTTGGAAAAACAGGCCTAAAACCAGGCCAGCAAGCTTATCTGCACTGTCTTTTGTAAAGAGAAAAAGTTCTTCCTAAACCATTCACTCAACTCACTGGTATAAGGGCTGGAAAGAGCAGAAGACAGGAAAACAGATCATCTTTCCTGTTTTTCCTGGGGACCTGCTTTTATTACTAGCCATCATTAGAAAGACAAAACCAAACTGAACACAATGGCTGTTGAAACCATCAGTTCCTACCGTGCTTGGCAAAAAAACCCCACTGATGGCAATTTTTTAAGGGACAAATTTATTCTGGCTGAAAAGCAGCTGTCTGCTTGATAATGGAGCTGTAGACTGAGTGTTGCATTTATTCTGAATATGCTGTCCTTTTGCATTCTTGCTCATGCTTTCTGCTCTGGAAGGACATCTATTTTTCCAGCATTCACCTCTGAGAAATTACTTTCACCTTAAAAGCAGTGAAACTGGTATACTAAGTAAGTCCTGCAAGCCTAGCAGATCAATAAGACAGATCCAATAAAAAAACCCGATGCTTAAAAACAGCATAAACTGAATTTATTTTATCAAAATTCTTATTTCAAAACAAAAATTTACTATCCAGCATATTTGTGGAAATCCAACATCTGTTCTGGTTGTTCTGCCAATTTTACAGAAGTCTTATTTCTTGTGCAGAGAGAAGCCACCATACTAGCTGATCAGATCATTATATTAAAAAAGCTATCTACAGAAGTCCTTTATAGGAGCATGCAGTTATTTCTTTGCATAAGTGATTTTCATGGCATGAGATGGAGTAATCTTGAATCCTTGGAGAGCATCTCGAGCAGCTCCTGCTTGATTCTCATTCTCAAACTCCACAAATGCAATGTCATGGCGCCCAGGAACTAAACGTACTTCTTTGAATCCAGGAAACCTTTAAAATAAAGTGAAAAGGTCAAATACTATTTCCTAGTTTGATTAATACACAGTTTCTTCAGTAGCCATAAGACTTTACTATAAGCATCTAATAGAGTAATAGTTACTACTAATGAAAGATTTAAATTAAAGGGGTTTACATGTTCAGTCCTTAGAACCAAGCCTCAATTAAGAATCATTACATGGAAACAATTTAATCAGTCTTGCACAAATATGGAAGCAACTAAAGTTAGTTTTAAAACTGCTCCTGCTGTTGCAAAGTCTTCAGTATTACAGTCACCAGCTTAAATCCAGTGCAGATTGATAGTAGATAGCTTAATCAAAGCCAGCTACAAAAATAAATAAATAAAATCAGATTTGCTTTCTGCGCCAAGTCATCAGAACTGACATCTGTAATCTTGGCCCTAAGACAAAGAACTGAACAATCTTCAGAAAAAAACCCTTGTTTTTAAAAAGCCAGGTTGCCAACTGAGAAAAAGTACACAGTTAACAGAAGAATTCAAAAGAGAAGACCTTTCTATTATAAACTTACTGATTGAATAACATGGACAGCATCATCTCGTTTGTTTCCTCAGGCAAGTTGTTAAGGAAAAGGATATAGTTTGGTGGGTTATCAGGCACCTGCAACAACACAAGATCAAAGCTCAGATGATACACAGCTATCTGTTCCTCTGCATCTGTCCACATGATTATTTCAACCAAGACTCACATACCCTTAGCTTTGCTCATAACACTGGTAGATGGATGCCAGCATACCTTCATGCAATATGCAGAGCCTCTCAGTTCTTTTACAAGAACACATTAATTGAGAGAGGCTCTGATTTTCACAAAAATCATAGTAACATATTGTCTTAGGTGTCATATTTAGACTCGAGAATTCAACAGCTGATACAGCAGTACTCTCAGCACCACGAGGGGTGGGATGCAGGTGCCCAAGCACTGGCTGTAGTGATGTCCGAGACACCTGTGTGGCAGTGGAAGAACCTATGAAAGACTCCCATCCTTCTGGAGAACCAGCAGGAGGCCAAGATAAACACCCTGTTTAACACTGAATATCTTCGGGCAATTAAAACCCACCAAACCCACATGGTTTTATTACAGTGCTCCAACCAAATTTATTAACTAGAAACCCCATTAGATTTAAATCTTTAGGGTTCTTAGCAGATTTGCCTGCTAATATGAATTTGTAGCAACCCACCAGACACAACGCTTAGTAGTCAGTTTGCTGACTCTCTACTAAAAGGCTGGGATCCCTCCAGGTGATCAAGGAGATTGCAAAAATAAGAAGAAATTGGACACCACAGCTTCAAACATCCCAACAATAGTGCCAAGCAACCTAATGTCTTGGGAGAAAAATTTCCTTCATCTGATAGAAAAATTCCAGGTAGTGACATTAGAAAATAACCTGACATTCAAATACCTAAATACGTGTTGTGCTTTGATGCAAACTGACATAGAAATATCGTGGGTTGGTACAAATGACACCTGAAAGAATCTCAGACTGGGAAAAAAAAAATTTCCCCTGGGGATCATGTATGCATTTCTCAATGACAATACTTGAGATATTCTTCCTGCCCTCCTATAAATTCTGGCTCTTTAGTACCTCTGCTTCTAACACATAAATCATTCATAAGGTCACTGAGCAGAGACGAGGAGGGAAAGGTAAGGCGTTGCTGCTACATCCCCACACAATAGTTTGGAAAACAAGACACTTATGAGAAAACAGAAAAAGTGAGCAGAAGACCCCCAAAATCCTGAAAAGAAGCTTTTAGGCAGACATTCTGGCACCCTGTCTAGTTTTCCTGTCCTTTCCTTTTCTACTATTAGAACCAATGAAGCTAAAGGTAATTTATTACCAATGAAAAAAAATTAAGAATCCTTCAAGTAGTATTAAGCACAGTCCAAACTTAAGAATAAAGGGGGAGTTGTTAATAGTGTCACTTTCTGTATAATTCTGAGAAACTGCAGATTTTGATTTCATGTAAACCAGTTACAGGAAAAGGGGAATTTCTTTTGTTTAACTGTGATTTAGCCGCTAGACAAATGTATCTCGGACCAAAAGTAAGCAAATTTATCCTTGAGTTTCTCTGTGTAATTAACATTCATAGAGGATAATTTTAAACATTAATAACTTTAGTCACAAGAAAACTACATCTTACCTGCTGATTCTGTGCTGCAGTCCCTGGAGCACTGGCTGAATTTTGTGTTGCTCCCTAGTAAGAATAAAATAGTTTTACACAAGTATTTTGTTAGGAAGATGTAAGCACACAACTTGAGAAGTATGTTGAGTTTATTTTAAGAATACTTTTTGCTTTTGACATACTCCTGAAAGAGAAACTTAAAGCACAAGAATTCTGCTGAACTCCAAAACCAGGAAATCAAAGAAAAAAAAGCAGTAGTCTCTGATCTGACAAATGGCCCAGTCAGCAGATACAGCAAGTCTCTCTTATAAAATTTGGTTTAATAGACAGGAAGGAAGTAGTTTTGAAAGTGAAGGCCTAGATAGGACATACCTGATAGGAGAAAACTAGGAGTTTCCACTAATGACTCTAGTTTAACAAGGATAACTAAAGCTATTAACATTACACCTAGCAGTAATTATATCTTCTGTACATAATGATTGGTATTTAAAAAAAAGTATTCCTGAGAAATCTGAATATTCTACCTAGATAATGTTGTTTTCTATGAACACTCTTATCTCTCCTTGATACCAATTTGTGCCATAGCTGGAAGTATTGTTAAGTAACACAGTATTCAAACTCTATGCCTTGATGTTTTCTGCTATACTTTAGCACATAAATTCATTAGTTTAGACCAAGCTAGCCCTTAGTGAAGATATATTCCAAGAGAGCTCCTTTTTATCTAACTGTAAAAAAAAAAAAACAAACCTTGCTCCAATTTACCATTCTTCAGAGCTTATAGAGCAAATAGCACAATAAAACACTGAATGAGAAAGCTGGTTGAAAACTTGAAGGTGGCATTAAAGATAAGCATTCACCTCTCCTTTTTAAAAAAGGTATTAGTTTCTACTCTAGTTTATTTTACCTTTGCCCCACATCTTTATTTTCATCTGCTAACAGGAAAGAAGGGAAAAAAGGATCACCAAGGACTATATAATCAGCCCCCTCTCCTCCAACTTCCGATGAGTGGTCAAAAGCAGCAGACAACAACAGACCACACGTAGTGCTAAGGCTTGGACAATAGGCCCAAGCCAGAGGTGCCTTTTAGGGAAATAGCAAAACTAACTGCATCCTTGTATTAATCATTAAGAATATAATTTATTAAAAATAACTGACTTGATGTTTCCACAAGAGTATGTTAAAGAAACCCTGCCAACCACACCTTGGACTCTGACCCAGTCCATGTACTGGGTGGTCAGGAGATGAACTAGATGTTTCTGCATAGGGTATTTTGCAAAGTCATCCTGACCTGCTTGTGGGTTTTTTTAACATATAAGGCTGGACCCTCTTGCAGCAACTTTGGATGCCTCACCTACAGGTGGACACACCACACAGGATTTTCCCACTTGCTGGGAAGGGTTCTCCAAATCCTTGCTGCAAGTGGTGCTCCCCAGCAACTGCAGATCTGGATGATGGCAATGTATGCAAGTGGTGATGCATCTTTCTTAATCACTATCCTTTTTCTTATGTAGTAATGTAGTCATTAAGTCATGTAGTAATGACTTAATGCATTACCTTGTATCTTTTCTATCTGTCTGCTTTAAGTACTTTTTTCTGTATTTTTCTTATTTGGTTGTATTTAGCTAACACCAGTAAAACACATCTACTCTTTTCACCCTTGTGTCCAAGTCTCATTATCATCCTCAATCAGAAAAACAACACAATTCAGGGAACTGAGAAGCACCAAAAGACCTTATTCCTAAAAAATAAAATAATTTAGAATAGTCTTTGTGTTTGTTATTTTTGCTTTTTAATCAGAGAAGCAGCTTACCTGGATAACCTTTTTATTTGCTGCATTTGCTGACTGCTCCAGAGATTTGGCCTTCTTCTTTTCCTTCCTTTTTTCCTTATCAGCAAAAGTACCACGCATTTTAGAGATTATATCGGAGTCTGTTTTTGCATACTGAATACGCTTTTTATAAGGAAAAAAAAACACATAATACACATTGCAGTTAATAATGCAAGTCCTATGAGGAGAGGTTTAGAGAACTGGGAATGTTTAGTTTGAAGGTGGCTGAGATGAGACTTTATTGCTCCCTAAAGTTACTTGAAAGGAGGTTGTAGGGAGGTGGATGCTGGCCTCTTCTCTCAAGTGAGTAATGACAGGACTACAGAAAATGGCCTGAAGCTGCATGAGACGAGATATGAGGAAGAATTTGTTTATAGAGACAGTAGTTAGGCTTTAGAACAGACTGCCCAGGGAGGTGGTAGAATCACAATCCCCTGGAAGTATTTTAAAAACACATAGCTGAGGCACTTCAGGACATGCTCTAGTCAGCATGGTGATACAGATATTGATAAATATATTTTATAAATTTTATTGGGGGAGGGAGGGGCATTGACAATTGGATGAACTTTGATCTTACCCATGACAATTCTGTGGTTCTGTTAATACTGAACATTTTGCACCAATTTCATTAACTGTGTCCTACTGTGCAGATACAGTTTTTTGCAGGAACTCCTTGTATTAAACTGTAGATGTGCTTACAGAGTATCTAATGTTCATAATTAATTCTGAACATTACTATGGAACACTAAAAGAGCATAAGATGAAAATTATTTAATTTAACTAATTGCAATCAGAACTCTATTCATTTAACAGCATTTTTTTTTCACCTCAGTCAAGCTAACAGACGTACAATGTAATACAAGAACATTTGACAAAATCAGCACTAGCTTCTATCAAAAACCCTGAGATATTTTTTTAAACCCATTTCAAGGGAAGTTAGTTTTACAGTGGTGTCTCAATCTCTGCAGAAAACAGAGTTCAGTAAAACTGAGATTTTGTAAATGGAAAGGCAAGTATCTTCCCTAATCCAAATCAGACTGGACAAATTGTGTCACCAGCACCATGGTGCTGGCTTCCTGATAAAGGCTGCCCAGTGCACTAGTCAGACAGGGTGCTGGTTTTGGCTGGGGTAGAGTTAATTTTCTTCACAGTAGCTGGTATGGGGCAACAGTATGGTTTGGATTTGTGCTGCAAACAGTGTTGATAACACAGTGATGCTTTCCTTATTGCTAAGCAGGGCTTACACAGTCAAGGCCTTTTCTGCCTGTCACCCACTCCATCTCTTGGTTGGAGATGCACAAGAAGTTGGAAGGGGACACAGTTGGGACAGCTGACCCCAAATGACCAAAGGGATATTCTGCATGATATGGCATCAGGCTCAGCATACAAGGCTGGGGCAAGACAAAGGAAGTGGGGTGTTCAGTTGCTGTATTTGCCTTCTCAAGTAACCATTATAGCTCATGGAGCCCTGCTTTTCTGGAGATGGCTGAACCCTGCCTGCCAATGTGAAGAGTTGAATTAATTCCTTGTTTTGCTTTGCTTGTGTGCATGGGTTTACCTTTACCTATTAAGCTGACTTGATATCAACCCACAAGTTCTCACTTTTACTGTCCTAACTCTCTCCCCTATCCTACTGGGAAAGGAGTCCCAGTAGGCAGCTGTGTGGGGCTTAGTTGTTTCCTGGGGTTAAACCACGATGGGGGGAAGCATACACAGCTCTGCATGTACAGGTGTGCAACATTATATATGCACATAATTCTATGACTCTTACTATCAGAGACTACCTCAACAAAAAAATACACAGCAGTTGAAGCATTTTTTTAAAATGCTTTTATTGAGTGCTTAGCTAAGAGCATGCATGCTGCAGGCAATATTCAAAGGGATAAGTACACCTGAAAGCTTATGAAGCTTTAATCTTTTTATTTCCTGTTGAGTTTTGCTGAGCACAAAACTCTAAGAGTCAACAACAGAACCGAGATTGCACCATTCCTTGTTAAGGATTTCATTAGAGAATCTCAAAGTGTTCATTAAAAAAGCTCCTGGTTCAGCAACAAAACCTGTGCTGTCCTTAATGCCCAAAGCCAGTAATAACACACCCACCCATCACTGAAGTCAAGTGGGCCATCTGCAGCTATCCTCACACCTCACAAACAGTTGCAGAATTATGAGATGCCTAATTAGCCAAGCAGGCAACAAGGTGTCAATTGTTGTGCTATTCTGCATGCTATCAAGTACGTTATTAAATCACCTTGTATCAACCAGCAGTGTATTTGCTTCACTGAAGTTAGACTGAAATTAGTTATTTGGTTTGAATTGATGGAGGCACAAGCAGAACTAGCTATCAATTTAAAAAGGAAAAAATAAGAGACTGAAAACACATCACTGGTCACATCCATTTCTGGAATGTAAAATCACAGATCTTCACCCTGCCCACAATTACCACAAAAAGGAAACATCATATTCTAGTTATTTATCATTAATATAATAGTAAGTAAGGTTACTCTAGACAAATTAACTGAAAGCACCTGATTTGTATAACTTTACAGAATTCACTTAATTGGTTCAACAGAAGACATGATGAGCAGAATGAAAGTATTTTAGATCTTAAAACCTTAATTCAGCATAGAAAAACATAAACCCATCACTTTGGAAAGCTAAATGTTAAGTTCAGCCTCTCTGTGTGTTTTAACTAGTTGCACCAGCCTCCCACTAGTTTGCACAAATACATATATATTCATCAGGACATGATGCATCTGAGTATCAGTACATGCTACCGTCAACTCAAAAGGTGCAAGTACCAAAACACTGTATTGTACCATGACAATTTTTTTTCTTTAAAAAGCTAACAAAACTTACCATTGGTTTTCCATAAAATGGAAAGCCTTGTAGTTGTCTCAAAGCATTGGTGGATGATCCAAGTTCTTTAAATATAACAAAAGCCTGTCCTCTCATCTTCATAGTCTTTAAAGCCACAATGTCAACCACATGACCAAACTGTGAGAACAATGCATAGAGGGACCTCTTCAGTTCTGTTGGCCATGCAAAAAAACAGGTTATAAGGGGTTACACACAGATGTCTACTTCTGCAGCATTTGGTGTCCTTCAGAGACAAAGGTTTTTTTGCAGCTTTAGATTATACCACGATACATTACATGAATTGCATAACTGCAAGTTTATTTGCCCAGTTTTTGCAAGCTGGTGTATAACACTTGATCTCACTCCTCAAGTATTCAGGTAGTGAAAAAACTGTAGCTCTCCATTCTAACATGCTAAGAGAGTAACATTTACACAAGGGTATATATCTAAATTTTTTTGTATGAAAATACATACATACACATCATCCTAGAACAGGTGAAAGTGTGTATGACACTCATCAAAGACTGATCAGAAAATCAATACTGTAACAAGCAATTGTAAGAAGGTATAACTTAAAACAAGAGCACAGCAAAATAGTAACTACTTAAAGGCTAAGTTTGGAAATTTTTTTTGCAACTATTTAATCAATTCTTTCATACACATTTTTTCATAGTCTGGATCTGAATGTTTTCATATGATCGCATCGTACCTTACAACTGCAATGGACTTATTTTCATTATTTAAAAATTACCTGACTACACACTGAATCAAACCTTAATCTTAGCCAATCAAGCTAAATAAATGTTCTGCATTCTAAATAATAATCTTAAATTTGAAATATTTCAGCAATATAAAAGCACTGCCTCTTGTTTGCTACTGTTGTGACACGGTGCCAGCCCACTCTCACTCTCTCCAGCTGTTCTTGACCAACCACAGTGCTATGTGCATGTTTTTTGTTGTTGCTGTTGTTTTTTTTTAAGTTTTCTTATCATCATCCTTATAAATAACTTTAAAAACTGTATTTTAAAAAAATCACATTTATGAGCTTTACAGGTGATTTGAAATATTAAATTTAAAAATTGCAACTACACAATCTCATACTGGAGACTTAATAGTTTATAGAGCACTTAACTTGCTACAAGCAAAGCCTCAAGTTAAATTTATTCAGTAGAATAATCCTGACAAGTTAACACATAATGTCCCAGCCAAGCTGCTTCCACTTTCAGATCTCTCTCTGAAGCACTCTGAAGAAACATTTAAGCAGTGTTTAGTCTGATCGAGCCACTTGGTTCACAAACAGTAACAAATAAATTTCCATGATGACTTTTGATTACAAGGTAAGCACAAGTATTATGTGGATGGTTCAATGGAGACATTGAATTTGCCACTTGTTAAGGGCAAGAAGTTTTATTTATTTATTTGTTATATGACACTGCAGGGAGCTAAAATTCCCCAGCATCAAAGTCGCCTCTCCCTCGAGAGGGCTGCAGTGACTGCCAGGCATTGTGTCCAACAACTCGATGCAAAGCAGGCTTGCTCATGCCGTGCTAAAAAAAAATGAGGAGCACAGAGATGCTCCCCCATTTCAATGAGAGGGGACTTCTGGCCACGAAAACACACAGCGATATCCTGATTACCGCTATCGTTAACTCACTGACGAGCAAACCCAACATCTGCAGTCAGCTACAGAACCGCAGCATAGAGGCAACCAGAAGCTCCCTTAGAAAGAAGTGCCCTGGTTTACACGAAAACTTAAACATTGTGCTGCATGTGTTGACTCGAGCTGCTGTTTGATCAGACATTGGAGTGGGCTGCCCAGTGAAGTAGTGGACTCTCCGTCCCTGGAGATATTTAAAAAGAGACTGGATGTGGCACTTAATGCCATAGTCTAGCAACCGCAGCTGTGGGTCAAGGGTTGGACCTGATGATCTCTGAGGTCCCTTCCAACCCAGCCAATTCTATGATTCTATGATTCATTACGACCACCCAGTTGCCCGGAGCTCGGTTCACGACCACCATCCCCACGGCACCTCAGAGTCCCCCCAGCAGCCCCTGAAGCCACGGCACCGCCAAGGGCTGCCTGAGACCGCATGGCCAGGTAGAAGACAGCCCTACGTAATGCCCTCCGTTTTCTAAAGGCGAGTCACCGACACCGATACCTTCTTTCTTTATCTTGTCGTTGATATTGTTGATGTAGATGGTGTGGTTGGGCCTGATGTCCATCTTCTGCGGCAGCTGCGGACCTGCCTACGAGCAGAGCACACGCGGAGCTGTTAGCGGAGGCCGAGGGGCGCTCCGAGACACCGGGCAGGGGAGCTGCCAGCGCCGGTACCACCCCAGGCCCCAACAGCGCAGCGTGCGCCGGCCGGCGCCGCTCCCGCCGATGCAGGGACAGGGACAGGTCCGCCCGCCCGGGGGGCCGTCCGCCCGCCCGCCCCGCTCTGCTCCTACTCCCCCCGCGGGGCCGCGTCCCAAGCACGGCGGGATGGGCACTCCCGGAACGCAGCTCCCACCCCGCACCGCACCGCCCGCCTCACCTGCTCCCGCCGCGATGGCGACCTGACCCTCCCACCCCGGGCCGACGCAGCGAAGGCAGCAGAGCCGCTCCCGCAGCAATCGATGGGCCGAGCGCCGGCTCCTCGATGCCGAGCAGCGCTTGCGCACTGCTGCCCGCCGCCCCGAGGAGGGGTTGGGTGCCGGGTGCCATATTCTGCCTTTTGTGGTGTCGGTTTGGGTGGCGAAGATCTTTGGGTTGATTAAATCCAGCTGTTAACCCTTTCTAATGCCCGTTCCAGCCTTGGTCTATCTGCTATCACTGCTAAGCAGAGTGCCAATTAGAATCATAGAATCATAGAATTGGCTGGGTTGGAAGGGACCTCAGAGATCATCAGGTCCAACCCTTGATCCACTACCTCTGCAGTTACCAGACCCTGGCACTGAGTGCCACATCCAGTCTCTTTTTAAATATCTCCAGGGATGGAGAATCCAGTACTTCCCTGGGCAGCCCATTCCAATGCTTGATCACCCGCTCGGTGAAGAAATTCTTTCTAATGTCCAGTAGATGGTGGTTTCTGTACTATGAACATTCTTCAACTGCGAATCGGACTAAAAGACCAGCTTCTCATTTCACACTGGAAACCAAAACAGGGAAAATCCAACAAAAAAATTGGCGATTTTTTTGTTTTGTTTCAGGTTTTTGTTTGTTTGTTTGTTTTTGTTTTGTTTTTTAATAGGTAGACAAAAGCATCAAAAATAAGCAAGCCAGGATTGGAATGCTGAACTGTTTTCAATACTGATCTGTCAATCCGCATGCAGTCTTTTCCTTTTCTCTCTACAGCATTCCTTCAGGTAGCTGTAGAGAGCAATAAGGTTTTCCTTCAAACTCCTTTTCTCCAGACTGAAAACCCCAGTTCCTTTAGCTGCTTCTCCTAATATTTGTTCTCCAGACCCTTCACCAGCTTCTTCACCCTTCTCCAAACTTGGACCAGCAATTCAATCTCCTTTTTGTAGTGAGGGGTAGTCCTTGTAGTGTTCAAAACTGAACACTGTACTCAAGGTGTGGAGCACAGGGGGATGGTCCCTCCCCTTCTGCTGGCCACAGTATTTCTGATGCAGGCCAGGATGCTGGTGGCCGCCTTGGCCACCTGGGCACATTGCTGGCTCATACTCAGTTTGGCTCAGTCTGTTCACCAGTTCAATGTTGGTTGGGCTCCTCAAGCTACTGTGTGCTCACACTCTAAGGGCAGCAAGATAAAAGGGGAAGTGGGTCATTGTCCTGATTTGGGTCAGGATGGAGCTAATTTTCTGTCCTGTAATTCTGCTTTCAGCTAAGTCTTTTGTCAGTAGCTGTGTTGCTGAAATTAACAGCAAGATTCTCAGTCAGTGTCTGCTTCTAGGACTGATAACGCTCGATGTTTATAGTTACTGCTAGAGGATGGTATGCAGAACCAAGGATACTGCTCAGTTCTGAGGAACATTTTGTGCTCTGGAAAGAGGAAAGGAGTAAAGAGGTCAAGCCTGCATCCCTCCTTTAGGGAGGAGCAGACAAGATAAATGACCAAAATTGACCTGAGTATTGCATCCCATACTTGTCATACTCAGTATAAATTTGAGGGATCATGAGGGTCAAAACCCTTTCTTTCTTCTTCCCCTTCCTTCAGCCTTTTGCCTTCACCTGTCCCTGTTTGCTTTGGCATCCTGGGAGGATTCTGTCCATTCCTCTGCCTGTGGTCCTAATCCATGCCAGCTTGAGTCTGTGCATTCCTGCCTCCAGCCCTGACTGCTGCTGACCCCAGGAATCCAGCCTGGACTTTCCCAGGGCTGCCCTGCAGCCTCAGTGGTGACGTGAGAGTTACTGGGCGAAAGGGGAGGAGGAATGTGGTATCAACTTTCCTGTATATGTGAATATATTTAGTAATTTTTTCTATTTTTCCTTACTGTTTCATTAAAGTTGTGTAGTTTAGTTTCCAACCCTTAAGTCTCTCTTCCTTACTCTCTCTCCTTTCTTTATCAGGCAGAGTGATTAATAGAGAGCATCTGTTATTCGGTTTAATTGCGGGGTCAGCATTAAACTGTGACAGTCCTACAGATATTTGACCATCAGTGCAAATTAAGTAATGTGGGGTAGCAAACTGTGCCATTTATTTGTTCTTGGCCCTCTCCTCAGAGGATCAGCACTGGGGAAAGAGAGGGTTAGAGCTGGGGCTCCAGAGCCAGGCTCCAGAGCCAGAATGGGGATTTCCTGCCCCAGGTTTCAGCTCTGCTGAAAGGTTTGCAGGTTTCTGCTCCATGCTGATACTGTGAGGATCTCTCTGATTTTTGTGTCTTCACAGTTGACATCTGATGCAGCAACTTGTGGAGAGCAAAGAAAAGCTGTAACTGAAAAATGTCCGTTAGCTGTCATTTGGGATTAGTTTCAGTATTGAAGTGGCAATGTATCCCAGCATGTAACTTTTTAAAAGTACTTTGAGAGTCTCTGTAGTAGTGGTAGCTAAGGATTAGTATAAAGCAGATTGAGGTCACAGCCTTTGAATTTTTGGAATAATTTTGCAGGCTGCATACCTTCATGTCTATAAATAATTACATGGGTTTTCTTAGAGAAAAAAAAAATCAGTTGCAAAGGTTTAACCTGGTTGCATATAAAGAAGTTCTTTTTGAGGGGAAACATAATAAGATAGTCCACATTATGTTTGGAGAGTTCATTTTTTTGTGAAGAGATAGGAGTGTTAGGTAGAGAGTTGGTTCTCAGTTCAACTGAATTTCAGGAAAAAAGAAATACTTCCATATTCTAGAGTTTACTTTATTAAAATTAAAATCTGGTATTTAGGAAGCCTCTAAAGAACAACATGGATTAAAGTGAGCTTAACATAAAAGAATAAATATGTTGTTGAGATGTTATTTTCTGGTGGAAGAGAGCAGTGTGTTCTTCAATTACTTATAGCATTGCATGGTATGGGAAATGGTGTGCCAGTCTGATGCCATATGCATCGTGTACATGCCACAAATAAGTAAGATGATGGGCAGCAGTTCCAGGAAAGGATCCTATTCATTTTTCTTTGTTTGTTGTCTTAGAAGTCATTGTTAAGATAAAGCATAAGTTTGAAATCCAAGCATGAAAAATACATTTAAACACTGTTTTACATAAAGGCTGACTGTGCTATATTGTGCATTGACCAGCGGTATAATCCATGTTCATAATTTGGTAACAATGTTCAAAATTACTGGTTGTTGTGTCCATGTAGCTAAGGGGATTTGTCTCATGGAATAAAAAAAAAATCATGTATTATAAAGGTTTTTCTTAAATAAAGTCCTTAAACTCTTCATAGAGAAGACACTCCAAGGAAAACAAACACACGAAAAACTTTAGCCTGACACAAAATAAGGAAGAATTGATGGCTTCTATAGTTTTTCCAGTGCAGCATGCCACACTCCTGCTTGCTCAGAATCACTTTAAGCACAGCTGATTTATTCTTGCAGGATTTGAATCCAGTAAACCAGAAAAGCTGTGTCTTTTCCTGCTCCTCAGGTGGGATTTCAGTCTGCCTGTGAGTTCAATAGAAGTGACATTCATTCCTCAGGCTGGCTTTGCCCCCCTCCTCCACAAGGTTTATTTAGATTACTTTTGTTTCCTCAGTCCCCAAACAGAGAGGTACAGTGCTCTTATACTCACTAAGATGGTCATCTGTTTAAAAGTCTCTGAAAGCTTCAACTATTGTAAAACTTATTGCAAGTTTCTTAGCAAGGATGTCTGTAGTAATTTAGTAAGTAATTATAGTTCATAACCAACATAGTAGGCTGGAAACATAATTTCCAGCTTGAACAGGTAGCTGGTCTGTCTGAGATTGCCAAACAGCATCCGAAAGGAAAAGCAGAGAGCACGGGGCTCTTGGAAATAGCTTTGTAGTCACTGCTTTTTCCCCTTCCTGCTCTTTGCTCAAGGTCAAGGAAAACCTAACATTTCATTATTATTGTTGTTGCTTGTTATGAAACCTGTAATAAAAGTTAAGGCTTTTTTTCCTTCATCTTCCTTTTCCAAATTCAATGTAATTCCCTGAAATAAAACAGAAGAATGAGAGCTGTGTGTAGTGGAAACTTCAAAACACTGTGTAATCTTCACAGCTTTGATTTGGTTCACGTATCAAGCTTTGATTTGCTTTACACTTTTTACAGTTGTTGTCTTCCTTTATGAAGATTGTGGCATTGTTAAAAGTTAGTCTAATTTATCAATACAGAAATATTTTAATCACACCAGTGTGTGTGATCAAAATCCCATCCTAGAAAGACACATGAGCTGAATCTTTGTGACATGGCTGGATTGGTCCTCAGTATTTTGATTCTGCTCTTTGACTGATATGTTATGTTGCATCAAGAAGTGTTATAATACAGTGCATCACTTAGCACTGGAAAATGGACAGAGACAATCAAAAAAATGACAGGAAATACGGAATTTCCCTAGCAAGTGTGAATCTGTGGTAATGGTGCTGTCAGCACTTGCAAAGTCAGTATGTATGAAACCTCACATAGAAGACAGAAAAGGTTCTTTGAAGGGTGAACACCTTAGGGATCTATATCAAGCTGGAAAGTGCAAAAGAGAAGGAGTTGTGTCCTATAAATCAGTGGTTGCTGGGCAGTGTCACTGAGTGCCATCCCCCAGTGTAAATTGGCAGGAGAAGCTGAGGAGGCTGCAGTGATTTACAGATTTTTGTTCACAGGCTCTTGATCTCTGCAAACTAACAGAGCAAAGTGAATGGACAACGTGGTGGCAGGAAGAACTGAGTATTGATAAACTCACGGCAAAGCACTTGGAAAAGCAGCATTTGAACCTCCTGAATTAACTGTAACCACTCAGGAAGAGTACCTGGCTGATCTCCTTTGAGGGACAATAAAACACACAGTGGTAGGCAGAGAGGCAAACAACAGCACCATATAGAAGGGGAAAATGTACTTCAGTTCCTCTAATAACTGTTTCATCATTTCTAAAAGGATCCTTGATGTATTACTGCTTGCTCAAAAAACAACAAAAAAAAGCCTCGACACATTCCTCTGGCATTTGTTATTGGGCATTTATACTTATAGTATTTAAATACACAGTCTGACAGACCTGTTAGGTAGACTATGTAATTTAGTCAAGGGAGCTTCAACAATCAAGGGAAGAGTCCACCATTACAACCAATTATGTATTACTGCTGTTTCAGAGGAAAGCCATTCTATCATGATTAATACAACTGTTTGCTTGTCTTCTTGAGCAGATCACCTTTGTCCCTTACCTAATCTACAGAAAAAGCAGCACAGCACTTTATTTCTTTGGATGCATTTCTAGTTTATGGCAGCAAAACCAGTTGCATTGTTGGGAGGTTGTTTTGTTAGGTATTGTTTTTAAATTAACATTGTTAAGTGAACCAGAAATAAATTTTAGATACTTAACATTCATAGTTAATTAATTCTATCCAGCATAAACTGTGAAATGAGTATATTTAATCTTAGTGGTTCCTCAGTTATGCTTGGAAAAAACCTGAAAAGACACTAGAACTGGGAGGGGGCTTAACAGGTCACACAGCAAACTTTTCCTACAGAAGCCATCTGAATTCACTGGTGAGCCCCTCCCTTTCCAGTCTTAGTTGGGTTTCACCAATTTTAGGGCTCTCCAGATGGCAGCAAGTGTCACTGCTGTGCTCATACCAGTCAACACCAGGGCTTTGGGAAGCCAATAACAGACTGCTTCCCTGCCCTTTTAAAAAATCCCAGACTCACAGAAAGGAAGGGTCTGTGCCCCACAGAACGTGCCAAAATGTTGGGAGCCCCTTAGTTTATTTTATTCTTTGCTCACTTTCTGCCTCTAGACTGTCATTTTCTTTACAGGGGAACCTTTTCTCTCTTGGAGCAGTTGCTGCCATTAATGCTTTAAAGGGCCTTGTGCCTCTTACTTCATACTGCTACTTCAGTCTTCTGGGGCAGACGGTCATCTGAAACTGCAAGTAGGCTGAACACCATACTTTAGCAGAGAAATCCTCTTGTTTTCTATATTTAACATTGTGGTGATTCCCAGTTAGCTTGGGTGTGCTAATATGCTGAAAAAGATGAATTATTGTTAGTGTTTTTAATGGCATACAGATGGTTCCAAATTAGTTCAGGGTGCTGGGGTTGTCCTTTTGTTAGTATTGCTTGGTGGCGTGCCATCTGTCCACACTGGAACTCTTTGTCAGGAAGATCTATTACTGGTTCAATTTATTATTGTGCAAGAATACCTGCTTTCCTTGCCTTTTTCTTTTAGTCTGGGTAAATTTTTTAGTTTTAATGGGACTGGCATACTGATGTAGCATAAGTGATGTGACTCACATTGACCATTTGAAATGCAGTAATTTTCAGTCCTAATACATGATACATGGAATGGAATATAATGAAATCAAGGCTTACCTGCTTAGTTGTATAAAGTTGCCTGTTTATTTCCGATGAATCACATAATAGTTTGGGTTGGAAGAGACCTTTAAAGGTCAAATAATCCACTCCCCCTGCCATGAGAAGGGATATCTTCAGCTAGATGAGGTTATTCAGAGCCCCATCCAATGACCTTGAATGTTTCCAGGGATGAGGCTTTTACCACCTCTCTGGGCAACCTGTTTCAACGCTTCACCACCATCACTGTAAAAAATTTCTTCCTTATATCTAGCCTAAATCTGTCCTCTTTCAGTTTAAAACCATTACCCCTTGTCCTATTGCATCAGGCCCTGCTAAAAAGCTTTCCCTGTCTTTCTTATAAGCCTCATTGTAGTAGTGGATGGCTGCTCTAAGGTATCTCTGGAGCCTTCTTTTCTCCAGGCTGGACAACTCCAACTCTCTTACCCTGTCTTCATACAAGAGGTGCTCCAGCCTTCTGATCATTTTTGTGGGGTCTCATCTTGCAAACCACATTTCACATTGTGAACATATTCCCCCACATCAACAAAAATGTGTTCTAACTGCAGTTCTAGCAGCATTTCCCAGATAGAGGAGTGCTCAACACGACAGGGAAGTCCTGGCAGCAAAGCAAAGAAGAGAAGGAGCACTCTGTGCCACATGTTCATGGGGGCCACTGGGTGCAAGAGGGATGAGCTCTCACAGGACACAAAGCCCTGTTGGGAGCAGTGCTAAGAAACTCGGAACTGACTGCAGAGTAGAACCTACTAGAGGAACAAGCCTGGGTGATCCATGAAGCTAACAGCTTTTGGTAAAACAGCTCAAGAAGTCATCACTATTAGCAGGGAAATGAAGATGAGGGCAGCCAGACGCCTGGGAGGGATGGGTTAAGGGCTGTGATGAAAACTAGAGACCTGAGGACTGCTAAAGGTGGGGATGAGTGCTGGGAATATTATCTGTATCTCTTGAGCTCCAAGCATCTGAGAAATACAACTCTAGAGGAGACTTTTGCAGCAGATCAAATAAACAGGGCAGTGGGCATGCATGGTGGTCTCAAATAGCTGGTGGCACCACCGTGGAGCTGAGGACTTCCTTCCCTAGGTGGAGAGAGTATAGAATAAGTCTTGGATCAAAGAGAAAACCTGCCTTTAAAAACACAGATTGACAAGTTTGCCCAGAAGTACCTCAAGAGCAAAGAGTTTGTTACACCAGTCCTACCTGGGGAGAGGGGTCTGCCCAGATGAGGGTTTCCATAATGCTTACTGACAGCTCACCATCAGCATCAAGGGAACAATAAGATCTTATTATGAAGCTCTCAGGTTTCCAAACACTTCTTTCTCAAGCCAGCTCTGCCTTGAAATTGCTCAGACCCATGCCAGCATCAAGCTATAGTCATAAATAAGCTTGTTTATTACTAGTCTTATGGTTACTAATCACTGCAGTTCAGGCAAACAGCAGTAGTAAGCCCCTATAATGAGTTCTGCCTGGACTTGTGTTGAAGCTCCTCCAGTTCACCGGATGGATACTAATAAAGCTCTTGAGTTATTTTGATTGTCTTGTTCCATCAAACATTTATTGTTTGAATCATTTAGTTCTCAGTCACAGCAGACACTGGGGACCTGATGGCAAATCATACCATATCTGGTACTTGAGTTGGCTGTAAATTTACCATATCTGGTAGACTTGAGCTGGCTATAAATTCTTTTAGTGCTCCTAAAGCTTGGCTGGCTGTAGAAAAGACTGCATGTGTTGTGCTGCCTTATGTCTTCGTGCTGGGAGTCAGAGAGCCTTTCAGTGCTTGTTTCTCGTTTATCGTTGGTGTAGTTGAGTCTCTTCCAAGTGCTAGGGTTCTCCCATCCCCTTAATAAAAAAACAAAAACCCCAAAACCCTAACCTTAACCCTAACCAAAACCAACACATCAACAAATAACATAGGTCAAGAGCAACATCAAAAATGGCTGTAATGTCCTCTCAATCAGAATTCCAGCAGCTCTGCATGTGTTTGCTTTCTAAAATTTTCTGTTCCAACTATGATTTACACCATCTTGCCTTCAGTGATGTAAAAATAAATCTCAGCTTGGTGAGATGAGATCTTACCTCCAAATGAATAAATTTCCCACCTCTAAAGAATGAAATGAGAACAGTGCTTGGGTATGTGAATGTATGAGTCTGATGGCTTAAAATTAAGTGCACAGGTGGATTAAGACAATCCTTTCAACTGCACTTTTGGTTACAAAATAAGGCTATGCAGTATTATGCAGTCAACATTATAAATCAAATGAAAATTTCCTGTTTTCAGCCTGAATTCAATTATTGTTATTATTCAGCCTGAATGTCAATTATTTCACATACAGCTGGTTGCAATTTCTGAAGAGAAAACTAGTAGTGACAAAACCCCTTTTGTTTAAGAGAATTTTTATCAATTAAATTAAAGTATTATAAAAGGTTTTTGTTCTTCATAAAATAGATAAAACACTTGAACATTTTCACATACTGAAAATTTTATTAAAAAAGGTATTTTGTTATTTTCTTGCAAGACAGAGGGCCTATGAAGCCTCACCATACTCCTTTTGTCTCCTTAATTCTGTATTAAGTGATCGTTTATCCTGGAGAATCCCATTAAACTAATTCAACTTCATTGGTTTGACATTAGCCTTTTTCAGATAAATGTGGAAGTGTGATCTTGCTGTTGCTATCCAAAGGTTCCTCTCTTGCTGCTGAAGGTGTGATTTCCAGCACAGGGAGACATTTCTGCTCCAACAGTAAGCTCGCTCCAAAAGGGTAACATCAAGCTGACAAAAGCACAAATGCAAAACCACTGCTGATCTCGAGTGCTTGGATGGCAGCTTTCCCCTCTTCTTCCTTCCCTGCTTGATTCAGGGAGGTACTGAAACCACCCAAGAATGCCTGGAACAGTGTAGACATAAGCAGAAGAGAGATGTGATTCCCCACCTTTCCTTCACCTGAGAGCACAGGGCAGGACCAGTAAGCCAGAGCCAGCTAATATGAATTTGGCTGTAACATTGTACCTACTTGGTAGCTTTGGCTTAAGATACAGTGCCTTCTTCTTGGATTCTCTCTCCAAACACTGCAATAAAGAATTAGAACTATTATACTATGTTTTCCACATTATATAAAATCTCAACTAAACAACGTAGAGAAGGTGTAGTCTCTTTCTGTTTGCTTATTGAAAAATATTTTTGGAGTTTGGGGGTTTATTGAGTCTAGGCTGTAACTAGTCTATTGGCTACTGTGAAATTTTAGGCCTTTCTAACACTACATTAGGAATAAAGCACTGTAATGTAAGTAATTTGCAAGTAATGACATACTGAAATCTGGTGGTTGAAAATGCATTTGCTGTGAGAAGAAACTTCTGTAGTCTGTCCAATGCTATATTATTAATATCAAATAAAGGTAAAAACCTAGTTCTGATTCTGTACTCCAGCAGTGGATTTGGGTGCTTCTAGTAAAGGCTCCTTCTGCCTCAGTCTCCTTTGAAGGAGCTGCTGCTGATCTGCAAGCAACCCTGTGAGGGACAGTCTGAGGCTTCTCAGCTCTGAAAAATTGGCCTCTAATCTCTTGAATATGAGGCCTGATCTGACACCCAGAACACGTGCAGGGGAGAGTCAGCTAACTGGCTGCGCTTGGAGTTCATCATGCTGCATCCATGCCTGCTCTTTATGGCTAGACAGCAAACAGGGCTTGGGATTGTCATTGCCCCTTTGGGCTACTCCAAACTTTGAGCTCTCAGTTTCAGGAGAAATCCATACCCCAGTGAGCAAGTAGCCTGTCATAGAATCATAGAATCATAGAATTAGCCGGGTTGGAAGGGACCTCAGAGATCATCTAGTCCAACCCTTGACCCACCGGAGCAGTTGCTAGACCATGGCACTGAGTGCCACATCCAGTCTTTTTTTAAATGTCTCCAGGGACGGAGAACCTACCACCTCACCAGGCAGTCCATTCCATAGCCTAATCACCCTCTCCGTGAAGAAATTCTTTCTAATATCTAACCTAAACCTCCCCTGGCACAACTTAAGACTGTGTCCTCTTGTCTTGTTGAGGGTTGTCTGTGAAAAGAGTCCAGCTCCCACCTCGCTACAGCCTCCTTTCAGGTAGTTGTAGACAGCAATGAGGTCTCCCCTGAGCCTCCTCTTCTTCAGGCTGAACAGCCCCAGCTCTCTCAGCCTCTCCTCATAGGGCCTGTGCTCGAGTCCCTTCACCAGCCTGGTTGCCCTCCTTTGGACCTGTTCCAGGACCTCTACATCCTTCTTAAACTGAGGGGCCCAGAACTGGACACAGTACTCGAGGTGTGGCCTCACCAGCGCTGAGTACAGGGGAAGAATCACCTCCCTGGACCTGCTGGTGACGCTGTTTCTGATACAGGCCAGGATGCCATTGGCCTTCTTGGCCATCTGGGCACACTGCTGGCTCATGTTCAGTTTCTTGTTAATGCAGACTCCCAGGTCCCTTTCTGCCTGGCTGCTCTCCAGCCACTCTGTCCCCAGCCTATAGCGCTGCATGGGGTTGTTGTGGCCAAAGTGCAGGACCCGGCACTTGGCCTTGTTGAACCTCATCCCGTTGGAATCGGCCCAGCTCTCTAGTCTGTCCAGGTCCCTCTGCAGAGCCCTCCTGCCTTCGAGATGGTCTACACTTCCCCCCAGCTTGGTGTCATCTGCGAACTTGCTGATGATGGACTCAATCCCTTCGTCTAAGTCATCGATAAAGATATTAAACAGAACTGGGCCCAACACTGATCCCTGGGGGACACCACTAGTGACCGGCCGCCAACTGGATGCAGCCCCGTTCACCACCACCCTCTGGGCCCGGCCCTCCAGCCAGTTCCTAACCCAGCACAGGGTGCTCCTGTCCAAGCTGTGGGCTGACAGCTTTTTCAGGAGAATGCTGTGGGGGACGGTGTCAAAGGCTTTGCTGAAGTCCAGGTAGACCACATCCACCGCCTTCCCCTCATCCACCAGACGGGTCACCTGATCATAAAAGGAGATCAGGTTGGTCAGGCAGGACCTGCCCTTCCTAAACCCGTGCTGGCTGGGTCTGATCCCTGGCCCATCCTGCAGGTGCTGTGTGATTGCACTGAGGATGATCTGCTCCATAACCCTGCCAGGCACTGAGGTCAGGCTGACGGGCCTGTAGTTTCCCGGGTCCTCCTTCCGGCCCTTTTTGTGGATTGGCGTGACATTCGCCAACTTCCAATCATCTGGGATGTCCCCAGTGAGCCAGGACTGTTGGTAGATGATAGAGAGAGGCTTGGCGAGCTCTTCTGCCAGCTCCCTCATCACTCTTGGGTGTCCTTTGGCGTAAGGGGGTCTTTTAATGAGGAGAGGATCAATATTGTTCCTCAGTGCTTGACGGTCACGTGCCTGCACTCTTTGTGGCTTTCCCAAGTCTGTTGTGGCCATACTGGTGTCACCTCTTGCCCCTGTCTACTGAGACCACACGTGTGTATAAATGACTACAGCTGTGGATTGTGTCACAGCTCATGTCAGGGGTTATACTTCCCTTCGCCCGTGAATGTTTTGAAAATGTTAATTATTTTTGTGGGACATCTGCTTATACACGGCAATCAGCTCCATGCTGACTTTGTTCAACAGCCACAGCCTTGGAGCGAATCAGCTGGGGATGCTGTCACCCTAAAAAATACTGCTCAGCAGCCAGATTATATGCCATGAACAGTTTCTTCAGGGAATTCATCTTAAACTCATTTTAGGCTAACACAGCCAGAGCCGTATATTACAGAAAGGGACAGCTAACCCTCTAGATATAAGTGTGACTGAAACACATTACTCACTTTCTAGGCACCTGGATAGTTTTATCTGAGAAAACAATTGTCTGGGGGGGAAATAGTCAGTATGCAGACAGTCATAGAGCAGTCTAAATGATCCAAAAGCTTTCTTTGCCCTTACTTCAAACCAGAGCCAGTTGCCAGTTGGAAAAACAGAGAAAATTAACTGTTCCAACGCATTCTGAGATGTTTTTCAAGTTAAACATTGAAAGTATTAACAACGTTGGCAGCATCAGTACAAACCTGTGTATTGGTTCTATGTCAGTCAAGTTGTTGTCTTTTTGTTGTTTGTTTGTTTGTTTTATTTTCTTTAAGATAAGACCATGCAATGCATCTTCTCTGTATCCACATGCTATGAGCTGACAGCATTTTGGCATGAGCAAACCCTCGGAGAAGGCAGGTGGAGTGTGTAAGGGTCTGTTAATTTGTTAAATGTGCACCACAACTTTAACTACAGCCTCATCAGGGCTGAGGAAGGAGGTTGTAAGGAGCGAGGGTCAGATGAGTTGTTCACTGTGGGCTGCAAATACTTGGCATAATCTAATGTATCCAGCATAATGGAAATGAGAGATGCCTCTCTGGTATCAAGAACAGGGAATAACAGTATTTTATTTTTTCTTCCCATGTATTTAAAAACCTATTCTAATCCTAATTCATCGGAAGTATTTTTGGGTATTTGGTACGGTTTTTTAACCAGTGCAGGTTTCCTCTAGATTGAAAAAGATGCTTGCTAGAGGGCAATGTTTCAGATGAAAAATGCAGCTGAGAAAAGCTTCTGATGAACAGCAAGGTCCTCAGCAGAGCAGAGAGGCAAGAGTGTGGCTCTCAGCCCCCCAGGGTACCACTTCACTGGTGTCGGAGGATCCTGTCCCTTCCCTTTCTTCCCACATGGGCTCTAAAGATTTTAGTTCAGTTCAAAGGGCTAAGTATAGGGAGGAGGGGAAAAGAAGGTGACATCATTTTTATTTTAAAACATATGTGAGAATCACTCTTTCTGCATTACCTTTCTCGTCTCTTGCCTGCTTGGACTTCAAGGAGAACTTGCTCTTAGAGGGAGCAATCCTCTCCTTGTGCGTTCACAACAGTGTAGAATACAGAAAGCATATCCAGCTGCTTTTGTGCCTTTTGTTACTTCTGTCTTACTTAGTTGCTAAGAAGTCTCAAGAGTAGTATCACACAAATAAGAGAAAGCCTAACATCTTCATTAGTCTTGGTATTGATGAAAAAAACTCTGCTTAAAAATGGAAATGCTAATAATTTTATTTTTTAAAATAATACACATATATATGCACATATAATCTAAGTGTTAGATTTGTCACATTACCAAGCACTGATCCTGTAAACTGGAAAAAAATACCCCAACCATCAAACTGCTCAGCTGATAAAGTCAAGCCTCCTGGTAAAATCAGAATTGTTCTATGCCAAATTAAAATGAATCGAATTGTTATGTTTTGGGGTGAAATAATATGGTCTGGCTCAAAAAAAAAAAAAAAAAAAAAAAAAAGTGTTTAGAAAAAATCATGTTAACAATGCTTTCTCCATGTGAAGGAAAAAACCTAAAAATTGTGTTTGAGTCTGATATTGTAAGAGCAGATACCACTGATCCACTCATTCATTTCAGCAAGGCTCTCTGGATAGGTCTGTTGGGAGGATGAATATGGATTGTTAGCATTCATGAAAGTGCCTCAGCATTTTGTTGCCAGGAAACGGTAATGAAAGTATAGGGATGCCAGCTCAATGGTAGGGATCCAAGGCAGAGGCATTAATCCCATGCTTTGCAGACACAAGATCTCTATCATTTGGAAACACGAATGCCCGCACAGGCTGGTAAAAATTTCAGAAGGCTGTTTTGCTAATGGTTTTCTAGAAATGTGGAATCTTAGAAAAGCTGAAGCCTCTGCTCCCTAGAATACAGCTTTATGGGATACTATACTCATGCATAGAAGATAACACTGTTCATTTTTTAGATAAGGGTAACTAAGGTGACTTGCCTCTGCAAGGATCAGAGACCATCGGCTCTTACTGTTAGTTTATAAGCAGAGGGATGCTCATATTTTTGCTGACAAAGGCAAAAAAAGAATGTGATGAATTAATATGGGGCTTTTCTAGATAGGCTTCTCTATCAGCAGAATTAAGACAAGATCTTTGGTAAGTCCCCAG
Source organism: Heliangelus exortis (assembly GCF_036169615.1). Lineage (NCBI taxonomy): Eukaryota > Metazoa > Chordata > Aves > Apodiformes > Trochilidae > Heliangelus > Heliangelus exortis. The sequence goes on from NC_092424.1 coordinate 37,725,555, forward strand.
GGTTGGGGATGCAGTTGGTCAGGATTTTATCTAAATTTGAAGGCTTTTGGTTTTCATTCTTGTGTGCAATATTTTCTAGAGTTTGTTCAGTGGGAAAGACATAAGGTTCATATTTATGAATTCATAAAATGGTAGAGTTTTCATGGTTTGTCCTGAGCAAGGCACTTTATGGTATCCTGCTGTCTTTCAGGGGATGAGCATCAGTTCCTGTTGAAGGTAACAAAAACTTGTAAAATAATATGATTCTTCTTTTTTGTTTTTTACCACTCCTTCAGAATAATTTCTTCAAATGTGTATAATAGGAATATAGTGAACCATAGGCAAGACTTCAGAGAAGTTGAGAATATTTTTGTTCAAAGCAGCAGCTCTTTTTCAGTCTGACTGATCACGTGTCATTACACTGGAATTTCCGAGGTGGGAAAAAGCCACATGAAATAGCAGAGAAAACCTCCCGTGCCCTTGAGCTCTGCTGGACTCCTGTATAGGAGGCTCCTTGCAAGGCAGAGGGTTGTTAATAATGAAAGTCTGAGCCTGCTTTTAGTCCTGTCTTTTAATCTTCAAGAAAAGCAATCTCTGTGTGTATGGCTCTTGTAAAATGACTCCATATGTACTTTATCAATGCTCAGTGGAAAGTGCAGCTCAACTGAAAGAACATTGGAGATAGGGATGTAGGTGTCAGCAGCAGTGGCACATCTCCTTGCCATTAGCAGTGCCCATCACCCTGGAAAGCTTGGTTGTCTTCTAATAGCTGGACTGTTATTTAGGTGTCTTCAATTTTAATCATCCTGAAAGTAGCAAATCTGTATCTTGTTCTTAATTTTTCAAACGGCTCTTCTTGCGAACTGTTTACGTTTGTAATAATACTCAAAACTTCCCATGATGGAAAATAATGCAGAACTCCAGAGGCAGTGATCTGGGGTCGCATGTGGAGAGGCTGTTTTGTACCATCACTTTGGAAATTAGATACTGTGATATGACATTTCCTTTTAGCAATCTTGGGAAGCTCTTCCAGTGCTGATAGCAATCATCTCCAAAGGAAAGAAAAAAAAAAAAAGTGCACTAACCTCTGGCAAATGTATCTCTTGAGAGAAGCAAAAACAATCTTGTGAAAGGTATTACCCAGCTTTTGAAGCAAGGAGCCTTGGTAAATGCATCTGTCATTTTGACCTTTCCAGCTGTTGGGACATGAAAATGGGAAGATTAAAGCAGCAGAGCTCATTCATCATAGGGAGCTTTTGAAAGAGGACAAAGCAGAACAAAAGAGACCCCCAAAAGCACTGTGTTTGCCTTTGTGTTAGAGGCTTCCTCTAAATGGATTTAGGGAGAAAGTGAGAAGGCAGGTGGTTCCCTGGAAGACCTATGGCCCTGTGGAACAGGTCTAATGGTGATGGCTGCTTCTCTAATGGCAAGTGCCCACTGCCCTGACTTTTGGTTGATGCCAGTGAAATGAATACTGACCTTGTGCTGGCTTGGTGATGTGTAGACACTTGGAAGATGTCCATGATGGAGCAACCAACCAAGCTATCCTTAGTCAAAGGCATGTCTTTTGGGACTCTGGTGACAGATGATTTAGGGCTACATTACAAACATAATGGCTGAATATTGTAAGTTGTGTTTAGCTGGCAAGAACCTTCACTTCCAGGGGTGCTTCTCCTTTGCTACCAGTTTGCTTGAACATACTCTGCTTTTCCATGTAGGACTGGCAACATATCTTCTGACTATACACTGTTATGAAGTGTTTCATTTCAACCTTTTAATGGTAAATATGCCTTAAAATTGCACTGGCTTAAATTGCAAGACTTTATTGATTGACTAGACTCAATTTCATACATGAGTAGGTTGGGTTTTGTTTAGAGGCAGGGCCCATTTCTCTGGCATGCCAGATTGGGCTGGTGTCCAAGATGGGACACATGTATGACATTGTATTGTTGGACCTTTGCTCCTCTGTAAGCAGTGGAAGAATTGGATGGGGCAATGCAGAGGGGTGTTCCTTGGTTTTCTAACACAACATACACTGAGCTCTGGCTGTGCTCTTTCCATCAAGGCTGTGTGACCCAGGTGTTGGTTTGTGACAATGTGATTTCTAAAACCTCTATTCATGAAACCTCTGGTTTTATGTGCTCATTGACTTCTTGTGTGACCATGTGGATCTCCTTTCTCTTCTTTTTCCCATCCTCTTTTCCCTACCTTCCCTATTCAGTCTGCCAATTTCTGGCACGGAAAGAGCTACACTCCAGCATGTCTGCTACCGTGGGCTTTCTGGCTTGACTGAGTGGGTACTCCAGACATTTTTTATTGTCATATAAATTGTTATTGCTGATAATAATATTGCCATATTTATCCCAAGGCAAGGAGGGAACACATAAATTCTCTTCAGTAATGGCTTCTCAGCTGAAACTCTGTGTACAACAATATCCCATGTAAATTTCTAAACACACCATCATCATTATAACAGCAATGATGCTTCTCAGAGCCGACATAAATGCTATCAGTTTTTTAGGCAGTCAAGTATTGGTGAAGTACTGTATTAGTGCTCTATGTGTTTATATACATATCTGTTTGCCAGTAAGAAATTACTTTAAATAATTTAAATACTGGTTATACCTCATGTCAAATATGGGAAACTGTATCAATTTAAATACTTTGTAAATGTGTGTTCATATTTTTGTGTTTCTTCTATTTAGTACTCTAGTGAAGAGCCGCAACTTTTTAATGAAATCATTATATAGAAGATCTGAAATGGATTTTATGCTTTTTTGCTTGATCAGTAATTCAGCAACTGAAAAGCAGTTGGCTCCTTGCCAACAAAATCATTTCAAGTGTGGTTTTAAAAGAGATGATTCTCTTTGTAGCTCGTGCAGGAGGGTGTGCAAGATCTCAGCGTGCTGGCTTTGACCGGTAACATTAGATCTGTAAGTAAGACACTGCTAAGAAGAAAAGTAGACACTTGAAATGAAAAGCAGTTTCAGATCTTCCGCACCCTTCTTTCTTTTCCTGCCTGGAATTATTTATCTCTATGCCAGGTTTGTTTGGTTTTTTTCTTTTCACGGAGAAGCAGTGGCCGCTAGAGGGAGAATAGGTTATACCTATGTTTTGGACATACGTATTTTTATTCATGATAAATACATCTCCTATAGGCAGTTACTGACACATAAGGTCTGCTTTTCTCGTTCTGGCTTGTGTGCTCCTTGTCTAATTCTATCTCACTGAAGAAACACAATGAAATAAGAATGACAAGCTGTAGTTTTATTAAAATGCTTTACTTGGCTTGATTTGAATGTAAATTGCAGTGAGCATTGCCCACTGTCCTTTACAGGTATTACTAAAAAAAAATATATTGGTGCATGTTGAAAGATTACTTAATAAGAAAAAGTAATTTCTTATTAGTAAGGGTTATTTCTAAAATGAACTAGGACCAGGTGACTTTCAACTTAAATTAAAAAAAATACCTTTCTGATGGTGTTTAGTTTCTTGCTAAATTCTTCCCAAAACACTTTTAAAAATAGACATCACTCCCCAAATCTGAGGTTACCATGGTTGAGCTGTTCAAGGAACTTGTCTGAACATCTTTTCTGCTTATGAGCAATATATCCTGCATCACTGAGTAGAGTAATCTAAAACCATCAGCTCAAGGTCATGTTTGAGAGTGTGTTTCATAGGCTTGGTACCCTGGCACGCTGTAAAGGGATGCTCTCTTTGTGGAGGCTGTTCTGCAGCTGGAGCAACACTGATGGCAATTTTGGAGAGCATACCAGTTCTGTCCATCCAGCTGCCTTTCAAAAGAGGCCAGGTCCTGCAGTTCTTAGTCCTTTATTCAGGCAAACACATCCTTTGAAGCCAGTGATGAAGCTTATTTTACCAAAAATGCAACAAAAGTGGAATCAGTTCAGTAGATCTCCAGGAGATGGGCGGGAACATCAGGGATGGATATAAGCAGTGGTCTTTTTGTGATGTTCCCCGAGGCGATGAATCCCTTCCTTGTCCACCCTGTGCAGAAACACAGTTTGTATTCATCAGCCAGTCATAATCCTTGCACTGATGGGGTCTGTCATGGGCTCCTTTCTTCAGCAGGAGCCTGCCTGCCCTCCCTGGCCCCAGGAAGCAATCGCTCATCTCACCCTTGCTCCTGTTTTCTGTTTCTTGCTGTCTCTTTCCCTCCTTGAAATTCTCAGCAGGATTCATCTGCTGTCACACTGGGTGGTAGGCTCATTTGAAAAGCCTGATTTGAAAGAAGGTTATGTTTATTTTCATGAGCAAGTATCAGGAAAATGGCTTTCCAGACTGCCCAAATATTTCATTCCAATTGCGAGGAATCTGTAGATCCTTTGAAGATATATGTGCCCACCTTTCAAGTCCCTCCTAAAATAGTTTCCTTATGGATATTACCATATTCAGCAGCTCAGACCTACACTGTCTCTTTTCCTGGGGATTACAGATAAAGCCTTATCTTATTAAGAAGGCTGACCTGTATTCCAGTCAATTTTTCTTCTGATCCTAGTGTTAAATACAGCAAGACTTCTCTTAAAAGCTGTGCATTAGGACATAAATGTGGTCTGTCCAAACTCAGACTAATCTCTCTATTTCTTTCCATATTTGACTTATCCAAATCCTTTAAGTATTTTCTCAGGGAACATTATTCCAATAATATATTTGTCTGCTTTTCCCTGTAGATACTGATCAAATTGCACTGTCAGTACAGGAGTTTGCAATGATTTCCAGTGTTTTACTTTTGGCTTTGCATCAATTTATATTTTCCCAGCTTGTTCTTATTTTATTCTGAGTTTGGCTATAACCCTAACCTTCACTTCCATTGGAGATCAGGGAACAAACTAAGTGTGAAAAAACTACACAGCAATACTTTTTATGCCCATGACTTTCTAGTGCCCATCCTCAAGTCGTCATTCATTATCAGATCCCCTAAACACACAGTATAAAATTGCTCACTAATTCCCACCCTGAACCCCTCTAGGCAGATTAAAAGGGATTTTGCAATGAGAAGAAATAGAAATAACATTGGAAATACAGAAAGCAAGCTTAATTGTTATTCCTTTCTTGTATGCCATCAGCCAAACCTTCCCTGGCTTCCAGGAAAGTTTCTCATGCTTTTAAATTTTTTTATGCAGCTTACTACTTCAGTCTTCAGTCTGATGTCCTCCAAGGGGGACACCTGAAGGACACTTCCCTGCCTTAAACCTAGATACTCTGACAGCAACCATAGATGAGCTCCTGAAGTTAACACACCAGGCAGATGACCTTCACAGAGTTTCTCTCTTGACTGGTGAGGATGTCAGCATCATCTGTTTGACTTCTCTGGATGCAGAGTGAAGAAGCAGCTCTTGCTGCTAAGCCCCTTGGCCCCTCCAGCACTGTGCTTTGTGGAAGTGTGGTGGAGATGGGGGTTTGACGTGGCAACAGGAAGGTTCTCAGTCTCACGTGTCACTGGAAAGCCTAGAAGAGACTTCTCTGCAGAAAACATTGCAGCCCTAAGCCTCCTCCGTCTTTAATGCAAATAAAGGCAATTAAAAGGATCCCAGAGTGAGGCGTAAGGGGGAATGCACTGTGTGTTTGAAAAAAGCATGGAGTTAATGGCAGTGCTTGCCATGGAGTAAATGGCAAGGAACTCCCTTGGCCTCATGGATAAAACACTGCACTGGCATACCCAGTACCCTGACCTAGCCTTGAAACATGGGTTGATGTGTTGTATAAATCCCGTGGTGCTGCAAAGAGAACATCTCCAAACACAGCACTGTGATAATTCATTAAAAGTTACTAGATCTTTCTGTGGCTTGCTTGCTTAGCAAGGCCTGTCATATTACCTTTTGGACATAACAGATTGTCTTTGTGTTAATTGAATGATACTTCAGAAAAAAAAGCAAATGAAGGAGCTCAGAGGCTGCCACCATCCATGGATTGTAAATAATAAGAACTCAATAAGGAAAAATTATCGCAACATCTCCCTATTATATTTAATAAACAAACAAGAAATTGCTATATTCTTGGATGGCTGGGAAAAATAATGAGTTGAACAATAGACAATCTCATTTCTCTTTCCAGCTGTGCAGAAATTAAATGTCAACTACAACCACTTACTCTTCATTTCTACTTCTCTGTACCATACTTTTTGTTGTCAGACTTCTTAAATGAAAGTGAAGCAGGAGAGGGGACAAAACCAACCTCATTTCTAAGAAGCCAACAACATGTTAGAATGCTGGAGCACTCTTTGAAACTCATGAGTGCTCTCATAATGAGAAAAGTTTCTGTGTAGGGCAAACTTTTCCTATTGTTCAAAGCCATCTCCCATTAGTGTTGTAAAACAGGAATTAAGTTGCTGTGTTTTCACAGTTAAGAGTTTGAGGTGACAATTGTGTGTCAAAGGAGAAAGCAATCTCCTCTGCAAAAGAAATATGAATATAAGAAGTACATTTGCTTCTCTGTTATGTGCCTTATTTCCTTATTCCTACATAAAGTATATTTAAAATGCTCTGAAACAAAATGCAGAATTAAGGACAGCAAAAGGAAAATCATCTCACAGAAAAAATAATTAAGCAATTAGCAATGTATCAAAGCAGCAAAGAGTCAGGCTGGTGACTCTGTGGTTCCAGTCTAACTAAAATCTGGCTGAATCTATTCTGATTAAATTTTGGATCAAGCCTAACACAACAACTTGAAAAGTATGATGTCTACCCAGCAGTTTGAGTCTTTGCTTGATTAATTCCCCTGGGTGATTGAAATACAAAATGATTTGCAAACAGTGTCCTGTGTTGTGTGGTCCAGCAGATGACATTAAACTTCTAGTGTGGACTTTTGTGCTTCCCCATCCTGCCAGAGGATGTTCTCAGGTCCCTCTGTGGGACAAGGAACTGTGTCTGCCTCCTTTTCCCAGTGTGAGATTATGGCTGCGAGCCCCCTGCACTCTCCTTTGTGGCTCAAACAAAGGTCTGTATAAGGGGGTACCAGTGAGGAGACCCTTCAATCCAGCTAGCCATTTCCCTATATCTTCTAACCAGGAACTTGGAGAATTCCTGTACATGTGCTGTCTGTACTGGAAACAGGCTGCATGTCCACCATCTCCTGTACAAACCTCTCGTGATGCAGTCTTCAAATGTGTGAGAGTCACAGGGCTCTCCAGGAAAGGATGCACCTGCAAAGATGGGCAGTGGTCACCAGCAATTCTTTCAGGGGGCCTATAAGAAAGATGGGGACAAACTTCTTTGCAGGGCTTGGAGCAATAGGACAAGGGATAATGGTTTTAAACTGATAGAGGATAGATTTAGGCTAGATATAAAGAAGAAATATTTTACAATGAATGTGGCTACTAGAACAAGTGGCCCAGAGAGGTGGTAGGAGCCCCATCCATGGGAACATTCAAGGTCACATTGGATGGAGCTTTGAGAAACTTGATCAAGCTAAACTTGTTCCTTCTCAGTGCAACAAGTTGGACTAGATGACCTTTAGAGGTCCCATCCAGCCCAAACTCTTGTATGATTCTATGAGCTGCTGATGGTCCCTCTGCCCAGCATGAGAGGAATGGTCACATTCTGGTTTAAATTCCCACCGTTATAACTGTGAAGGTCAAAAAAAGGATGGGATGCAGATGATAGAGATGTAAGGGAAATGGACCCACTACCATTTACTTTAAGCTGATTTCCCAAATTGTAACAAGCAGAGTGCTGGCATGCAGCCTGGCGCAGCAGCAGTCACTGCTGCCAAAGGCACTAAGTCCTGCCATGTCTTCTTCAGTTGCTGCTGCTGCTCTCCTCAGGCTGCTTGCCGAGGATGACACTGGCAATGCCAGCTCCAGGTGACCCTCCTGGGCTGCCCAAAAATCATTATTCCCATCCTGAGCTGCCAGCAGCACCCTGGCAGATGGACTGGCTCCATGGCCATGGCATTTCATTACAAAGAAAAAGTCAACTGCAAGAAAGAGCAAGGTGGGGGGTGGGGAAAATACCAAAACTGGGCACTGGTGGTAGCTCATTAAAACCACACAGCTCCCGAGGAGAATTTCAAGCTGACAGCTTGATGCTTATTGAAACTGCATGCTGAGACCTGCTGGAAACGGGGTAATTATCCTTGTTTAGTATGGATTCACACAGCACTTGGTTTAATTCTTAATAGAGTGAAATCCTTTATGTTTCTGCCATCAGGCAGCTCCTTTTGGACCTTCCACTGGGAAGCTGCAGTGAAGCCCTGGCAGTCACTGGGGCTAGCAGAGGGGCACTTGTGTCATCAGGAAGTTGGCAGGCACATCCCTCTGAATAGAAGTGTTGATTTCAAACCAAAGATGTAGAGAGTGGGTATGAATACAGACCAAAAACTTGTCCTGGGAATGAGCTCAGGAAAGCAAATCATGTGTGTGCATTAAAAGGGACATGTTTATATGCTGCTGGGAATAGGAAACGTTGTTTATTCCTAATAATTTTTCAGACTGGAAAATCAGATAAGCCTGAGGAGGAGGATGATTTCCCTGGCTGAGATAAAGAAGCAGAGAACACATCTTGGTCGGGGACAGCAGAAATGACAACTTACCCTGTGTGGCACATCAGGTATGAAAAGCCCCATGGAAGCAGGCTGGGGATGATGCTGAGCAAGTGTTTTCCCCAAAGGATTCCCAGGAGTGGAGAGAAGGATAACTTTCCTGATGGATCGATCCATCGCAAATACCTTCTCCTAAATATTGGCCACAGAGGCTCCTCTTCATCTCTTCAGCAGTGAGTGTTGAGTTTTCTGCATCCCTCCTGATGGTGAGACCTGTGGGATGAGGAGATGCCCATCTGTCTGTCCTCTCCATTGTCTGCCAAGTGGAAGGGTATCTCAGAACACTCTCCAGAAGTGCTTGTTGCTGCTTCCTTCTCAGGAAACATGTTTCAAACTGCAAAGGGTAAAGGATGATGGCAGGTAAGATGTAACCATTGGCCAAGTCATTAATTCCTGCCCTTCAAAGGCCACTTGGGTGTGAACACAAGGAAAGGCAACCGGTCATCTTCACGTGCAGTGGAAGGGCTTGAATGAAAGACTTTGCACCACTCATTATTGCTAAGGTCCAGCCTGTCATCTCCTGGGCTTGGGACATACTTACAGCTCCAGGCAACAGTGCCTGAAGATGTTTCTGACCAAGCAGGTCCATTGCAAGGGGTCAATTAGAAGCAAGAAGGAAGGGCAGGTGATGGTGGTCAGGAGTCAGGTGGGCACAGTGTCTCTTGCCTCCTTGCCAGCAGGCTGGAGCCTTGCAGAAGCTCCAGAGATACCACCTCTGTGACTGAGCGTAATTTCCTCTGCAGTGGAACTGGTTTTCCCAACAATTAGTGAAGGGTAGCAGAAATACTCTTTATCATAACTCAAAGAACACCCTGGGAAATGCTTCATTAACCATATCAGAACCATGTGTTTATTAAAGACATTTACAGCAAAGGAATAGAGTAGTATTTGGGAATGCATGTGCTTTGGGGTTAGTTTGGATTTGGGTTACAGACTTTGCCAGGTGCTTCTGCGTGAAAAATATTTAATATTTAGAAACTGACAGATGTATTTTCCACCAGTTTTTTAAGGAAAAGATGTTGAGGTACATGTGGGTATGTATGTTTACATACCTTTGTATCTGTTTTTTGGGTTGCTGTCTACAAACTGTGACCCATGTATAGAAGTATCAAAAATATCCCTTTCTAGCAAGTTTTGTAGAAGTCAGACTGAGAACAGAGGAACTTTCCTATGGCCTCAATCCTTCAAATATCCATCAAACAGCTTAAGTATAGGACGCAGCCCTAAAAGGAGCACTCCTCCTGACTTTTCCTCTTGTAAAACGTACTTGCTCCTTACTGAAATTGCAGAAGAGGTTATATATGGTGTGTAATAATTTGATGTGGCTGAAATGATAAGAATTTCAAGCAACATATTAGCTTGTTGATGAGCCGAGGGGCAGGAGAGTGCCCAGAGACATAAATGACATAAAGGAGCAAACTCTGCTGCCTGTAGATGTATGTTAGAGTCAGTGCTGTTGCTGAATGTGTCTAATGTGAGCTACATTTAACTATGTTCTGCTTAGTTTTACTGAGAAGGTTAATTTATCCCACTTTCCTGGCTATGTCTTGCATTGTATTGAATCAGAACCTGTGCAGAGCCAGCATTCTACCCTTGCTGCTGGGTCACCCTGTATCCACCCAAGCATTCGATGCCAATTACAGCCATGGATGAAGGTTCTTCAGTGCTGCTGGAGAAAATCAGGTCTGGCTTTACCCTCCAGAGACTGCCTGCAGCATTTGTGTCCTGGCCCAGTGAAGGCAAAGCATTTCTGAAATGCAAGCCATGGAGAATTGCACGAGGATGGGAGAGCCTGGGGATGTTTTGTTTCTTCATGCCAGGCATGCTGTGGGTGTGATAGCTGGTCCAGCTCCCACCTGCAATGGACACTTTGCTACAGAAGTGGAAAAGTATTTGTTTTGCATTTCACAAGAGGATCTGTCCAGGTGGAAGAGCTTACTATATCCCCATATGGCCAGATGTCTTGAACCACAGTGTATCAGAGATACTTACTGAAACAGGTGTATTTCTTCAGTAGCTTTGCTGATCTGAGAAAGGGAAAGCATGACTGCACGAGAGGAGTTAGTAGACGGTCCACAAATTAGGCTACAGATTGGTTGGATTTTCTAAGACCCCTAGCTGGTGCTGAAAATTATGATGTTAATGCATTTTTTATCACTACTTTTTATTAATTTATTGTATTGTGCATGCCTGTATAATTCTATTTTTTTCCCTTATACACTTTTAAGCTTATTTTTCTAATGTGTTTGTGCTGTTTCCTGTCAGCTTGTCAGATCCTCTTTAGAGCTATCAAGACACTTCTATCAATTTGCCTCCTGCCTCAGTGGCAGCTTCTTTGCTGCCACATTTGGCTGCTGAAGTCTGTCACCTCACATGCTTACCAGGGTGACCCAGACCTTAGCTGATTTTTAAGCAAATATTCCTCCTTCTGTGATTGCCCAGTGGCCCTGTTCTTTCTCTCCCACTGCAATAGCTCTCAGGCACAGCACAACTGATCCCTTCCCTTCTTTTTTTGTGCTCCCATGAGCTCCAGGCTGCAATACTTTGATACTGGTGCCAAAACTTTTCCAAACTCTTTTTCTTTTACCCGTGGAGTAAAAGCACTACAGACTGCAGCTCCATCCTTGTATCTTTCCCTCATGCTTGTCCTCTTACATTGCTGAAAAACTCAGGAAAAATCCACTCCAGAAATCCACTACTTTCTTTCCATTTCCAAACCTGTAGTATGTTTTTTAATATCTGACTCTCAGGCCAGAAGGGCTGTCTGGCTATTGAAATCCTCCTGGGTCTCCAGCAATGTGCTCTTCTCTCTCTCTCCCTGTGTATCGTTCCTTCCTCCTTCTTTCCCATTAATATCTCTATATTTCTTCTGCTTTTGATCTGTTACACCACTGACTTTCTAGCCCCTCTTCTTCTCTCATCCATCCTCTTCTTTTCCTCAAGCAAATCAAACAAACAATAGTTTCTCTTTTGCTGTAAAACCACCCCATGGACCTTACCTCTCTCAGTTGATCTGATGCACTGCCAGGGACACCACTTTTGTGGCTTTTTTCTCCATCCCTTCCTATCTCTTTTTGCCCTGCTTCTCAGCTGTGTTTCCATGTCTGGTCGGCTTCCAGACCCCATCTCATTCAACCACCTCCAGCAGTCAGTAATCCTCCAAATCTCTTCTGTCCTGGTCTGCTGTGTTCTTCTGACCTTGCCCTAGAACTTCCCTACATCTCTGGGGTGTAAACATGGGGTCCTTCTGTTTCTTACTTTCCCTCCTCTGCTCTCCTTCTATTCCTAGGTGATCTGATTCATCTGTGTGATCCTGATTTCCAATTCTACTTGCTCTTCAGTCATTTTCTTTACTTTCATCCCTTCTTCTTCATTCTTCTCCTTTTTCAAAATAGTTTTCGGTAGGAGTCACTACTAAAGACAGGTCTGAAGAGGTCTGAGACCTTCTCCTGTGTTTTGGCAATTGTTTTTTTGGCTTCTCAAGCCAGTAACACCTTAATGACTTGAACATAATTGCACTTGTACAGCGTTTTAAGTGGTGTCTCCTTTCTGGGTGTAGTTTTCAAGCACTGACAACTCCAAACAAACAAAAATATTTATTATTTATTGATAATGCTACTTATCCTACTTTTTTATGTTGAGTTATCTTGCTTATTCCTTATGAGCCAGATGTCCTGCTGTGGCTGCTGTTCCTGGGGGATGGTGGGCCTGGCTGGTGCTGATGGAGCACTTATACCCTTCCATGGCACCTGCATGTTTCTGAGCCCTCATTAGGGCTTCTCATCACTTAAAGATGGCCTCAGGTTGGTCCAGGCTCCAGGTGCTTCTCCAAAGGAGGTGGGGACTGTTGTGTCGCTGGTGGGAGCCCTCTGGCAAGCTCTGGCAGAGGGGGTTGGTGAGATCCCCAGCTCCCTGTGCAGGATGCATCCCGGGATGGGGTACATGTAAAACCAAATGTACCCTGGTTTTAGTTCCACTTCTCTCTGAGCTGACAGCAATCAGCTTTTTCCTTATTACCTGCAGTTCGTGCTGATACCTGTATGGAGAGCTGACGTGTGCCCTATTATAAGCAATAAAAAAATACTAACCCAGGTTTATCACCTTATAGACATAAATATCAGTATTTTGCTGTGATGCACCCTGCTTCACCATTCCTGGGTGAAGGGATTGTGCACAGCTTTTTTTTAACAACTTCTCTAAAAACACGTTATGTATGTATATACATATCTCTAAGGAAAAAAATATGTATGGATATATTTGAATATACGGATGTATGGGTGAATAAATATATGGACATACATACGTATCTCTATGCATCTCTAGAGACATCTCTACCCCCCATATATAGGTATATGTAGGTGTATTTAGAGATGGAGATATATATATGTATCTATAGGGAGAGAAATATATGGGGTGCATATAGGGGTATATGTATAGGTTTGTACGTCTAGAGACACCCCTTCTTACAACCCTGTATATATATCTCCCTATATATAATGGGGAGATACATATTTGCAGGGTGTGCGTGTATATTTATGTAAACATATTTATATATGTGCATATACACCCTTTGTAAATATGTCTGACTGTCTGTCTACCTACACCTTGGAGGACAGCCCTGTGGAGAAGCCCCTCACACCCCCTGTAGCTTACCCCTCTCACCTCCTCCCCAAGCTCCCCACCCCGGGCCTTCTGCCTCCTCCTCCTCCTCCTCCTCCTCTCCCTTGTCCGCCCACCGTCCCGAGGGCGGTGTCTGGCCGGGAACAGCAACGCCTTGCCACGCAGTTTGTCCCTGCGCTGCCCCCATAGCTGCCCGGCGCGGGAGGGACGGACAGCGCGGGGGGCGGGCGGGGGTTGCCATAGCGACATGGCCTAGGCCGGGGGGCGGCCTGGGCTCAGCCCCGGCGGGCGGGCGGGCGGGGCGCGGGTCGGCGGCGAGGGCCAGGGCGGGCGGGGCGAGGCCGGGCCGGCAGCTGGAGCAGGTGAGGGCCCGAGCGGCCCGGCGGAAATGAGCCATGGCTTCGGTGAAGGTGGCTGTGCGAGTGCGGCCCATGAACCGCAGGTGAGTGCGTCCCGGCGGCGGGGCAGCCCCGGCCTTTTCCGCGTCCGAGGAGCTGCGCAGTCCCGGGAGCAGGGCTGCAGACCCTGAGCCGCTGGTGCTCGCAGGGAGTGCGTGAAACTCCGCGTGCTGCCTGTGCAGGCGGTGACAGCTATGACTACGGTGGCGGCTGAAGGCGGCTCTGTCTGGGACCTCAGGGGCGTCTTGGCGCTGGGCTGAGCGGCTCTGCTGAGAGGACTTTTCCCCGCTGGGCTGGGAACTAGCTCCTCCGTTGTGCTGGAAGGTGTGGGCCCTTCCCTGGAAAGTTCAGTCTGTCAAGCATTGGTTTGATCCTTTTAGAATGAGAAAAAGGTTGCTTTAGTGAAGGTAGGGACCTATTAAGAATTAAGGACCTGCCACGGTGGTACAACCAGGCTTCTAAAATGTAAAAGCAAAACTGCGTACTCCTTTCATCTGGCAATTGCAACCCCTTCTGCCTACTTGAAAGAGAGAGATTGTTGTCTAGTTCATTTTTAATGTCAGCTTTTCTGGAGGAGCCGTTGTTGAAAAGGTTACTTGTAAGCTACTTAAGCTCGAAGTCTCAAAGAGGCAGCCTGCCCCATTTACTGTATTGGCAAGAGATTATCACCGGCTTCCTGAGACGTGTTCAGGAAATAAACACAGTTTTCTTTGCTGAAATAGGTACATAGGGTTACTTTTTATGATCTAATGTTAAGATCTGTGTGTAGAAAATTATCAGATTCTTCTGGCAGTGCTCTCACTTCTCTTGTTCTGGAATGATGTAGCCAATTAAAAAGAAAAATGTTTTAAAAGCATGGGGAGGGAGCCAATCAGTTTCCCACCCATCCTTTCACTGGATCTTATTCAGGTATTAAAAAAAAAAGAATTTGCCAAGTTCTGAAAGTTGGTCAATATCTTGTCAGTTTCAGGGGGGCAAAACAAATGTTATGATAATAAACTTGACAAAGGCTGGAAGGTGGGTTTCAAGTAGTTTAGGCAGTTTGAAGCCAAATGGTTAGAGGTCAGAGATGATGAATAATCTTTTCACATCCTCTGTCTTTTCCTCCTGAGTTTAAATATATGGTTCATATAAATTTTAAAACATTCTATGTGTACAGTTTTTCTTGAAGAATCTGACAACAGGTTTCGCAGGCACTTAAAATGAACTATTTGTAGTGTTCTGGTAGCATGGAGAAATTTCATTTGTGGACTAGAACTGATTTGCTAAGAGACAGAAGAGAGAGGGAAAAGGAAAGCATATGACGGAAGGCAAAAGGCCTTGTAATGGTGATAAGCAGTGGAAACACCAACTGATAAAGTGTAACTAGAAGTTTGCAGTGTTGTAGCAAAAGAATTTTGCAGACAGTGAATCTGGACCTTGGGTCTAGAATGTGAATGGGAACATAACTTGGATGGAATTAAATCAGACCATACCTAGAAAATGATGAAATATGTGGTATGATGGAAAAGAGCTGAAGGACAGGGCAGGCAGAGGCCTGCTGTGATCAACATTGTCTTTGATACCATACCCTGGGTGGCAATGAGTAGACTGTGAATAGACTTATTCTCAGAACTACTAAGTTTCTGAATACAGAATAAAGCAGATTGGGAAGAGCCTTCCCGTTCAAGTTGTTTATGGGATAGTGCTTGGTGCTTGTAAAATGTTATCAGGAAGTTGGATTCAGTGTGATGGGTCATTGCTTCTAAGTCTTGAGTTTCCAGAGGCACCCAGTAAACTGGGTAGTGGTGGGCAGTGGTGCTGGGATTAGTGGTTCTCCTCTTTTTCAGTCAGTATTAGATTTGCATGTTGTATAATGTAAAACTGAGATACTAAGCCCTAGGGGATCTGATAAGTTTTCCTGTTGCAATAGTGAAGTTATAGTGAACCGTAAGCCAGAAGCAGTAATAATATTTTGCTGATACTGGTTTCCCCTGTATATATATTCTCTGTATATATATTCATCTTTATTGATGCTGCAGTCTTATGGAGGAAGGACTTTTTTGCCTGTTTAAAGGAACTTTCCCAATTTTGTGTTTATTCTGTGGCACTTCTTTTCAAAATCTTGAATGTGATGCTGTACAGAGTTAAATTTTATTTTGTGTGTGTCTCCAGATTTGCTTTGGTTTGTTCAGAGCTTAATCATACAATGCAGCTTATTTAATGAGTCATTTTTAATTAGAGAAGACAAAGTTAATGAATGGTTATTGGTAAGACTTCTGCATTATGGAGCAGTTGCGCTGTGTGGTGTCATAGTACTGCTAATTGTGTAATAAGTCATGAACATGGATCTTGGAATGAATCATGTGATGGGAAGAGGGCTGTTGTTTGAGGATTACTTGCTCTTCCATTGCTTAGATGACAAATTTAAGTATTTTTTTTTCCTGCTGTGATTTATTTTTACTTTTCTCATTCCCTGGCTTGATCTGGAAGGAATTCATTCATTTCAGTGCAGTTAAATCCCTTGACCATTCATCTCAAAGTAGTTAACATCCCAAATTGTGTTAAGCATAGATTAAGCTTGAGTTTTTTGACTGTATCTCTGCTTAATATAATAAAAATTGTGCCTAATGACTTTACAGTTACTGCTTTGAAACCACTTGTGAGCATGAGCTTAGAAAGTTTAGTTACTTCATGAGACTTCATTTGTACTTTGGTTTCCTTCATTCAGTACTTAACTGCAATGACAGTCAGTCTGTGCTTATATTTTTATGTTTCTGCAAAGCTGCTAGAAACCTGCCAGCTGGCAGAAGACTAGGTTTTCTTCATTGAGTAGAAATCTGCAGGGAGGTGAGTTGGGCAATTGATGTATTTTTCTCTGGCAAATTAATGGGTTTGGTCATTGGTATCTCTAAGTTTCATTTTCCAAAACAGTCACTAGAAATATTCATTATTTTCTTCTAATTTGGAGGACTTGACAGATTCTAATTTGGAGAATGTGATATCTGGTCCCACAAGATGCAGTTTCTAATCAAGATCCTGTCATTCCTCAGAATGGCTGTTTCCTGGGGAATCCAGTGGGATTATAGAGAAGTGTCATCAGCTTTGAGGCACGTTGCTGTTAATTTACTCAACAGGCAACTTTGGGCTACTGGTTACTTGCTGTTGGCTTCTTCATAGTGTGAGGTATTTGGAACCCTGTTAAGCTTAACCTCATTCTAGCTCTCTGTTTTGTCTTAGATAATGCATTTGCATAGTTCAAGTAAAAATATTGCTTTATGTTAAAGCTGTTTAGAGTCTTTAAAGAAGAATGAGGGTATAATCTTTTCTTCCTTCCATTTTGTGGCACGTTTTCTCTACGTAAAAAGTAGAATTCAGTTAGTGCTCATGAAAACTACTTTTACACTTTTTTATCAGTTAAATGAAACCATCTAAAGTATGCTAAATAAGAGAAAATATCTTGCTGTTTAATAATGGGGATATCAACTTGATTCTTTCAGATACTATCACCAGATCTTATGCCCACCAGTTTCTTACACCTGATGGCTCTTGTTCTATTTGGTTTTTAATTCATCGAGTAATAGAGGAAAACAAGGTTTTTCTTAAATAGTTTTCATCTGTTTCTTAATTTTGCATAAACTAATTACTGTATTTAACTGGCTGAAAAATTAAACAAGGGTTATATGCTGTCTTTACTTGCAGAAGATGCAGCTAATATAAGAATGTTGGTTTGAACTGCAGTAAGTTCTCCCCCATGCTTATCACCAGCTCTTGGTGGTTTAAAATGCATATTTAAATGAGCTGTGTAGACTTTCCCACAGCTCCATTCCTACATCCAATATAATGAAATAGAAATTTTCATTTGATTTAATTTTTAAATGATGAGCTTTTAAACCTGCATGCATACGCTCCTGAGGTTTGCTCTCCAAACAGAAGTGAGTGATGAGGATGGCGTGTCAGTGGTTGTAGTGATAGTTACAGTCACTCACAAATACTGTGTGAAGATTTCCAGCTTTTATGTTTGATAGTAAAGAGACAGAGAAAATATGTTTCATTGTTTAGAGGAGGCTTTTGTGTGACTCTGGGATTTGTTTGGATTAAAACCCATACTGATGATGGTACTTTAATCTACAAATATATTCTGCATGATTATTCATTAGACATAAGGCTGGCCCCCTTTGTTCTACGTTATTACACCTCTCATTTATGCTTGTAAGTCTAAGTAACTTGTCTGCATGCAGAGCCAGAGTCAGAGTACCTTGGGAAATTTAGGATCAATGTTACATTATCTTTAAGAAAACCTACTTGCACAATCCAAGCCTTAGTATCAGCAGCAGAGTTTGAAACTGCTCAAATTAATATAGCAATGCAAAGGACAGATAAAATAAGCTGTTTAGGACCATGTCACTGGAGTGTTTTTGTAGCACCAAAAAGAGATAAACAAGTAAACCGTGAAGAGCCAGCTGAAATCTTAATTTTCATTCCAAATGTTTACACATTATTTTGGTAGAAGCTTACAGGGAGTCTGAAAGTTATAATTAACTATTCACGCTTTTTAGAATAGAGAAGCAGAAGAAATTAATGGAGAACGTATTACAGAATTTCCAGTGCGGGGAAGAGGGAAATTAATTTTTCTCATGACAAAACCTGAAATGTAGGTTACTGTGTGTATCTTTCATTTTCATGGATTTATAAAGACAGTGTTTTGTCAAAATGTGGATAACATCAGAGTAACAAAGGTAGAGTGAGGAAAGATGGCAGTGATTATGGGTGAGGATACACATAGTTAAATATCATAATTGTCTCTGAAGTGCATGGTGAAATTTTGCTGCATCTGTTTCTGAGCATTGATTGTTGGTTGTTGCTCAAAGAGGCATCCAGAGTGACAACAGTAACATAACTCAGCATAAACGTGGCCAAGTGTTGCAATACTCTCACTTTCTGCAGTACAGTAGTGATGGAGATGTGATTTATTAATGACCTGAGTTTGCTGTTTCTTATGTTAGCTCTTTGAACTTCTGATTTAATAATGTTGCTTGTGATTTGGCTTATAATTGTCTGTAATTCCTCTACTATAAAAGAAATGGAAAGATCTGTAAGGATAGGTGAGGCTCTGGTGTGTCTGGGTGAGTGCCCCTTTCACTTGCCCTGCCTTTATTGTGAATGAGTAAGAATCCAATAAAAAACTACTTTGATACTGAATTGGCAAGATAAACTAACTGTTCTGAATGTGATTTTCCCATTCTGAATGTGACACTCACCACATTTTCTGTCCAAAACCTTGAACTCATTTTATGACCTCCAGCAGATTTGTCCCTTTGTGAAAGTGTTTGGAGCAGATACACTTCTCAACCTGGAAGCAAGCTGTGTATGTATGTGTATATAAGGACCTTCATCAGCGTGCTACTTCTGTTGTTAGCTTGGACCAGTGCATAAAGTTCTTTGATCGTGTGAAGTAGATACTAAGGTAACTTAAATTCTGAAGTGAAAAGTGTTTTTAGTTTTGTGAGGTACATTAAGAAATTGTTTTATTTTCTCTTTATTATCTCTCATTTTCAAAAGGAGCAGATAGTAAGAAGAGCTTTATTCTAAAACATGGTTGTACACACCTTCTCAGGACAGGTCCCTCTAGTACAGAAAGGACCAGAGGAGCGAGCATTTCCTAACAACACATCATGTCACGTTCATAATACACATCATCACGTCTCCTTAATAATCACTACCTTTTACCTGACCTGAGTGAACGTGTACCTAACAGATGGGTTATGGTTGGCAATAGCTTGGTTATACCTGGTGGGTATGATCAGGTTCTTGGGTGGGATTAAAAGCAGTGGGCTGTTTCATTCATTTGGTTTTGGCAGCTCAGCACAGTGAGGCTGCCAGACATGAAAGAGCACAAAAATCTGGTGCTTGTTCAGTTTTGAGAAAGAGGTGTAAAATCTGTTCTGTGTTTTCCAATAGGTGAAATGAAATGATTGTTGTGTGTCCACATGTTTAGGATGTAGGACTTGGCGAAAGTTGAAAGGGGAGGTGGATAAAATGCATGTGTGCCTATTCTGAAGGGGCTGTTGGTCCCTGATTTTGGTGATACCTGACCAGCACTGGGGAGGGCTCTGCTTGTTAAATTTTAGAATGTGTTTTCTTTGACCATGGGTACCATCAATAAAGTGTGACATAAACATTTGTAAATATGTAAAAATGCCTTCAAAGATGATAGAAGTTTCAGTGATGGTAGTTTATCGCTGTTATCATCATCTGTAGCTCTGGAATGAAGATACACTTGAGCTTTCAGTGTTTGCTAGGAAATGTAGGTGCTATGTATTGTGAGGCTTCTCTAAATGGTATCCTCTACATGGAGAATAGAAGGCTCCTCTACATGGATCATATATTTGAGAAAGGGGTGTAGTAAGCTGTGTTATAAGGCTGCAAGCAGACCATTTAAAAATTGAGGAAAGGCTGTTGAGGCAAATGAAGTAGAAGTGATAGGTTCCTTGCAGCAGTGTTGACTGAAACTTGTACTTTTAGGAAAAAGGATTAGGAAAAGATTAAAAAAAATAAAGAGCCTCATGGTTATACAGAAAAGTCTTGGTTGTCAGTGGCAAGAATAAGTAAGAGATGATAGAAATCTTACAATCAGTGTGGTAGGACAGGAGATGGTTGGGTTTTAATATTTATTATTATTATTATTATTATTATTATTATTATTATTATTATTATTAATTTTATTTTTTTTGCAAAAAAGTTAGTAACTAGTAGATAAATAGTTCAGGCTTGCTTATGTAGGAATGGAAGAAGCAGCAGAGGGGGGGAAGGGGGAGATTGCCAAAGTTGCAATACTCAGTAGTTTAAGGGGAACATTACAAATATAAAGCACAGCAGTTGTTCTCCTGAAGAGTAAGTTGCAAATCATCCAGCCTTATGTTTCCTAAGGGGAGTTAAAATGCAGTATTGGGCACCTGTGCTAAGGAGTAAGTTCTAATGAGAGTCTGCCCTTCACTAAAATGAGAAGTTAAAGCCAAATGGAGAATCTAACACCAAGGATAGTACTTTGCTGGGAATTTGGATGCCACAGGTCAGGATATTCTAGAAAAACTTGTTGGATTCTCCTTAGGCTTTTCCGCAGTAGCGAATGCCAGCAGCACTGAAGCAAGCTGAAACTTAGAGGTACAAGCAGTGGCAGCACTCTGGTGGTTGGTTTCTATTGAGATTCTCACCTGTGCTAAAGTATATGGTCTTTGAGTATCAGTGGCGTGATTTCCTCTTCTTTCTATGCCCTTTTCCTCTGTGGTTAATCTTTCAAGTTTTTCTGCTTAGAAGTGATTAAATTGAACCTAGAAGTGTGCTGCAATCACAGCGCAGTTCCTGCTTGCGAATGTATTACAGAACCAAACACTGAGACTATGGCTGGTGCTTCCCCCAGCAAGCCCTTGGGTCAATATCCTGTGAAGTCCTGTTTCTGGAACCTCATAATAATGATAAAAATAATTTACATCTGAATTATGTTGGAAAAGATTAACAAAAATTACGGGAATCATTGATTAAAAAAACATTGAGGCAAGTGTGTACTCTTTGTGTTATAACTACTGGAATAGGTTAGGTGATGCAAACTGAGAAATATTTGAAGGGTTTAAATGTTGAGAAGAGGAATTAAATATTTAATTATGGCTCCTTCATAATATCTCAGGAGTGATGGAATAAAGCTATTAATAGATTGGCTTAAAGAATATCTAAGGAATTACTACTAATGAGATAGTGCAGTTTGTGGAAGAGTCTCCCGAGGGGAATGAAAGCCCAGGCAGCTGGGAAGAGCCAATTTCTTTAAAGACAGCCAGTACTGGAAATGATCTTGCTTGAATGAGAAGTTGAGGCTAGTCCTGAGTGACTTTTACATATTTCCTGCACTTACCTTTCTACTTCTGACCTCCTCTGTGGTGGTTTTTGCAGAGCTTTATACACAGGAGAGAAAATAAATAGGGTATGTAGTCTTTTAAATGGAATCTTGCTCTTTTCATGTATCAAGCAAGATGTATCAGGGAGAAGGAGTCCCAAGTGCAGAGCTTTATCCTTGTGTCAGTGGGCAGCAAAACTAGAGCAAACTTGACCACTGGGGAAGGTGCTCTAAGGAATTTCACCAAAATACTGGGTTCCTATTGACTGTGGAGTTAATGGCTGGGAGTGACAGTTAATTGTGCATAAACCAGCAGAGACTGGGAAGCCCACATATAGCCTCTGTTTACATGTGCTTATTTTTCTGTCCTTCTTAGTGCTGTAATGCAAATGTGTCAGAAGGTTTTCAAAGCCTGTAGGATTTGGTACAATCGCTACCTTGTTTCATCTGTCCCCCTCCCTACCATTGAAGAACAAAGACCTTCCAGTACCAGCGGGGCTGTAGCAGACGGGCAGCATGGGTATATGTGGGGCAATGCAATTAAACTGTCCTCATTTACAAATCCTAATCTCCAAAACTTTACGATTTTACACATTTTGAGCTTAAAAACCTAGCTCTAGACTAGTTTATTTATTTCAATGTTATCAAACACATTGCAAGGTTACTTACGTACTATCACCAAAATAGTGAACAATGAAATACTTCAAAACATCTTTTAGTTGAGAGCTTCCTGAGACCAGCAGAGGGAAAGGTAATGAATCTCTCTGTATTGTCACTTTCCTGATGAAATGAAGCAAGAAAAATTTGAGTATGTCAGTTTCTCAGGATCTGTTTATTTGAAATTAAGATCAGTTTTGAAATAAATGGCATTAGCACTCAGCTGTTTTAACATAACTGAACCTTTGGACTTGTAGACTCTGAGGTCTTGAGTGTCTGAAAGGCAGGTATTGTTGGGAAGATCAGCTGACTGAATTGAAGAGCAAAGTCCTCTATTTTGCAGTAGCTATGAATACAAAGCCAGAGTTATTTATTGAGAAAGGGTTTTGGAGTTATCTAGCAGAAAGAGGGCATATGTGGTGCTTGGCATCTTAATTGCTGATGGTCTGAAGTTCCAATTGTTGGAGGCTCAGACACTTAAAATGCTGGCTTTAGGAAGACTCTTCTTCAAAGAGTTATAATGTAAATACAAAGCAAAAATGAGATAAAGAACGTGGAGTATACCCATCATTTTTCTGTATGCTTATACATTTGAAAGATATTTGTACTTAGATAAATGAAGTGAATTGTTGTAAATCCAGATTGCTTGTATGTGTCTAGCTGAGAAAAAGAACGGCAGAAGAGCAGCCTTATGGATTGCTAGGGGGGCTAATAGATCTGTGAGGTCAGGCACAATTTTGTTTTTTTCTGAATTTCTAATTTGAGGACCTTCTGCCCCAAAAGACAGGCACTGCAGAGAAACAATGTGATTTCTTTTAATCACATTTTGCTGTACAGAAAAGGTTAAGTCAGTACTGTCTTTATGGCTTGGAATAGCAGGAGTAAAAGAAGAAATCAAAAGAAACAAGATATTAAAAGCAATATCACATGTACTAAAGTCCAAGAGTCTTAGAGAAACTTCATAGTCTTATAATTACAACAAAATCCCAGGGTGTCGTTCAAATCCCTTTTTTTTTAAAGTTAGCTGTTACCAATGATTTAAAAATTTGTATTATGTGGCTACCCACCAGACCTGATCCAAGCTGTTGTGAGGTGAAGCCTACCTGTAATATTAATAAAAATACAAATTTTAAAACGAGGTTAATTACTCTCTTTAATATTGCGACCAATCTGTATGTGCTACCATAGTTTTCCCCAAAATGTAGTTATCCTTTGACACAAGACAGCACAAGGACACCAGAACGTTTGTTTTCCAGGAGAATCTTACTGCTGTAGATTCAACTACTGCCTTTCAGTATTGTTGGAAAAATTTATTCTTATCATTAAAGGCATTTAGTCGAGGTTGTTCTTCATATAGAACCAGTATGTGTGTACTAGTGTGTAAACTACAGGAATATTTCTGTTTCGTGAGATTTACAAGATTTCCTTGTTTCCATGCTCTCTGTCCTCTCTGTCATTGTTTATTATTCTGTTTTCAGCTGCACTGTGAAGAAAGTTCAGTGAGTAGCAGAGCCGACATTTAACTATTTGCAAAGTTTTCCAATGCCTTTTATAAAACCAGTGTCACAAAATGGAAAGTGGGTATCATTATAAGTTTGCATGAGCAAATTATTGGGATGCTGCTGGTCACAGAAAACCTTATGCACACACAAAATGTGCTGTATGACAAAACTTTTGGAGTACCACCTATGTGCACAGTTTCTTTCCCTTACTGAGACACAATCACAGTTATAGACATAGAAAATTGTTTTAACTTCAACGTCCAGGGTTTTGTTTTGCTGTTTTCTTTTCTGTCTTCCTGAGGTGAAACTTGAGAGATTGCATTGCCTGTCTGTCAGCCGGTCTGGTCCCATCCAGCAGCTTTCAAATCTCTTGGCAGATGTCAGCCATATTTGACAGCTTGGTAGGGGTCTGGAAGGTAATGAAGATGTTTTGTACAGAGAAAACAGGGATCTGCAGAGCTCTCCCTAATGAGGGGGAGGTTGAAGCCCTTTACCAGCTCTCAGGATCCACCTAGGAATCTCCTCTCAAACCAGACACAAAGGGCACCTGGCTGCAGTCTTGCTGCTTGATGTACAATGTGTAGTTGTTAACTTTTAGACTGTATTGGTATAATAAAATCATGGGCTTGTAGCTGTGTCAGTAAACAGCATAGTGCAACATGGAACCCAGGATATGCTGGTCTATTGCCCTGCTATGAAGATAACTGATTTTTATACAGCATAATTGTGTAGTACTGATGACTCAAGCCACAGTGGGTTCCTGAAGTCTTGTGACTAGATCAGATTACTTGGCTTGTTACGATTTTATATCTCAGCCAACATTATATTGAAACTACTTCTTACTGTTGTGTTTGGAGAAAATTATTTATAACCCAAAGGGTGAGAAAGAGGGTCTATATACAGAATACTAGATGTATGTTTTTAACTGCACCTGTGGACTCATATTTTAAAAAAATGTAAAAAGTATAAAAAACCCGATTC
Source organism: Heliangelus exortis (assembly GCF_036169615.1). Taxonomy (NCBI): domain Eukaryota; kingdom Metazoa; phylum Chordata; class Aves; order Apodiformes; family Trochilidae; genus Heliangelus; species Heliangelus exortis. The sequence goes on from NC_092424.1 coordinate 37,750,118, forward strand.
TATAAGCATCAAAGAAATTAAAACCGCCCAAGCCCCACCTCTGGATAGCAAAGACAAATTGTGTGATATTTTACGTTGTGGCAACTTTACTTTTCCTGTAGTTACAGAAAGTAAAAAAGAATTTCTTGTGTAGGAGGGTGATTGTTTGACTTTCTAAGCCTGAACTGAATATTCTTTCTTAAGAGTTATTCAAACAAAGTCTGTGTAATTCAATGGGACATCAAGGCATATTTAGACACAGAGGTGTAAAGCAATTCAGCTACTGCCTGTGTCCTTGTCTGGACAGCCTTGGAGGTTTGCTGAAGAGGTCTTTTGAAACACTGTTTGGGAAAACCAATTGTAGTTTCTGTCCTGTCCTTTTTTGTTTTGCCCTCCACTCTCATGCCCCAGTGGAAAGCCCCTTGTTCCTTCTCTTTTTGATGTCACATCCGTTATTATTGTAATCACAACTGTATCAGTTTCATGGAAAACATAATACCATGATTTTCTAATGGGATAAGTTGTGATAAATGCTCTAGTGCCTCAATAATACAGAATGGATTAATAAAAAAAAACACTATTTAAGAAAGAATCCTCCATTGAAGGACCTTAAAGGAAGGAAGTTAAAGATGGAAAAAGTAAAAACACTTTTTACATGTCTGTAACAGGATTTTTCTAAAGCTTCCTGCTTGATTTGTAGTTGAGGAAGCAGTGCTTTTCCATGTTCTTTTTCTCTCTGTGGGAGGATCTTCAGGGTGTCTTGTGGAGGACTGCGTAAGTGACATAATGAGCAGGGATCATGGAAAGTTCCTTTGTAATCTGGAGATACTGCCAACATTTGGATGCCTGTAGTATGATTTCAATTAGATGACCATGGAGGTGGAAAAAATGCTCTTGTCTTTCCCTGAAAATAAGCAGAGAGCATAAGGGGAAGAGAAAAAGGAACTTGAAATGGAGATATCTATTTGGGAGCTTCTACCATGAAACTGCTGTGTTTTGATATAGCTGCTGAATCACCTTCAATTTGGGGCAGTTCATAAGCCAGGTGCTCCATGTGGTGAAGAGAAATTATTAAAACTTTGCTGAAGTAAGAGCTTTACCAAGTTAGCCCATTACAAGACAAGTGTAATATTTTTTTTATGTGTAGCTTGATACTATTATTGATTACATTAAAATAAAATGCCAGGATTATTTGCAGTACTGTTTCTTATTTTTTCCATCTTTCTTTTTTTCTTTCCCCTCTCTCCCTTGCAATTAATTGCTAGATGAATAGCTGAATTTAGCAATATTAGGGAGCTAATAGTAGCACTGAGCTATGTATTTCCTGGTGTCTCTGCCAAGAAACTTGCCTGCTTGATCGCTTTGTAGTTTGGTTAGGGGCCACGGGATCACGGGTTGTTTCCTTCCCTTGTGATCCTGGAAGTTCACGTGATGTATGAAACAGGAATGAGAACAGCCTGGAGGCTGGACCTGAACACTGCTGTGTGAGCAGATAGGGCTTGAGGGGAAGGGAGCTTTCTTAAATCATCAAAGCGTTAATTGTGAAATAGTTTTGGCGGCTCGCCCTTTATGTTGCTTTGTAATGAAGTGGGGGCTGAGCTAGGGCTGGTGGTGCCTATGGATGCTGGAAGAGCAGTTCCAGAGTAGGGTTCCCCTGTGCTGAAGGTTCTCAGAAGGGCACCCAACATTGCAATACAGCTGTTTACGGCCAGAACCTCTAATTAAGCTGGAACTTGCAATCAAAACTTTTTGAAAAGGACTTGGCCTCTGCTGAAATGCATTAAATGAGTACCTGGAAATGACAGGCATCATGCAAGCAATTGTTTTTTATGGGATCCTCTCAAACTCTTTGTGTGTAAAATAAATTATAGTCAGCTGCCTCATACTAAAATGAAGCTTTAGCATATGATTCCTGGTCATTCTTCTCTCAGGCTGGCTTATGGACTCTGATCTTGGTTGTCTTGTCCCTATCCCTTTCTGTACAAAAATTCTATAATTTCTTTTATTGGTTAGTGCTTTAAAAAGCCTATATTTATTTTGTTTTTCACTTTCAAATCCTCATTCTTTAATAAAGTTTAGTACTACCATTATTGGTGTTATCACAAAAATGATCGACAGGGTTTCTCAGAATTTTGTGCTGTTCATATGTGGGTGTTAGACTTTAAACATTTTGTATCAGTTTTCCATTACTGAATAGCTTTAGGTTTTGCAGTAGGGAAAGCTGGCTAGGTCTGGGAAAGAAAGCACAAACGTATTTTATACTTTCTCCTTGTCTACCTCAACCATGAAGAAATCCAGACAAAAAAGCAGTAATTCAGGCCCACCTGAATTACTTCCCACCTAGAGACCTTCCAAACTTCCTACAGGAATCAGGTTACAAATTATATTTGAAACAAATTTTCTTAGTCAGATAGGCCATTTAATTGATCCATTTTACTTATCACACCTTTGCTAAGCAAATAGTTACAGACAAGCAGAGACTGTTCAGGAGGCAGGGTGAGTAGTAGCCATGCACAGGCTGTGTTACTGCCATGTAAAAATCTCTTTCCTACTAAAAATTATCATTGGAAGCCGCTCCATTTCCCTGCTTATCACTCATGATTGTATTTTAGTTTTTGAATCTCTTAAGTGTAGACCTAGTAAAAGCTACTGAAGGACAACATTGAAATGTCTGAAGAGGCATCTCTTAAGGCATGCCTCTAATGTTTTCCAGTAGTAGATGTAAATTCAGTTGTATAATTAATGCTGTAATTATTACAATTATATGTTTTATTAGCTTAGAAAATACCTTAATGTGTTGATATTTAAATAAGCACTTTTATTTGCTTGATCTTTATTCATTAATGTAGATTTCAAAATAAGTTTTTGTTTTTCTTTAGAAATTTATACCGTAAAACTGAATGTGACTAGAGGGTAGCTGCACAGTCAGGTGTTGAATGTAGAGCTGAGTGAGCCAGTGCACGAGAAAGAGAATGTCACACTAAAATCCTGAAGGCTTGGAATCCTGCTGCTTGGAAGAAATTTCTGTTTTTGGTTGGTGCAACTGGATAAACTGTGATTGCCAGGATACCGTGCAATATGGTAAAGCAGCACTGTATTAATGGAAAACCATCTGCTTTTCTTGCACTGATCAGGCACTCCAGTTTGTCAGGTGACTTAGGAGATGTTTTTGGAACAGGTGTGTCTGTTAGCTTTTGAGGAGTGAGGTATTATATGCTGTATATAGCAATCTTCCTCTTCGGGTTGTTTTTTTCATGTACACGTTTCTGAAAATGCAGGAGATGTTATGCTCAAAATTGTAATTCAAGAGCAGCCTATGTTTAACTCTTATTACTAATTATAAAGAAATCCCATCTCTGACAGGTGGGTTTATACATGGTGGTCTTAGAAACTATGCTAATAACTTTTAATGACACTTCTGAAAGCAGCCAGCGACAATTGATTTGAAATAGATATGGGTGTATGAAAACGCTGCTTTAGAACTGGATTTTGTTTTCTGGGAATTGTGCTCTGGGAAGCAACAAACCTGTGTAACACTCCCTCAGTAACAGAGCCTCTCCTACACTGCCATGATGTGTCACAGCTCAAAAAATACATTGGATGCCTCCTTTCTGAGAGAGTTTTAAATACTGGTGGGTTGTGGCTTAAATGTTTATCACTGTTACCTAGGCTGTGTGGGTAAATGGGGACTGCTGCTACCAGGGTGGTGGTAAAAGGCAGGGGCTTTTCTTGTAACCCTGTTTCATATTTCATTAGAGCCACATAATTGGCTGCACAGGGCTTTGGATCAGAGTACTTCAAATTAAGAACAAACCACTTAATTGACCTGTAGAGTCAAACTTTTGAAACAGGTCTCCCCATGGTGCTGCTCTGTTTCCTGATGAAGGGATGTGGAGGCAAGCCTTATTACTTCAAACATATCCCATACCAATAAATAAACATTGGTCACAACAATTAAAAAATAAGAATTAATTCAGCTGCTAATTGACTGTGGCAAGCAACCTATTGAGTGGAAATATGACTGTGGAGTACTGCGAGATGTTATTTAACTTACTCAAGTCTTGTTTTTCTTCTAGGGAGAAAGAACTTAATGCAAAGTTTATTATTTCAATGGAAAAAAATAAAACTACAATCACAAACTTAAAGGTGAGTAAGCACAATTTAAAAGAGGAAGTCCTAACTGAATGGCTGCCAAGGTATGACTGAACAAAACATTAGTGCTCACTGCACTGTGGAGAACAGCCCTCAGTTTATAAAATTTGGCCTTGAAGTGTCATCCTTTGGGGAAACAGGTTAAATAAACTATTCTACTGCATCACAGTTTTCTGAAAACCACTCTATAGGCTGTATCTCATAGGTTTTTCTAAAGTTTATTACTCTGGCCATTGCTTAGCTGGACGACGAAAGCCAGCAATAGGTGTGCATGCGTGGTAGCTATTAAACTTTTGCCTCATCTGCAGAAGGTGTCTTCTGGATTTCCTGTGAAAATTTCCAAAGTGCCCATCACGTGCTGTAATATTTTGATGGTACATTTTAACATTTCTCTCAGCAAGAGAAATCATGCACAGCAAATAGTTTTTTAAAAGATAGTTTTCAATGACAAATATATGAAAAGGAATTCCAGCGTGTAGTTTGTCTACACCGATTCAGATAGCAGTGAATATTGCTGAAGTAAAGTGCTAGCTGTCATGTCTTGAGCATGATGATAGCCTTAAGCAGCAGGTATGTGACACCATTTAAATTATGACTCCATGTTGAAATGTTGTTCACTGTGCAAAGGTTTCTCTGGCTCCTATTTATTTTATGTATAGGACAATCCCTTATTATAATCTGAATTTCACACAGAGAACAGATTTAACTGAATGTAAGTATTGTGACAAAGTGTACTGTGGTGTTAAGAGCAGGAAGCTAAAATTCAAATGATTCCCATTGTGCTGTCTTGTAATGTGACTCTCCTTTATGCTGTAGGGTATGTCTGTTGCAGATTTTTTCACTGTTGTTGGAATAACAGGCTAGCCTCTCGTTATAAATTTATAAATGTGTGTAATTCTATGTTAAATTTACATTCTGATTATGTATTGAAAAAGGTTTGTAATTATTTCATTAGGATGCATTGTACCAGCTTTCTTTTTTCTTTTTTTTTTTTTTTTTTTTCTTCCTTTAAAATAGGTACCAGAGGGTGGTACTGGAGACGCAGGACGAGAAAGAACTAAGACCTTTACCTATGATTTTTCGTATTTCTCAGCTGACAGTGAAAGTCCCAGCTTTGTTTGTCAAGAAATGGTAGGATTTCTGAATGTTAATAGTGCTAGTAATTAATTTTCTACGTTTCCTTTTTCTTTGGCTTGAAAGCGTTAGTTGAAGTGTCTTCCCATTGATGTGCTGATTGTGTAATTTAGATGTTCATTAGAATTTATTAGAACACCCAAGAATTTAATTTCTTTTTTTTAATTTCTTTTTTTAAATTTACGTAACATGCTTTCTAAAGTGCTCTATTTTCTAATATAGCAGGGTAAATGCCTTTTTTCTTGCCTGATTTGTCTCGTAAGGTCGTGTTAGAAAATTTCTTTGTGCACTGAATTGTTTTTGAAAAGCATGTATCTTTAATTCACTTATAAAAATTCTTATACGGTTGAAGTGTTTGGTTTGGGGTTTTTTTTGTCCAAAAGTCTTGATACTCATTGAAGAAGTCTTCTTTCTCCTCTCAGGAGTATTCAGTGTAGGAAAGGACAAAACTGCCTTTTTTCCTGCACACTCAAAACAGAAAATCAAACTTGGAGCTAGAGGCATAATTTAGATGAACAGAGGGACCTTCCTTGGGCTTGTGTTTCATGTGAACATTGAACTTTTTGTGATTTCACTTTCCCAAATGAATTTAAGTAGAATCCAAGTGTTTTGTGATTGCTGTGTTCTCTTTTGGTTTTATGGAACTTGGGATGCTGTAAGCTGGAAGTGAAAACATTTCTTTCCTCTTAAAGTAATGCAAGGCTTTGCCAAATACACTGTAAGTCATTGCATACATTCCTTATTGTTATGTATCTCATCTACTCTATAAACCCCAAAATCAGGGATGTTGGTATGGCTAATCCTAAAAAGCCTCAGAACTGAACTAATAATTAGAAACAGTAATTTGAAGCCAGTTTTAGGTACTTGTAAGAAGGACAAATTTTGCCATTATATATAATGACCGTAATTCTTTGTTAGAGAATTTATATTTGAAATTTCTGTTTAACCATTACTGTAACTGGTAGGGTGCTTTTTTTTTTTTTTTTTTTTTCTGAAAGTTTCTTGCTTTATTGCATGGAATTATTAGTTAGTGTTTAATCCAAACATTTGATCATGTATATTAAACTTTCTGGCTTGTTATTTCCTGATGTTCTTTTACGTGACAGTTTTTTTTGGTTTATTCTTTGAAGTATCAGGAAATATGCATTTATTTGGGTGTTGATGTAGAAGTACCCTAATTGCTTTAGCACTGTGGCACACTCAAGAAGCAGTGTATTTGAGCATGATGATTGTCCCCTAACTTCTAGTGGATGCTTTTAAGCAGGTGGTTCAGGCCATATGCCTTTAGTATAACTTCAGCAAATGCTTGAAGATGAGCATGCATCTATTTATTATTTTAATTTAAAGCAGCCTTGAATATGTATTTTTTTCTGCTCTGGTTCTAGCTGTAGCTTGACATGTTCAGTTGTTGTTCTGTAGATGGAAGTGGTTGCTTGAGATTTGCTCCTGCAAATCAATTAGTCTCTGAGATTAGTATTACTTACTTTTGTGAAAATGCATGTATGAAAATGCATATAATTCTCAGTGATAACTGATGACCATATTCTCAGTTCTTCCTGATACAGATAAGTACCTCTCCATAAAACAGTTATTAATGATGTATCAATGCATATTTGGAGAAATCTGCAAAATGTACCATAAAAGTAGTTATAGAAATTCTTATGAAGCACTTTTGTGGCTCACATTTATGGATAGTTAATTCTTGAATTCTTCAGGTAGCTGTTTCCTTACCTGATTTAAGATACTTGTGGAAAGCTATGTTAGACAAGCTCTAAATAGAATAATCTCAGGAAGACAGTCCGTTGTGTTGTTGCTGTAACAATGAAGGTTTTTTTCCAGAATCTGAATGTTCTGTGAAATAAAGAAGTTAGTTTTTGTAAAGAGAGCCATTTGCAAAGGAAACTTGAATTAATATAGGTGGATATCCAAGTTTTATCCTGTGTTGATGTCCCATATCCACAAAGAAGTGATAAATGAAGTTTTTCATATTTTAAGTTTTTCCTTATTGGTGTCATTTTGCCTCTGTTTAAGAGCAGGACAGGTTGAGGAAAGATCAGTGTTATTTGCCCACCTCAGAGGCTTATAAAAAAAATATTGAAATGTCCATTTATGTATCACTGCAGCAGCCTAGAGCAATGATTTTTTTTAAAAGCTGTGAGCTTTCTGGTTTGTAGTAATAGCATGCTAACAATAAATCCTAAACATGGCTCAGATGTCCATGGTCAATATGATACTATTAGAGCATATCCCACAGCCCCAGACTGCCTCCTTCATCCTTGCAGGCAAGAATATTAAATTCTCTTGCTCAGCCACAAAAATAAAGAGTGACAGTGAATGGGGTAACATCAGGCTGGTGACTGGCCACTAGTGGGGTCCCACAGGGCTCCAGTCCTTGGCTCAGTCTTCTTCAACTTCTTCATCAATGACCTGGGCTCAGGATGGGACGGAATTTTAAGCAAGTTTGCAAATAACACAAAACTGGGAGGAGCGGTCAGCTCCTTTGTTGAGGGCAGACAGGCCCTGCAGAGCTGTTGACAGGCTAGAGAGATGGGCAGACACCAACCACATAAAGTTTAACAAGGGCAGGTGCCAAACTTTGCACCTAGAATGGGGCAGTCCTGATTGGAAATACAGACTGGGGAATGAGTGGATGGAGAGCAGCTGGGCAGGGGGACCTGGGGGTCCTGATTGGTGGCAAACTGAACATGAGCCAGCAGTGTGCCCTGGCAGCCAGGAAGGCCAACCATGCCCTGAGGTGCATCAAACACAGCATCACCAGCTGGTCAAGGGAGGTGATTGTCCCACTCTACTCTGCACTGGTATGGCCTCACCTTGAGCATTGTGTGCAGTTTTGGGCAACAAAGTGCAGAAAAGACATCAAGCTATTGTAAAGCATCCAAAGGAGAACAACAAGGATGGTGAAGGGTCTGGAAGGGATGACTTAGAGAAGTGGCAGAGGTCACTTGGACTGTTCAGTTTGGAGAAACAGAGGCTGAGGGGTGACCTTGTAGCAGTATATGAGGGGAGGAGATGGAACTGGCACCTATTTCTTCACTCCTGTGACCAAAGCTAGGACTTGGGGAAATGGTAAGAAGCTGAATCAGAGGACAGATTATCAGGAAAGAGTTTTTCAGCCAGAGGCCAGTGGAGCAGTGGAACAAGCTGCCCAGGGCAGTGGTCACAGCACCAAGCTTGCCTGAGCTCAAGAAGCGTTTGGATGATGCTCTCAGGCATGTGGTGTGATTCTGGGGTGTCCTACAGAGGGACAGGAGTTGGAATTGATAATCTTGATGGGTCCCTTCCAACTTGGCAGATTCTATCATTCTCTTTGTTAAGTGTTATTTTAATTACTATTTACACAGCACATGGGAAACAAAAGGAATTTCCAAACCATGGGAGTGCAATTTCTAAACGAATGCTGCACAGGCTATTGTTTTGTGTTAATAATTTCATATATAATTGGAAGACTTTGTAGTTAAGCTCTTATCAAGTTGGTGCAGAATTTCCAGTTTACTGCACCAGTGGCATAGAAGAAAGGTGGTTTTCATTCATATTCATCTTGCCATAGAATAAAATCGATCTTGAGTGTTGGTAATGTGGTTGCCTATTTATCTTTGTTAATGATTGTTATATTTGTTCTTTTAAAGGGCAGAAAAATAATAAATGTTTAGTACCCTTTAATACTATGTGCCCCATTAATATGCCTCGTAGATGCAAAATATGTTACAAAAGTTGCAGTGGGAGGGGCAGTTTACCATGGAAATATCTAGTTCATACTAATGGAAGAGAAATAGAATTTTGAGTTTCCTGCCCCATTGTGGTAAAGTGTTCTCTCAGTCATTTGCTTCTGTCAAAGTCCCATCCTAACAATATAATTTCTTCTAACCTGTTTATTAAGCATGTGTTCAGACAGCACCAACTGTAAATCTCCTTTCTGGTACCTCAGATCACTTTGCAAAATAGTCAGGAATTTTTAAAAGAGAAAATGCAGTACATAAAGACTTGGTCAGGTTGTGTGGTAAAAACTTGGACACAGAGAAAGGAAAAAGAGAAAAAATAGAAGTTACTTAGGAAGGATAATTCAACTGAGATACTCCTTTTCAAATGACAAGCAAAAGGGCTTTGGCTGATCTTTACACTCCTCCTCTTTGAGAAGCAGAACTGATTACAGCATTTTAACTCCCTTGTCTACGTGGAGGTCAAGTTCAGTGTTCCAATGACATGCTTGCAACTGAGCATCTGTGATTAAAGAAATGACCCAGCACTCCTTCTTTGTAGCAGTGGCATGATTATACAGTGTGTGCACTGTTCACTGTTAATAGAGACTTGTACACCTTGGTTAATTTAATTCATGTATACTGCATTCTGGTAGCCAAAATATGTGAAGCCTCTTACGAAATTTTTGAAAATCATGTTTGGATTGGGAGACCCAGATTAACAGTTTCATTGAGAAAAAAGCATCACCCGTGGGAGTGTGGATGGAAATAGGGGATAATGGTAGTGAAGGGTCAAATCTTGAAGGGATACTGAATATGGCATTGCACAGGAAGGTGATGAAAACATCTACTGAGAGCTGAGCTTATTAGGTGAGAACAGATACCCATATAATGGGAAGTAGAAGGGGGATCATCAGCAGTTTCAGAGGGCAAAAGAGAAAGATTTGGCTAGGAATGAGGGTGACTTACCAGAGAGAAAACATATTTCATGTTTGCCAGCCTTTACTGGTATGTAAAGCCAATTATGGAAGGAACAGGGAGAAAGTAATGCGTTGCTTTCTTACACTTGTTAAAGCAAAAACAAACCCAAATCAACCAGATAAACCCCTCTACAAACCAAGAAACTGACAGGATCACTGTAACATTTGCTTTCCAGAAGGGACTAGGTATTTGCATAACATAGGGAGTTGGCAAAGATACAAAAAGTGAGTAGGTATTAATAAGGAAAGGTGAACAAAGTATCTGAGATGAGCTGAAAGAAATCAAAGCTATAGAGAGGAGTGTTGTGTTTTTTTCTTTTTTTACTTCTGTATGTAAAGTAGGTATCTGACAGAAAAAGATACAGAAAATGTACTGTTGCAGTGCTGTAAACTAAATATAGTAGAAATATCTAGTGTTTTATTTGAAGTACTAATTTCCTGTTCTGTAGTAAATAGTGCCAGTTGATGCCAATAGCTAATATTGTGACAGCTTATATTTGCCATACTGGACTGATGACTGGTGACGGCTTTTTCTCCAAAGCTTCTGGTGTCTTAAACTTTCTTTGTGTTTAGGTTTTCAAAAATCTTGGAACAGATGTGCTTAAGTCTGCTTTTGAAGGTTATAATGCTTGTGTTTTTGCATATGGACAGACTGGATCCGGGAAGTCCTACACCATGATGGGAAATGCGGTACGTTGTGTTTTGCAAATGTACATTTTTGTTTTATAGCAATACCTTGCATGCTATTGCAAGCATGTTTTAATGGAATTATTATCGCTTATCATATTTGTATGATACTGACCCAACATGTAGCATTCCTTCTAGTAGTAATCAGAGGTTTTAGAAGCCGTTTCTTTTACAAGTATTTACAATTGGAAGAAGTGTCTTTAACGGAATGATACTTTGTTATGCTGAAACCCCCCAAATTTAAGTGTTACCTCTGATCTTCTATGTTCAACTCAAGACAAAAAAGATGCTGATTTTGAGAACATGAATGATCAGCTTTTCCTGAAGAAATCTGTTTTTTCAGAGCTTTTTTTGAAGGGTCAGAAGATAAAAATAGGTCCTGGTCCGTTGTTTAGAAAAGGTTACCAAGTGAGGAGTCTAAACTGGGTATCAGAGTTGATAAATACAAGTTTTAGCAAGCCATTATTATTGATACAATAGTTTTAAGTATTAAGTCCTGTTGAGCACTGCAATGAAGACCCTGAAAGAGGATGGTATGCCACGAGGGGCATTTAGCAGTTTTGGGGTTAAGGATGGGAGGTTTTTTCTTGCAGTTGCCTCCAAGGACAGAAACAACCCACTAAAGTGTTGGGTTGGCTAATGAAACCTGGTGGCAAGGCAAAGCTCTGCAGGTTTCATTCTCCTTTAATCCCTGGGGAAAAAGAAATACAACATGTCTTCTCCCAGCAGGACTGAAAACAAGAATATTGCCACTTGTCCTTCCTTTGAACAGTCTTTTGAAATGTAGGTAAAATTGGCTGCCTTGCTGCTTGCCTCCTTTATCTTAGGAGAGTAAATTAGCTGGAAATCTTTCTTTTTTTCAGTTGTCACAGAGTAAGTAGGTTTGTATTTAACTTCAATATGGTAAGCAGAATAGACATTTGTAACACGAAAAGATCTTATGACCTAAATGTGGATTTCCATTTCAGAAATCTATAAAAGTGACGTTTTTATGAGACTGCCTCACTGCACGTAATGACTATTATCATCACAGCAAATTATTCATTTGCAAATGAATAGGTGATGAAGTTTGTTTGACACTATTCAATAATATAAGTCTAATCTTCTTGCCATGATACATAAATACTTTAATCTGGCTTTGTACAGATTGTGTAGAAAATATACTCAGCTGCCAAGTTAAAAGCTTGAAAATTGATGGCCCTGTCAGAAAGACTTCAGTGCTGTAAGAAAACTTGAATTGGAAATAAATATTCTTTTTTTTCCCTACTTGTCCTTAAAAAGTATGAATTTCATTTAAGTTACAATACCTGTTGTTTGCTCTGGAAGGCTTCTTTTGCAAGCCTGTGTGCAGCAGTCATTTTGAGAAATATGTGGACCAGTTAAAATAAGTCTTGAGAAGCGATACTGAAATAACCGGAGATGTATAAAATACAGTAAATGAGAAAGTAAGACTGTGGGGGAACAAATGTCTCCCAAGATGTGAAAGGCTGCTGCAGAAAGGGAAAGGTAGATGGGCAAGAAACAATACATTTAAATTGCAGTAAGGAGTTTTCTGACTAGATAGCACAGAAGGAAAATGGGCTTTTAATGAGAAAATTCAGCTCTGGAATGAACTGCCCATTTTGGTTCTAGAGATTTCTGAGACTGGAAACTCTGTAACCTAGAAAAAAATGTCAGAGATGTAGTTGATTCTGCCCTGGAGCTGCAGGGAGTGAAAAGGGAGAAAATGTTTAAATACAGTTTCTAATAAAGAATGCACATTCTGCAAGATGTACATTTTACTGATAAAATATGCTGGGAACTGTGTGTTCTTCCACTCTCTCCGCTATATTTTCATGATTGAAGTTACTCAATTAGAGCTAATATATCATATTTACAGACTCTCTTTGCAGTTGCTAAATTATGTCAGACACTAATGACTTGCCTAAAACCTTGTGAAAGGTCTTTCATGTTTTTTCCTTAAGCTTTAATTAAAACTACTCAGGTGTTTCCAAGTATGAGATGAAAGAAAGGATTTTTCCTTTTCTTGTATTTAAAAAAAAAATTAAAAATGAAATGTGTGTGTTTATTTCCAATAGTGAACCCTGAAACTTTATCTGGAGGTAGAGATTGATAAATATTGGGAAAGGCTGCTCCTCTGTTACCAAAAGCAACTGTCTCCAAAATACCTGGCTAAGCTGCAGGTTTCTCCCATTATCTAGGTTTTTTTGTTTGTTTTAACCAATGTGCAGTTGTGTGAAAGGCTGGGTATGAGAAAAGGAGAGAATGGATGACTAGGTGGAAGAGTGATGCTTGGTTTAAGAAGGAGAAGCACTGATTCTGTAGAAGCTGGAAAAGGGCAAACTGGAGGGATGTGGTATGATTTTAAAAGAGACTGGATGATGAATTGGGATTTATATCTGTGCAAAGGGAAGAGGAAGGAGCTCAGAGATGACATGTGAAAGAAGATTGCTGGGACAGAGAATGCAGGGGGAAGCTGAAGCATGAGGACAGAGGTGACCAGCATGGGATCAGCCTGGAGCAAGCCTGGGCAAGAAGGGTCAGATTTTATGTGCAGATCAGAGTAGAAGAGAAATCTTTGCCTGTGAAGCACTCATTCTGCCAGTGTCTGGTGTGAGAGAGTCCATTCTTTGTGTTTTCCTGCTGCCAGGAAATCTGTAGAATCCTACCAGGCAAAATTTTGGGAACCTGCTGTGCCTGGGCTACGCTCACCGTGGACGTTCGGTCTGGTTTATCCTAATTTGCCTCCTGTTTAATTACAAGGCCCCTAACTCTACACAGAAACATTTCTTGCCTCAGCAGTGCATAGCATTAGAATTAGTCCATGGCATCAAATCTCTTACAGGTTTTTGAATTGGAGGCAAATTGCAGCTGACAGACTGTTTCGTAAACTGCTTCTGAGTTTGCAGCTCTGAGCCCAAAGCTCATCTGTATGTGTATGTCCTGTCCCTTTCTTCCTGGGAGCCACATTCTCTCATTTCAGCTCTGAAAGAGCGTAAGCTGTTGTCTTCCTGAAGTGGGGAGAATGGGTATTCAGCAAATAGTCATCTACCTTTTCAGGCTTGGTGAGAACAGGGCAGTGGCAGCAAGCAGCTCCTTGTCAGCTAAGATCAGAGCTGCACGGCACTGTCGTGCTCCTCTCTGCTGCTGGGGAAAACCCTGGCTTTGGCTTACTGCCTTGCTGCTTGGCTGGAAATATGTCTCCCTGGAGTTATGGGGAGAGCTGCATGCTAAGGCTTTGGATATTTCAGCGGTGTTAGCTGCTGCCTCACAGCTTGACACGTGTTTGACATTAGTGGTGGAGCAGCAGCCTCGCTGGGACGAGGCTCAATTCTCAAGTGCCAGCTTAATTGAGAAGATGACATCCTGCTGGCTGATGTGTAAGCTGAAGTGGCAAGGACTGGGTAATGAATAGTTGCAGCCCTGCTAGTCAACCATGTAGTCTGTAGGGATCTGTGAGAAGGCAAATGTTTTTTTCAGCTTTCTTTATTAAAGCAACTGAGCACTTTGGGCATAAAAATTCTTTAACTGCAGAGTCATGCATATAAAAGTTAAATATTAAATTTAACTTGGCTGCACTGTGGAATACAGTGAATATAGTTTTAAATGTGTTATTGCATTATAATTTATCCAAAGGACCTGCTGCATCTCAAGACAGGAAGGACTCCGAGCTAGAAATTAGGGTTTTGAATGAACATGGCTCATGGGTGCCTGTATATGGCTCTTACTCCATTCTCTGCAGATGTTGCCAAGTCCATAGTGAAATGAGATAGAATAGAGAAGACAGTATTGAGGTGAGGAAGTTAAAGAGCCTGTTGCTCTGAGGAGCCAGTTTCTGCCTCAAGCATTTGCGAGTATTCAAACTAAAATGAGAGGGACAAAATATATACCAGTAGCAAAGACTATGCATTCCAACACACACACAAGTGGCAAGAGAATATTTGCTGAAAAGTTTTGATTCTTTTTTTCCCCCCTTTCTTGATTTTGGAATTCTCAACTACTGATCTTACGTTTTACTTTTCAAGATATGTTGTACATGCATGCATCACCTTGTAAATAAGGATTGTTGTTGTTGCAGGATGATGCAGGTTTAATACCTAGAATTTGCGAAGGATTATTCAGCAAAATAAGTGAAAAAACAAGTAAGAATGAAGCATCCTTCCGGACAGAAGTGAGGTAGGTCTTGTCATGTTAATAGCTTGCTGATTATCATACTTCTTTCAGTTACAACCACACTGTTTCACTTTATCTCTCAGAAAAGTGTGTGTTTTCAAATAGTTTTCTGTGCTTGGCCTCAGGACTGTAATTGTTTTTTGTTGGTAGTTGTAGTCAAAAGGTGCAATACTTTGATCTAACAACTGTGCATTTTGCTTTATTTAAATAATGGTTAAAATGCTTTTTCAGATGGACAGCATCTCCCTTGTTTTTTACCCTTTATTTAAGATTGACCCTAGGAGATTTGATCTTGCTTCTTCAGCTTTTTTCCTTATGATAGAAGTACGCTGGAGTCATGTTTATCTTAAGCCAACCTTGGATCTTTTTCCTTCTCTAGGTGTATTGCTTTCAAGCACAGTGTAAACATTGCTTTCCTTTTTTTAAGGCTCTTGAAACAGTCATTGGCTTTATAATCTTTTTCTTTCAGTTATCTGGAAATTTATAATGAGCGTGTGAGAGATCTCCTCAGACGGAAGTCATCAAAAACCAATAATTTACGAATACGCGAACATCCAAAAGAAGGGCCATATGTTGAGGGTAAAAACACTTTCAGTGTTTTGCACTGGTCATTTTATTTTAAAATGTCATGGCGAATAGCAGAAAATAGCTCCTTGTTTTGTATTTCCACTTGCTTTCCCAGTTCTAAGATTATTATACATTTATGTTTTTTTATCTGTAAGTTTATAACACTTTTAAAAAAATGTTAGAAGATGCAGTTGGTTTTAAGAATTTGCTGACTAAAATTTATGAATCTTTAATGTTTAGATGGAAAAAGCCTACTAGGATCTAATTGTCTTAATCTGTTCTCTGTCAGGGAAAGTTCATATCTCTTCAGGGATTATGCTTATGTTATTGCACTCACTACTAGTGGATTGGGTATTTTCTTCTTAATTTACTGTAAACGTGTAAGTTCTCCATTGTTCATGAGGCCTCATTTCTTTCCTTAAGTGATAAACAAGTATGACAATAAACACTAATTGCAGCAATGCTTTGCAGTAGTGAGGGTAATTTGAATCTTTTTGTGAAGAAAATCAAGTACAATTATGAGCAAACTGTAATGCTCTTCCTTTCTTTAGATTTGTCTAAACATTTAGTGCAAAATTATGGTGATGTAGAGGAACTTATGGATGCAGGAAATATAAATAGAACGACAGCTGCAACTGGAATGAATGATGTCAGCAGCAGGTCACATGCCATTTTCACAATCAACTTCACTCAGGTAACAAAAGAAACCCCCCCTGCCTTAATATGTGTTTACATTCAATAATTCATATGATAATTAAAAAACAAGACTGTCAAATAAGCAAGAATAGGTAGACAATGACTACGTTGTTGTCTTGTGACAGGCAAAGTTAAATGTGAAAATACTGCTTTGAGAATTACATATATGTTAATCAGTGATTGTAATCTTTAAAATTTACAATGTAAAGTGATGACTTAAAATGGTATTTAATAGATTTTGAGGAGGTAACTACAAAGAATTCAGGCTGACTAACAGGGACCAGTGCCTGCATGTTTCATGATGCTGCTGTGATAAGAGGAGTGGGTGAGGAGCATGTTGTGCAAGTCTTCAGCTGGAGCCAAACACGGCTTACCTGTAATGCTCTGATGTTATCCAAGCTTTCTGAGGGAGAGATAAAGCACATTTTCTCACATCATAGTGAGTTTTGGTTTATATGTAGTTAACTCCTTTTCTAAAGCCTCTTGCTCTTCCTTATTTTAGAGAGTTTTTTAGAGAGTCCATGGATAAACCTGCTAGATGAAGAGAACGTAGCATAGAGGTGGTTTGCTCTCTCAGAAGAACTTTACATGTCTCCCACCAAAACTGCACGACACACACAAAATCCAGCTGGTCACCAGTGGTGAATTGGTCATTGCAAAGCTTTCAGGAGAGGATGAGAGGCAGGCAGCAAAAGGTTTTCTTCTACTGTTGTACCTCAAAAGTACAAGGACTTTTGAAATAGGGCAATCAGAGTTGACTTATATGAATTAGGATAAAAATTGGGAGGAAGCCTCAGTTAAAATCATAGGATAAAATGCAATTGCTACTCACTTGAGCTTAGAAGCAGGGAGAGATGTTGAACGTAAATGTGTCTGTGTATGCCAGACTTGTTGAAAGCTAAGTATAAGTCTAAGTGTTGAAAGTTTAGTAAAATGGATGCCCACATATTCATTGAGTATAATGTAAGTATCGATTCATATTTGTCAGTGCATGTGTGTAAGTGGTTAGAAAATTGCAAATATTCCAATTTAAAGTTATAAGTACTTGGGTGGGAGTTATGCAGCAATTAATAATCCAGTGCCTTTCTATGCACCTCTAATACACCTGACATCTGAAGCTCTGCTAGTGTAAACAAATTAAATTCAATCATAAAATTAAAAAGACCACTAAGTTGTAGTTGGTAAAATTTCAGAATTTGGTAGCTTGGCACACTTTTCCATGTATTTTTTTTTCCCATAGGCTAAATTTGATTCTGAAATGCCTTGTGAAACTGTTAGCAAGATTCATTTGGTAGATCTTGCTGGAAGTGAGAGGGCAGATGCCACTGGTGCCACAGGGGTTCGATTAAAGGAAGGAGGGAATATTAACAAATCCCTAGTTACTCTGGGAAATGTAATTTCTGCCTTAGGTAAGTTTGTGGGTTTTGTGTTTGTCTGTTTTTTTTTTTTTGTGTGGTTTTTTTTGTTTGTTTGTTTGTTCTTTTTGGGTTCTTTTGTTTTTAATGGGTAAAATATATATCTGTGTGTTTACTTAGAGTTCTGTTCATTTTTACTTACAAAAATAGTGATCTAACATGTATGCTTTTTGAAAATGAATGAAAATACATAATTGCTATTTTAATTTTTTTTCTAACCCCACACCACAGCTGATTTATCTCAGGATGCAACAAATCCTCTTTCAAAGAAGAAACAAGTATTTGTGCCTTACAGGGACTCTGTGTTGACTTGGCTGTTAAAAGATAGCCTAGGAGGAAATTCTAAAACTATAATGATTGCCAGTAAGTGTTCTTTAAGTTACTTTTTTGCATCTGGAACAGTTCATGCTTAATAGGCGTGGCTGTAAATAGTTAGATTTTGAATGCTTTGTTAAGGTGGAACATTGTTTACACAATAATGATTTCTTTCTTTCCAAGTTTTCTTGTAACATTCTGCCTTTACCTACGCTCTGAAATACATCTCTTCCAGTTGTAGAACTACATAGGATTTAATTGTGTAGATGGACACAGTCTAGTTGTTTAGTGATGTCATGAACAATGGCAGATTTCCTAGCAGAATTCAAGAGCTTTATTTTCATATGCAGATCATCTATTTAGGTACATCTAAAACTGGCTGAGTATTTGGTCACAAATGTAACAAAGGGACCCAGAATGTGTATTTCCAGTGGTTAGACATTTGTTTGCATAAGTAAGGATCATCCAAATTTATGTGGCTAATTGCTTGCTTTTGCTCTGACATCTCTCACTGTTGTGATTTTGCCTACACAGGGTCATGGTTGGCTAATCTGACCAGTTGAACTTCAAGTAATCATTCCTGCTTATTCTTGAGGTTCATTTGTGTTCCAGATAGCTCTGTTACTTGTGGTAAAAGTTCCAACCTCTGGGCCTAGATGAAGTCTTTAACTTCTCTCCCCTTATGCCTCTCCAGGTTGCAGACTTTGATCTCCACTAAAAGAATATTTCAGCTTTGTAAATCTAATGAATACTGATGTGTGTATCAATTTGCTTTTTCAGAACTGTGTTTTTTTCATTGCATTAGTTGTAGAAACAACATGCTCTCTTTTGACATTAAGTGGATAAGACTGCAATTTTTATTTAACCTGCTCTTTGAATGCACACAACATTTTATCTTTTTGTCTAAACTTATTTATGATTGTTAACCTTCAAACTGTTCCTGCAGTTTCCTTTTTACTTGAAGTAAGGAACACTTTGTTTAAAAACCTACCTATGACATTTGTATTACTGTTTTTTCAACAAATTGGAATGTGAATTCCATTCTCAGAAATACCCAAGTGAGGCCACGAGGATGTTAAAGGGCAGGAGCGGATTTTTATGTCAGAGGCATTAGGCTTGAAGAGAACAACAGCTCTGAAATTTTTCTTGCTCTTTCCTCTTCAAATCAAAAGCTGTCTGACCAATGCAGTCCTTTCTTTGGAAATGGTGGGAGAGCAGAATCAAAGGAATAAAATGCATTGGATCAAGTTGTCATTCTTCAAACACTTTGCCATAGTCAAAATTCTCTGGCTCATAGTTACTCAGTAGCATCATATTGGGGGTGTTGGGTTTTTTTATTTTATTTTTTTTTATTATTATTATTTTTTATTTATTTTATGTTATTTGACAGGGATAGGAAATAAAAAGTTTTAAAAACACTGAGCTTTCTGTGCCTATAGTAATGGTTGTAGTGCACAGCTGCTTTTTCAACTACTTCCTCATCTATTAATGATGCTACACCTTGGCACAGCCCTGCTGGTTGATCTTTTCTCTGACAGTAACTACTGGTAACGTGGCTGAATTGCCTAACAGAGCCTGACAAGCTGTCTGGATACATTTTGCCTACCTTTTTTGTAACTAAACACAAAAAAAGCAGGAAGATCAGGTCAAACTATAGGAAAGGCTCTTGTAAAATAGACTTCCAATTCTGATTTGTTATATTTCTGTAACGTATTTTAGCATCCTTTCAGAAAGAGGATAATTGAATAGTGGAGAGAAGACAGTAGATCAAATGGAAAGGTGATAGTGTGAGCTAGGCAAAGTATAGTCTGTTGCCAAGTGTATCTCCCCTAGTTTGGGAGGGAACCACAAAAAGAGTTATTTATTACTGTTGAGAGAATGAGGAAGGCCAGAATAGTTTTGCTATTTGATTATTTCTTTCCGGGCTTTTCATTGTCTGGGTCTCTTGTTCAGTTTGGTTATGAAAATTTCTGACCCTCATGACCTCTGCATGGTGTTCTCTTCTGCGTTTTTGTTCATCTATTTGGATGCAGTAATTATCCTTTTAATGGGGAATGTATTGTATATGGCTAGGAAAATGATGTCAAGGGTAAAATTAGCATTTTCAATTAAACCCCATTGTTTTTCCCAGTTTAGTTGTCTCTAAAAATAATACTGGTTTGTCTTGATACATTAGATAAGTAACAGTTCTATGTGCTGCCAGATGCCTGCAGCTCCGCAAAACTAGGCTTGTAGATTGCAGCAGCTCTTCTCTTGTTTTGCTTTTCATGTCTGCTTATGGCTTGAATGCTGTTTAATTTCTCTTCAAATTTTGGACTGCACCTACTTTGTTTTTACCTTAAATTACTTCTCTGTTCAATGATCACATCGATACTTAGAAAATACTCACCTTTCTTCTGCATTGTTCTTGTAAAACATTTGCAATAAACCTTGTAGTTATATAGGATGTTTATGCTTACCGGCAAAATGTAAATGTTAATAGAATGACAGCAAGATTTCTTTACAACACTTGATTGTTGGACCTGATTATTCTAATACAGTGTTTATGTAAGCAAAACTATAGTGATGTTGAAAAAGTGGAGCTAGATGAAGAATTGGAACAGCCATAGCAGTTAATCATAAGTTTCTGTCTCTTCACCCCCATGAAGTTTATCTGACTAATTTTAAAATATAAACTAACTTTACTAAATGAAATATCGTGTGCTTTATAAACTGTTTCTGATTTCATCTCCTTAGCTATTTCACCTGCTGATGTCAATTATGGAGAAACTTTAAGTACTCTTCGCTATGCAAATAGAGCCAAAAACATCATCAACAAGCCTACTATTAATGAGGATCCTAACGTCAAACTAATCCGTGAGCTGAGAGCTGAAATAGCCCGCTTAAAAGCCCTGCTTGCTCAAGGGAATCAGGTTAGCTTTACTTGAAATTTATGTGTGATTTTTCTTAACTTATAACTTCTATTTATAGAATGTAACAAGATAATTACCTTTCATTATATTGAATTGAGTAAACAAGCTCTATGAGGCTATGAGTGAATATTATTTTCCTGATTGAATCAGTTTCCATATGGCCAGTAGATTACCTCTTTTAAAATAAGGGGGGAAAAATTGTCATCCCAAAGCTTTTAGCTTCCTCTAAATATAATCAGAGCTTGATTACAGTCTGCTGTGGAGAAAGTAGTCACCACAGCATAAGGAGACTGAGCAGTAACTTTTTCCTGGGTTAGCCTGATGGACTGAAGAAGTACTTTATCTAGAATCTGAAAAGAAGTAGAAAGTATAAAATATTGAACATGCATAAATGTAGTAGTATGGACAGATTTGAACAATACATTTTATTTGCATTTGGTTACACAGTACATTAGAAAGCATGTAGCACCCTAAATATGTTGAAGTATTTTCAGTTATGTAAAAACACATCACATGATACTTCCCTTTTGCTCAATTCTCTTTCTTGTTCTTATCAGTATTAGCCACTGTAGACATTTTCTACACAGGTTCAGTTAGGCTTATGTTTAGTTCTGTTTCCAGCATGGTGAAACCAACCTAGCAATGAGAAAGTGGAAGTGATTAAGGCCAGGCTGGATGGGGCTTTGAGCAGCTTGGTTTACCAGAAGGTGTCCCTGCTCATGGCAGAGGTGTTGGAACTAGATGATTGTTAAGGTCCCTTCCAACCCAAACCATTCTGTGATTCTTTGAATATGCAATTGGCTCAGGCCTGCTGACTCTTCTGAATAATGTCACTCGGGACTGCTCGATTTCATCCTTGAGCAAATTTGATTTGGAAGTATCTGAAATGATACTTCAGCTCTATTTCTAGAACTATCTAATTTTATTTTAGATGGGCTGTGCAGTGTGAAATGTCAGTTCAGCATAGACTTTTAGTAGAAGACTAGTACTTCAGCTACATTTCATGCTATAAAACATTTACTGAAAAGGGATCACAGTTGGAAGCAGTGATATTGTAGATGATTAAAGCGGAGAGCTCTGCTTTGTTACAAACAATTAGAAAACTCTTATGGTGTTGAATTACTATTATACTTGTGTTTCTCCCATATTCTTTAGGAGGGGATAATTAATTTATTTTTGAAATATTATTTGATTTAGAGTGAGCAAAATAAATATACGTTGGATGCCTTTGAAGATCTAATGCTTTGACCTAGTTCCAAGCTGTAAAACAGTGGATATCACAAAATAAATCTGGTTCAGTTGTAGGATGTGATAGATGGCTGTGTGGGAGACAATAAAGAACTTGCTTAAGTTAATTGAGTTTGTGATGGTTGGTAAAACAGCAGGTGGTGTTATATGTGCACAGTAGAATATAAATCTCTGTATAATTTCGTTTGTGGTTTTCTGTTATATTCCCAGAATACTGTATTGCAAATGCTTCTGTAGATTGCTGAAGATACTGGTTATCAAAATATAGTGCTGGATTCAATGTAGAAGATGACATAAACAATGAGTATTGCTCTGTGTGTGTGTTTTATAGTAGTTTTCCTTTTTCTAAGGCCAATTACCGTAATAGATATTTATTAAATATAAGTGATATGTATTAAAGCAAAATGGTAAATTATTCTTGCATAATAAATTTTCATGTTTAACGGAAGTATAAAGATAGACATATCAGGAATTACCCATTATAAATGTGTGTTCAGTTTCAGTGTCTGCATGTGTGTGATACATAGTGAGAGTGAAAGTAATGTACTGCAAAGATCTGTGTTTGAAATACCTGCTTTTAGATTATTTTGATTACTGTTTGCAGTATTTCAAGGCAAAATGATGTATGTTGGAGCTCTAAACACTTTATGCTAAATAATAAAAAAGTTGAACAATTTGATTTCTTTTGTTTGGTTTCACCAGAAATTATTACTTCTTTCTCCCTTTTTTTAAACTTGTCGATGTTTACTTTTTGCAATTCTAGATTGCACTCTTGGATTCTCCAACAGCTTTAAGTATGGAAGAAAAACTTCAGCAGAATGAAGCAAGGGTGAGTTACATTTTCATAAGTCAGTTCCTAAATAGAAAAAAGGGGAGTGTGGGGGGTCTAGATGCAAGAGTGTTAGTAATATTCAGGAAATTTTTTTTTTTGGTACATAACTACATTTTCTCCCAACAAACAGAATTGTTCTTGTGCTTAAAAAAAACCCCAGACACTTAGGTGTGAACTTCTAATTTTGTTTTCCTACACGTGTAAGATAACATTATAACTAAGAACAAAGTATATCTTCAATATCTATATAACATGATATTTGTTCCCAGGCCAGCTTGCATTACTAAGAAGTATATTTGTAAATAGAATAGAGAGGGAAAAGCTACTGGATCAGAGTAATCAGAATTACTCTGTTACTACTCTGTGTGTAGTCACCCTAACAAAATATTCCATGCGCAGAAAATAAAATAAGGGGAAAACTGTCTACTCTCTAATGTTTTCAAGTAATCAGTAACTTATGTTGTGGGGTAGGATTTCAGAACCTTTCAGTCTTTAAATCGGCTATTTACATGTTCAGTGCTGTATTAGCTGTATTTTTTTTTTTAGGAGCATCTGACATCTCTGTGTACTTCATAGTGTGCCTCATACCAAGTTGCTTTTATAATTCAGCCCAATGTAGAGGCTGGGAAGGACTCCCAGACAGTTTAGATATACTTTTAGAGTCCAAAGAATATAGATATAATGCTACTCTCATTTCTTAAATTCATAATCTTTCATTCTTTATTCTATAATTGTGTTTTAATTCTTTTCTCTATATTTGCCTTTTTTTTTAAACCTATGTCAAAGTGTTCTTAAAAATAGCATTAATCAGACTTGGAAAGAGGAGAGGGGAAAGTATTTGGAATAATTCAGCTGTGTGGCAGTAAATATTTGGTTCTGAATATGGACAAGAAGATGGCCATCAAATGTAGATATGATGCCTTTAAAAGAAGGGGCTTCTTAGCTTGTTTAAATTGTAAGATTTACAGTGATGCTTCTTAGACCCTTGCATTTAGAGAATGAATACGTTGCTTTGAGAATCCTGTTTGATCTAAGTAATTGGTACAGTATCTGTCTGCTTTTCAGGATTCCCATTGGTAATACCAATTTTATAGATGTTGAAATACTTTTTAGAGAAGTCGTAAATTAAAAATAAATTTCAGTAAAAAAATGATACATATATTGGATCCAGTATGAACCATAGCTGCAAAAAAGACCTCAGAGCCCAGCTTCTGCAAGGAGCATGTTTTACAGCTCTGTTACTACAGAGTTTCTATGCAGGAATCCTTACTGTATTGTATTAAATAATTATGGTAGGACCTCAATTATAGTGTAACTTCAGTTACAGATTTAGACTTCAGTTGCAGATTTTTTTTTTTCATATTCATACTAGGTTTTAAATTCTTTTGGTTGATCCAAAGATGAATGTTAATACTGTTAATAAGTGTAGTTAATATGCTTTTATTTTTTTGTAAAAACATAAAGCTTTTATCTAAGAGTATCTGAATAATAGAAACTGCTGACTGTATGCTAATTAGAGTATGTTATTCATGCTCTGACAGTAATAATGGCTTGTCCTGCTCAGAAGCATTGGCCTTTCTGTGTGGGGAGTATATTGAACATATTTTATCATATTTTGTCAGCCTCATTAGGAGGTAATGTGATTACTATTCATGATAATTACAATAGATATAATTACTGAAAATTCTTAGTAGATATTGCAGTGGTTGAAGCTTTTTTTTTTTACAATTGAATTAGGGCAATAATTAATTTGTTTATACAGATCTAAAGACTTTATTACCATGTTTAAATTATCTGACAAAAATATGGTAGCCTTCTTTAATAAGTTGATTTGTCCTTATGTAAGAATATTGTTTAAATGATTTCTGAGGAATATAAATTCTTCTGATGGACTTATGATGGACCTACATGTTTTTCTCTAATCTTTTAAATTATTTTTTGTTTTAATATTCTGGTTAGCAGCATTAGGAGAGATACTATGCATTGAAAGATGTGTTTACTTTCATATGAAATCCTGAGATGTAGGTAGAGATGTGAGAATCTTTAGTTCCCAGCCAGTAAATTGCAGCTGATCTGTGAAGACATTTAGGGTAGTAGACTGCAGGTAGCAAATGTAGAAGTACTTGGAGGAAATGCATTGATGATCTTTTTCTTCCCTACAGTGATTTTGTATGTAAAGTAATAAAGGGACATAGCTGGGTTGTTCCTCCCCCCATCTTTCTGCAGTTGAGGTGAATTCAAATAATAAAAGATTGTATATGCTTTTAAAAATCTATGTATTTATTTCCTAGACAGAAATCCGGTGACTTAAAAAAATAGAAGTCTTTATATTCTATTTAATATAATGATTCCAAGTCAGCCAGAGCTTTCTGAGCCACTGGTTCTGCCTGAAGCACCCTCTCTCCACTTTTTTCTAAAAATTCTGAAAGATTCTGAAATGAAAAGAGCCTTGACTGGTATGCAAGCTATGAAAATTATCTTAGGAGATGGACAACTGGATGAATAGGAAAGGCAGGACAAAAACTTAAGTGTTCATACTCAGTGCTGTGCCTGTCTGTAATAGCTTGGCAAGCAGCTTCTCACTTTGCCAATTTCAACCAGGTGTGTGATTTCTACATTGCAGCAGACTTTTCTCTGATTCCCTCCTGATGGCTGCATGTCTGCTTCTTCCTCTGCATGGCATCCTTTGCAATTTCTGGAGGGTATTTTAGCCTGAGCACACGTATCTGTGCTGTCGAAAAGGAGCTGTCATCTTGTTACAGCTGCAGGATCTATCTGTAGCAGTAGACCTCGTAGGACCGATGAAGTGTTTTGTGGAATGATTCCATTTCTTTGAAAGTGCCTGCTATTTTTTCAAGTGGCTATCTCTGTCCTTTGTTTCTGTTTATACTCTATATAAGAATTCTGTAATTTTCCTGCTTGAGAGATAGAAATCATTGATATGACCACTTACTGCAGGAGCAACAGATCTCTAAATGTTTAAGTATTAAACTTCACAAAGAATTGCACAAATATTTAGTACTTCTCTGACAATGTATTATCAAGGACTTCAGAAGAGATGCAGGTTTTTTTAATCCAATTAAATTTTTAATCCAATTTTTTTTTCTTTTATAGGTACAAGAACTGACCAAAGAGTGGACAAACAAGTGGAATGAAACCCAAGATATTCTTAAAGTAAGGAAAATATATAATTTTTCAACTTTGCTTTTGAACAAGCCTTAGAGCTTTTCCATAAAAAAAGAGTTCCCATTCTACATTGACATTTTTCCTTTTTTTCGTAACATGAAATTTTCTCAGTCTTGGTTTATTCCAAAGCATTAGTTTTTGGGAGTTTTTAAGAGTAAATATTCAGACACAATAGTAGTTTTTAATAAGATTTTTAAAAATTATTAATAAAAATGAGGACAATTTTTTCTGTTCTTCATAGTGACCTCCGTGCAAAACATCTATCTCCAAGTTTTTAAAATGCTAAGTGTTTTTATTGAGTTTCAGATGAAGAAAACCTGGGGCCAGCACAGGTGTGTCCCTCATCCCCTTGGTGTTTGTGTTATATCAAGACCTGTGAATAATCACCTCACGTAGGGAATCTTATGCATAGTGGATACAGATTTTTCACATTGTGGTCAGAAATGGCTTGTAAACTTGAAAAACAACTTTCAGTGGGATTTTTTTCAGTTGAATCTCCTCCAGTATGTCTTCTTCAAACCAACCAGATGCCTCTGACCTAAGCATGCTCTGGAGACCAAAACACCGGGATTTTTGCAACTGATGCACATAAGCTGGCCTGCACTGCACTCTTTATATGACTCCAGACTATTTCTGGAGCAGTTAAATTCACAGCAGCACTCTCTTGCCTTTTGTAGGTTTAGTGTACATATCCAAGAGGGCAGCTTGATGATATCTGTACTGTGTTTTTTGCATAATGGAAACCAAGACTTGTGGTTTTTACATGTTTATTCTGTACTGGTGTCCAGTTGTACTGGTAAGATTTTATGTTGATATGTGGCTTGTGAATCAGGTGATAGTCTGAGGTCATATTGTAATGGGCTACTTTATAGCTCCATACATGCATAGAGGCACGTGTGTGCACACACAGAGCAATAATTCAAGCAGTTTCTTTTCCATTACATAGACTAACAATTTTTTTTCCAAAAGTTATACCTACTCTGTTAAATGAAAATTTTGGAAACAAAGCTTAGGCTGTTATGACTTGCTGTATGTGCTGAACATAAACTTGTTTGGAGTACAATTCAAGCAATTTAAAAAATACTCCTTATCACTAATCTGAAATGTTATTTTTGTAGCTGATTTTTTGCTATCAACCACTATCTGATTCCTTTAATTTTTTTTGTAAAGTTCATCACCATGTCTTTTATCGGACTTCCAAATAAGTTTATTGGCTCTGTGCTTAAAAATAAAAATAAAGCACAAATAGAATAGAAAACAGAGCAGGGCTGGCAGATGGTGTGACAGAATGGGCTGTTGAATGTCTGTCCAGATACTGAACTGGGAATTACCATTTGCATATTCCTCAGGGATAGTTTGGTTTCAATTTCACTTTATTTCAGTGTGATTTTTATTATTTTGAAGCATTCCTACATGAACAGAACTTTATTAATCGTTACTTTATTCGCGTTTGGATTGGGGATTTCATTGTTACATGGAGAATTTGGGAATTTTGGTCAATTGTGAAAGTGAACGTGATGTAGCATATGGGAAGTTTTTAAAGCTTTATGTTGGAAATGCCCTGATTCTTGCACAGAAATTACAGAAATGTAGGAGGTGTTAACTGAACTCTTCATATAAGCAAGGGAAAGCTGCATTGTTTAAATAACTTAATATAAAGGACTTAAACACAGAAGCTGTAATTCTCCTTTTCTGGTACTGAGCTTTTGCCAATTTAAGTCATACTGCTTCTCTGTTTTGCCCTGTTATGCACTGGTATTGGAGTACATGAACATAGCTTATATTTCACTTCTGGGTTAAAGGTAGTTGATAAAACGTTCTTGGCAGCGAAAAACTGTAAATCTGTAAAAGATTTCTTCATTGAACTTTTTTATTTTACATCATTTTACTGAAGCTGTCTGTCGTTTTATTCACTTCTTATTTAACAATTCCTGAAATCAATGCAAGCATATGAGTGGAAAAAGGCTTTTTAGGAGTTCGCCAGGCTTTTGCAGAAAGGCAGATTTTGAATTCTAGAGAGCAGTGGCATTTCATGTAATGGACTTCCTATAAGTTCACTGGCTTTTTTGTTTCATTATTGATGTACACCCTCTTGCACACACAGACTGTACACACAATTCACTTGTAAAACCAGAATATCTCTGCACCCTTTGAGAAATGAGACTGTGTCCCTATGTCCACCCCACTGCAGGCACAACTGCAACTTTTTCCATTACATAATCCAGTAACTTTGAGGA
Organism: Heliangelus exortis; assembly: GCF_036169615.1. Classification (NCBI taxonomy): domain Eukaryota; kingdom Metazoa; phylum Chordata; class Aves; order Apodiformes; family Trochilidae; genus Heliangelus; species Heliangelus exortis. The sequence goes on from NC_092424.1 coordinate 37,778,347, forward strand.
CGTTCTTCATTAAGGTGAAGAACTTAATGGATGAACTTAAGCTTCATGTTTGTATTTATGTTTAAAACCTGCTTCTTCCCACCTGGGCTTGCAGTCCTGAGATATTTGCTGCTGCTCAGTTCCTCCCCTGTAGCAGGCTTGGAGAATTAAAAACCTTTTGCCTTTCAATCCTGACACTTTCTACTCCAAACTTTTTAGGCTGTTGATTTTGAAAATTCATGTGAACAGCTGCCTACTACCTACTTTTATATGTCTGCCAGATGCAAGTGCTCTTGCTACTAGCTGAATGGATTTTCCTCCTCCATTTTCCTACTAGGCTCTAAATAATAGAATTCACTTGGTTTTGAATTGTTCTCACAAACTGACAAGAAAATCCATTAATGTTTAAATACAAAATAATTGAAAGGATTTTGCATAAGCCTTGTAAAATAGAAGAAAGAAGGTTCATAGGGCATGCTGGTATCTTCTACTAGATAACAGATATTGCTGGAAAAAAATTACCTGTCTTTTACTGAATACAGTTCTTTCATCAGGCCTGACAAAGAAGTGATGCATACTGTTTTGCAGGGAAGATGCTCCTCAAACTTGTTCACCCTTGCCAGTTATTTTGAACCTTGTTGAAAATGAGACTAGCAACTTCTAAATGTTACCTTAAGAATAATTCATAGAGAACAGAAAATATTATCCGGCTAGTAGAAAATACTGAGGAAGAGAGAATAGCAAGTTTTTGATAAAAAGTATTTCATAGCTTAAAATTCAATTATTTCAGTTGTCAGAGTGCCATCTGTGCAGCTGACATGAACATCCAAGTACTCTCCCTCATTCTTGCTTGTAACTTTTATCCCCTTTTGACACTTGTGTCTATGTAGTTCACCTGGAGTTACAATTTCCCATCACTGTCTGCGTCTTTAGGCTGCGTATGTTGGACTCTTCTACTTTGCAGTGTTGTCAGTTCTGGATGTGATGCAGAGTAGTCTGTATGGCTGAATGTCATTGTCACCTGTGAACATTTTGTATCATCCTTCATATCTGTGCTTGTCAGATTGGACATGTCTTGGACTGGTGATGGTGGTACAGATAATATGGTTTCTGTCTCCCTCTTGTCCTGTCTCCCTCTTGTCCTGTCTCCCTCTTGTCCTGTCTCCCTCTTGTCCTGTCTCCCTCTTGTCCTGTCTCCCTCTTGTCCTGTCTCCCTCTTGTCCTGTCTCCTTCTTGTCCTGTCTCCCTCTTGTCCTGTCTCCCTCTTGTCCTGTCTCCCTCTTGTCCTGTCTCCCTCTTGTCCTGTCTCCCTCTTGTCCTGTCTCCCTCTTGTCCTGTCTCCCTCTTGTCCTGTCTCCCTCTTGTCCTGTCTCCCTCTTGTCCTGTCTCCCTCTTGTCCTGTCTCCCTCTTGTCCTGTCTCCCTCTTGTCCTGTCTCCCTCTTGTCCTGTCTCCCTCTTGTCCTGTCTCCCTCTTGTCCTGTCTCCCTCTTGTCCTGTCTCCCTCTTGTCCTGTCTCCCTCTTGTCCTGTCTCCCTCTTGTCCTGTCTCCCTCTTGTCCTGTCTCCCTCTTGTCCTGTCTCCCTCTTGTCCTGTCTCCCTCTTGTCCTGTCTCCCTCTTGTCCTGTCTCCCTCTTGTCCTGTCTCCCTCTTGTCCTGTCTCCCTCTTGTCCTGTCTCCCTCTTGTCCTGTCTCCCTCTTGTCCTCTCTCCCTCTTGTCCTCTCTCCCTCTTGTCCTCTCTCCCTCTTGTCCTCTCTCCCTCTTGTCCTCTCTCCCTCTTGTCCTCTCTCCCTCTTGTCCTCTCTCCCTCTTGTCCTCTCTCTCTCATGTATTTGGAAGAAACCCTTTTGCAGGGCAACTGTCTGGGTTCCTCTGGAGCCTGAATAGCTGTATCTCCAAAAAGAAGAGGAGGATGGAAGAAGAACTTTGCTTTTTTCCTTGTTTTATTCTTTTTCTCTTTTTATTGTTCTGTTAAGATCAATATTGGGGTCTGTAGTTCCTGTGGATGCTTTCTAAGATGTCAGGGTAACCTGTCTAACTTTTGAATTGTCTCTTTCTTTGAGCCTTTAATTGGTACAAATCTTCTTTTGATGTGGCTGCTATATTTGACTGTATTTGTTGTCATTCGTCTAGAAATCTTTTTTCGTTTCCTGGCATCTTATTTTTGTCATCTTTTGTGGCTGTTCCAATTTCATTCTCTAACCTTTAGCAGCTTTTATGTTAATCTTTTTAAAATGTGTACTCCTTTATATAATTCTCAGCTGTTTTATCTTCCCAGCTTCCTTTTAAAGTCTTCTTCTCCCCTGTTTGTGTAGAAATTGATTTGACTTTTAGCTTTTGCCTTCCTTGATATATGTCATAAACACCTTAACCTCCTAGTGTTAAGGTATTTAGATGTTTCATATTTTTTAAGTATTAAATAGATTGAGTAACTTGTTGTTCCGTTGATTCTAATAATGTCATTAGCTTTGTGTGGCAGAGCTCAGCTGGTGTCAAAGGATGCAGAGATCTGTCTTCACAGAGTCTCTGAAAAGGCAGGGTCCTTTTGTGTGTGTGTGTTTGCTCCCATGATCAGTAGTTTAACTACTTGCTGCTTGAGCTAGGTTTGTCCTGTTGGACTTACTGATGAGAATGAGTCTGTGTCACTAATACTGATTCAGCTGCAGTACTTTACCACATGTTGTGTAAATATGTTATTGAACACTGTTTGATTTGATCTTTTTTTATTCTTTGTGCGTGTGTGTGTTCCTTTGGTTGAGTACTGGTTAATAGTACATTTTTATGGCTTAACAATGGTTGTTAAGAAGGGAAGGAAACTGTTGCTAGTATGTCTTTTTTATGTCACGCCTCTTTTATTGTGGAGGTGAAATACTCTTTACCTTGCTGTGATAAATAGAGACTAATACCAGTTATTTTGGTAGACATGGTCAACTCAGCAGGGGAATTTTATTTAGATATGAGTCTTGGCTATACCCAGCAAAGTCACTAGGAGACCAAAATTCAAAGTAATTGTGTTGCCCTTTATGAGGTGCTGATTAGGGTGGCAGAAGCTAATAGATTTTGATTTTATTAATTTCCTTTCCATGCTGACTTGTATACCAAAATGAACTCTGTCAAGACCACTTTGTTGTTTTCTATATAAATGCTGCATTAGCCTACATTTACTTGCATTTAAAGATAACTTTTAAACTGGAGTGGCTGAATGGTATTTATATACTTTTATCGCAGTGCTGCTGCCTGTAAGGCTGGGTATACATGACCATTTTCCTGTTTTATGCCTTCTTGTTACTTCCTGTTGACCTTGACTGGCTTGGTTGCTTCTCTGCTTCTCACTTGTTTTGTCTTCTGCCCCAGTACTTTGCTCTTCAGAGAGCTCTTGTTTTCTTCATGCTTCCACATCTTTATTTTAACGTGCTCAGACCTCTGAAAAGTGCTCTCAGCTCGCACCTGCAACTTTTACATAAAATTCTTCTGTCTCCTAAATGCCCTTTTTAATGGTTTGAGAGTAGGGAAGTTGTAGAAGGTCTTGGGTTCCTGAAGACCAAGCTAGAACTTCTAAAAAGCACTTACCACATCACTATTAATGATGATTGTTCCTTAGTCATGGCATGCACTTCTTGTCCAAGAACCTGTAGTTGTGATACTTCCCCAATCTAAGGCCTTTGGCAGCCAATGAAATTGGTTTTGTACCTGTTCCATAATAAGATTAGGAACCTAAGGTGTAATGTAATTGTCCTAAGTCACTAAGGATTAGCTTAAAAAAATATTTATATATATATAGATGTATATATGTATGTATGTATGTATGTACATACTTATATAATTACATGATGAACAAAAATCTACAGCTTGATATATGTAATTATTTGTATCACTTCAATCATTTTATCATTGTGTAAATCGAGAGTTGGAAAATTGTGTATTATGAATTTTTTAAAAAAGATACCAATATTGGCTTTACTCCTACCTTTTAGAAGTACCTGTTACTTTTGAGACTTCTGGGCTGCTTTTGGAACACAGGTCCTAAGTTGATTGTATTTATAGGTTGAATGAAAAAGAAGGAGTTACAGGAATGGTGTGCATTTATATAAAAACTCGTGTATGTATGATACTGTATTTAAACTGTTCATTTTCAGCTTCGGCATATGTGTTTATTTGTATGTTTGGCAGGAATAACACTTGTTTCTAAGGATTTTTTCGCATTTCAGTGAGTGAATCATTTTTGTAAATTTGTTTCTAGTTAGACATGTTGGTGCTGAAGTTTGGTTAGAATGTCTGTTGTTGGCTGTGTTTGGAGCATAACTGTGTACTTACAGCAGGACACTTAAATCTGTACTTTCGTTTGAACAAATTTTATTTCTTAGTTTATAACTTCTGTTTGTCATCTGTATTAAACAACACTCATTGCATGCTTCCAGTTCTTGTCTCCTGTCTTCCACAAGTTATGTTTTCTGCTCAAATTTTTAAGGAAGAGGTTTAGAAATCATTACAGAATTAAAATAGGGTGTCAAATCTATGGAGCTGGCAGAACAAATTTCAGTCAGATGTTACTGCTGAATTTGTTTTCTTTTAGGAAAGCTGTCAGAATAAATAGAGTATCAACTCAGTTCCTAGGTGCATGTGCTTTCTTAACAGTTGTTTGCCCTCCAGCAGTTATGATATATATATACATTTATCAAACAATTTGTATGGAAGGAAAAAAATGCACATTGCATTAAATAGACTCTCTTTAACATCTTATGCTTATTAGGGTTCCCTTCAGCTGCCTTGTGAGTGTTGTGCAGAAGACAAGATATTAAGAATGTTTTGAAAGGGCTGATGTTAATGATTCTTGTCTATCTCAGTCAGAAATCACATAATAAATGAGAATAACTTCTCTTTCTCTAGAAGGATGCTTAAATGTGGTTTTTGGTTTTTCACACTAGATGTCGCTGCAGATACAAGAATCAGATTCTTCTGCATTCTTAATTCAGATTTAATTCAGATATTTTAAGGCAAAATGATTAGCAATCTCTTGACTTTCTTCACTGTTCGTATCTGCTAAAATAAGATTATGAGAATGCCAAAACATTGGTTTAGGAGCAAGTCTCAAAGAACCTGAGTAACTGTTTTGACAGAAAACCTTCTGAACGACAATTTACAAGTGAAATGCGCTGTAACGTGATTATATACATTCAAAATTATTGCAGTTATTTGTCAGTACATTTTTCAGCTCTTCTTTTCAAATGATTGTATAACAAGAATCTTTGACAAAGTATTTTAGATAAAACCTTAAAAATGTGTTTATTTCCTTAACTGTTGTATCTCTTAAGCTTTAGGAATATGAAAGAACAGCTTATGGGGGTGGTACTATCTTTTATTTGACCAGGAAATATAGTTGAGAAAACAAACTATCTGTTGGGCATACAGATATTTCACCAGGCCCAGTCTGCTATTTGTATTCATTTTTAATGTATGTTGCAGTTGACAAGCCAGTGGCAATGATATGCAGCTTCTCTTTATAGCTGTTTCTTTTAATGTTTTTTGCTTCATTAATAACTTCTGTAGATTTATAATTGAATTTCAGTACATTAAAATTTAATAAGTTTATTGGCTTTTTCCCATGGTTTTTTTTGAGAAAGTTGTCTGACAACAAGGAAATGTTCACTGTTCTCAATTCTGGTATGGTATTTACCCACAACTCTTGCCTCCTAACTGATGACAAATAAGATCTAGTTTAGCTCCTGGTTTTCTTAGGGTTTGTTTTCTTATACCTGGCCTTGTGCATTATGTATTTATTTTCCAGGTGCAGCAGTTAATTGCAGTGGTTGTACTCCATAAAATCATCTATTCTAGTCAGAAGATTTAAAGTTGGAATAAGTATTCATTACTAAATGTCACATAGTTTCCCTCCTCCAAAGCCTCTATAAATGGACTTGTTGTTTTTTAGTGACTGGTTCAGAATCGGGGACATAAAATCATCATATACACCTTTAGCTTCCCGCTACCCCTTCCCCTTAGTTCTTTTTTCTTTATGAAAAAAATTAAAGTATTTACAGCCTAGAATCTTTGTAGTATTGGATAGCACAAACTTCTGCTTTGGAATTTGAGTTGGGACAGAGATCATCCAAACATGGCTTTACTGAATTACTGGACAGATGCCTTTATTAAATGATGAGTATTACTTTACATGATCATTTCCCTTGCTGGAGTCTGGTAAGCTTGCCTATGAGAGAAGAAAGAAGATACAATGGAGAGAACTTTCTGTAAAACAAAAGAAACATAAGCTTTTTTTAAGGGGTTATATGGTTGTCCTGAGATATACAATGTTTTTTTCTTCAGGAGAGCAGCTCTCATTGCTCTTCTCTCACCAATGATTTTTTGCAGTGCTTTTTTCCACTCTCAGCATTGGCTTGCTGTTGTCAGAGAGAAAAAAATACTAAATTGGGAACTGGTGCTACTGATCTACTGTATCTCTTTTCCTAATAGAAACACTATTGAAAGGGTCCCAGCCACCTGGGGGATGCTAAGTGCAGCAGTCAAAAGCAGATTTCAAAAGAAATAGTTGTCTGATTTCAAGTCTGCCTACCACCTGTGTTGATGTTATTAAGAAACCTCCTTTCTCTCTTGCAGTCTCTTTAGCTACTTGTGATGCCTCTGTGGTGGTCTGACCATTTTTAACTTGCAGTTTCTGCTGGAAAGTTGCTGTCAAGAGATGCCTAATGCTACTGATTGTTTTTTATTTCAGTTATAAAACGTTTTTCTCACTTGAAACCGCCTGGACCATCAGAGAAGCACGGTCGGGGTCTGCCATTTCTGATCTCACCAGCTATGGATTAAGGCAGGGTTGAATAGTTCGGTTGATCCAGGCAGTGCATTCCAAAAGAGGCCCTCCGGTTTCTAGGAATAACCATACTCCCAAGTATTTTGCTGCCATCCTCCTTACAAATGGGGCCTTGCATTTGTAGAATATCCAGGCCATGCTAAGCTTTAATCCATCCCTAGGGCTTGTAGGCGGTTTTCAAATGAGAGAGAGTCAGACAGAGTAAGTTGCTTTTGAAATCCTTTCTGCAGCTCAGATGCCACTTGTTCAACAATTCCTCCTGGGCGTTTGGTCTGCATTTCTATTAATTTTCTTGTGGCAGGAAGGGAAGCTAAATTGAAAGCAGTGGAAGCTCCTGATTTAGCCTGTAGAAAATAGAAGAAGAAATATACCCTGGAAGCTGTTTATTCTAAAGGATCAGCAGAGACATAGTGAGATGGAGAAAAGACAGAATATAAATTCCTCATTGACTTGGTTATGGGAGAGTAAAGCAACATTCAGACATCAACATTTTAGATGAAAAACATGTGTTTATCTGAGTCCCTCACAAAGGAACTGTTTCTAATGGCAGTGTCTATTGGATATGAAATACTAGAACCATTTTATTCTGCCAGTGTTTTTAGCAATATATTGAGTTTATTACGACATGATTCTCGTAGCTTTGAGTACGTGGTACTGTTGTCTACCTGACAATGTCTTAATTGACAGCTGAGTGTAGCCTTGATGCATACAGCCACGCTGTGGCAGAAGTGCCACTGGAGGGATGTGCTTGTTCTTTGTTCTTCCCAACAACAGAGATGATAATTTTAATGAAATCCACTAAGAGGTGTCTTAAACACAGATGGCAGCACAAATCTGATGATGTTGCAATCAGGCTGTATTCCTGAACAAGGATAGGGCATGTCCAGTCTCTTGACTTCTGTGTGTCTCTTCAAGTTCATTCACTCTATCCCTCAGTAGCTGGGCTCTGAAGGAAAACAATGTGCTGGCAACTAAGCCTGTGTATCTACCCCTGCAAAAGAATTTGCTATTGCATTGATAGGCTTGAAGTCTGTTTTTATTCCTTGATCATTATTCCATGCTACTATGCAATAACTTCAATTTCTTTCAGTAGTGAGGGTCACACTTTGGTCCTGTGAAATGGACTAATAGATTTAAAGTGATCTTCAGAAGTAGAGATTAATTACTAGGTAAATAAACAAAACAGAATTGCAGATAAGTGAAACATTTCTTAATCCTTCCATCCCCTAAGAAACATACAAGAAACAAAATAGCTTTTAAAATTAATAAATGTATTAGCTATGAGACTACTTTTTTTTCCTCTGTAATTCCATGACTCATTCATCATCCAGCTTTAGCAACAAATGAGGTAGGAGTCCTGTAGATAATAGTCTAGTTCACTGCATTCTCTTGATTCATTCCCAGAGTACAGTCTATGGAATGAATTATTCACAGGTCCTGTAGAAAATATATGATCATGTAATTAAAGACTGTATTGTAATGCATAAGGGAGATGAGGATGAATTAAGATAGCCTATTTCATTCCCTTCCAGCCAGGCTCTTCCCCTTTTTAGATACCAGCATGGAGAGTATCAAGGGCAGACAGAGTTGCTCTCCCTTAGCTGGAAAGTGTAGTACCTCCTGCTGGGAAGGATCACTGATGGCAAGAAAAGTCTTGTTCTCTGCCTGGAATGTTAACACTGCAATGCGTGGACTTATATTTCCATTGAGACTAATGAACGGTCAGTGTTGTCACACACAGGAAACTGTGAAGAGGTAAAGCCTGCTTCTCTTGAGACATAGCAAAATGCTCTGTGTGCCTCATTTTCTTAAAATAGAAGAATAGTTTTCCCTTAAACTCATGCTGGTGGGAGCAGAAACTAGCCTGCAGCAGATGCTCCAGCATGGAAAATGGCAGCTTTGATGGCTTAAGTTTTATAAGCCACTGGAAAACAGGATTTTGCAGGGTAGTGTCCAGGAAGCTAGAGCAGCCAAACAGACACCTCTCCTTACAATTAGCCAAATCCTGCAGTTCTATTCAGGGAATTTTTCTCAGATGTCAATAGTAGTTCTGTCTGTACAAGCTCTAAAGTGTCAAAGAGCAGGCACTGCAACTTGTTAAGTTTGTCTTTGTAATTCTAGGATTGAAGGCCAAGCTTCCTGCAAAATTACTTTGATTTTGCCAAGGTTTCTGGTGGAAGTCTTTGCAGCATATTAAGTATGGTGGTGCTTTGGGCTGCCACTGAAATAAAATAGTTTCTGTGTATTAGCAGACAGCTACATGGCAGCAGCCAACATGTAATCTGTTTTGAGGGTAAAAGACAAAACAATAAAACCATTATGGAATTATAGGAAGTTAGGGGTTGGAAGGGACCTCGAAAGATCCCAGGTGTCACCTGCAGAAGGTCACACAGGAATGCTTCATGTGGGTTTTGAATGTCTCCAGGGAAGGGGACTCCACAGCCTCCCTGGGCAGCCTCTTCCAGGGCCCTCTCATCCTCGCAGTGAAAAAATTCTTCCTTATATCTATATGGAACCACCTGTGCTCCAGTTTATATCTGTTGCCCCTTGTCCTATTCTTAGTCACCCCTGAGAAAAGTGGAAAAGGTAAGCTGGCCGTATGAGTCTAAGAACTGCTCCTGTAATTTTCTTATTGTTTAAAGGAATAGCATCATTAATTTTCCATCATTTTAGCTTCACTACCTTAGCTACTCCTCATTTGAACAGTTCTGCATTCTGCATCTGCCTTTTTAATTGACATTCATTTCAGAGAGCTATTGATGCCTGTGTGGGCTGCTGCCGGAGCACCTGCACTTTCACAGTAAGTAGTTCACATCAAAAATACAGATTTCTGATCTTGGTTGTTGCACACTCTTTAATGGCTTTTCTTGATTGATGAGGGTTGTGTGGCCTAAAGCTCTAGGAGACAGCAAAAAATTCTGATTAGAAAGTTTCTTCTCAGTTGTGGTTTTCTTCATGACTTTAGATAGTAGAAGTTTCTTTCTCTTGGAAGTGTCTTAACTGTACTAAACTAAACTGAAACTGACTTTGGCAGCCAGAGAGGTGGTGTTTTTTCTTTGTACCATTGACTAGATGAAGATGTAGTAGGAATTTGTGCCTTACCTAGCATATATACGAATGAGAGAATTGATACCCCCTTTCATAGTTGATTAAATAAATAATATGTTGTTTGTGAAGGAAGAGTATATTTTTTAATTTTCAAAAGCATTTTAGTGAAGTCCTAAGATGGTAAAAAGCGTATCTTTGGCATGTCCAAAGATTAGAAAGTATACCCTCTCATCACTGATGGTGTGTTTCATATTTTCTTCTCTCTTTACTTTGCTTCCCAGATAGCACCTACTGCTTCTGTGGCAGGTGTTTTAAAACTTACTTTGTAGTTCAAGAAACCACACAAGTGTCAGGCTGTGCATGGTAAAACATACGGCAGAAATTTGAATCTGTATATTCAGCCGTATAGAATACTAAAAAAGCCTGTTTAGCAGACATTCACTAAAGGAGAAGAGTTTCATGGTGCAATACAGAACACAGCAGCTTTTCTTAGTTACTGTGTAGGGTGTCACTTTAATGAGAATCTCAAATATTTCAAGGTTGTTTTCTGGAACAGAATTTTTGATTTTTGTTGGTTGTTGTTGGTTTTGTTGTTTTTTTTTTACCCTAGAATTGTCTTGTCAATCACAATTAGACACAATTTCTTTCAGCTGCTGCTCAGTCTTCTGTCTAGGTTTATCTCATTTCATTAAGTACTTTGTAAGGGAGTCAGCCTGCAGAGGAAGAAGCGTCTTCATGTAACCAGTTCCCATCCAAGATATAGCAAGCTACATACTCAGTTCTGCTGCTCCCTTCATCTTTTAAGGAATGATTACTAGTAAGCCCAAACCATATTTCACAATCATTTGAAATCTTTTTTCCTTCCCTCATACCTCTAGATCTGATTCACACAGTAAATATTTTCTTGTGGTTTACAGTAGAAGTTTCTTGTTCTGGTTTTAGTTCTTTGAGTAATATTAGTCTTTGAGAACTCTTCTTACATTCTAAATCATTGTATCAATACTTTCCCTAGTGCTGCTATTTCTACTCTTTCCTGATATGTGCTACAGATATTGGCAAGATGACTATATGCTAGTTGTCTGGAAAACTTGATGAAAAGCCTGCCTGTCTTCCAAGAAGCAATGCAACATTCAGAACTAAGGAGCAAGTCTGTTTCATCTCTTTAGCATGTGTTCTGGAGAGTTAAACCCATCAATGCAAATGTGAAAAGCTCTGTGAGCATATCTGTATTGTTTCCAAATAATTTTTCTTCTACTGTTATTGTGGGTTTTTCAAGTTGGTTCCTAGCAAGATTGCTTTATTATGCAGAATATTTTTTTTTCTGGTACACTTTTATATTTTCCCCTCTGAGTCTGAGGATGTTATTGAGACATACAGTATAGAGAATGCTCAGCCCTGACAATCTAATATAACTTAATATCCTTCTCTTTCCACTCCAGTCTTCCTAGAAGGAAATCAAAAACCTTGTCAGCAGTGATTGACTCATCCAATAAAATCTTGTTAAAGAGAGTGCAGGTTCAGTCTTATTTGTTGGAGGGTAATGTGCTAGTTTTTCAAATTAACCCTCTTAGGTACTAAAACATCAGTTTGCACTTGAAAGTATTTAGATGCCTAATTCCCATTTATTTTCAGTTGCATTTTACTCTGAGAATACCTGAAAAACACAGTGTTTAGCTAAAATGCTATGGAGTAGTTAATATTTTAACAGCAGAACTTCCTTTTGTGGAAAAGAACTCTCAGTGTTTTGCAGAACCTTTTCAGCAAAAAATTTGCAGTTTCAGGCAGTTTTGACCCAGTGAAATAGTTCATCCATGAATATCACTGTTTCTACATCTGGAGTTTTTACCCTTAAGTAAATCCAGAAGACATAATTAAGACCAGTTAAAGACTTGTCTGTCTTCAAATTGTCAACTTCTATAGGCATTTTGTTAAATATTTACATTTAATTTTGTTAAAAGTCTGTTGCATCTGGACAAAGTATTGGTGAAACATTTGTTCTGAATGCGGTTCATTCAGTTCTGGGATTTTCTGCATGGTAAATTTCTGTTAAAAAAGGCCTTCCTGAGGCATGAACACTCCTTCAAATCTTTGGTTGTCAAAAGCTGTTTTTTCCAACTGGGTTTCATGAAGACATTCCCGTAAAAGCTTATCAAAATCCTCATTCACTTCCATTCCTGAGTTCAGGCTGTGGTATCATAACTCTAACTTCGGTTGGATAGCGTTTGGCAAGGTAGCCCAAGATGGGTACTGGCATAACTCAAGAAAATACCATATTTTGAATCTTGAGGGAAAAGCAACGGCTGGAATGACTGGTTTCTCCTGTTTGTGCTTTTGTTTATTTATTTGTTTGCTTGTTTATTTTCAGTTGAATGTGTGGTTGGTTGTTTCTGCTCAAGGGAACCAATTTAAAATTCCATACCCTAGTAATTATGGGAAGCTTCATTTCTTTAAGAAGCAAGATAAGCTGTCCAGAAGCATTAAAGAAAAAATCAGGATGCCTAATTATGTACTGTGTTTTGCATGAAGGAATGACATGTCCTTAGTTGTGGGTTTTTTCCTTCCAATGGGATTCACCTGTTATATGTGCTTCTCCAGCTTCTGTGTTGACAGCATTTTAATGGGAACTCTGAGAAAACCAGAGTATGGAAAACGGATGAGGCAATTGTGCTCTAATACTCATCTGTTTATTAATTACATACCTCAGGGACACTCTGGATTCTGGGGAAAAGCAATAAATTCTACATTCAGGTGGAGTGACTGTCAGATAACCAAGAATTTTCTGTGGTAAAGAAGAGGAGCGTGAAGTTTTGTTTTTCTGGAGTTCATTTGAGTTGTTCATTGGCCCCCGTGGGAAAGCACATATACATTTACCTTTTTGGTTACATACACCAACTTACTTAATATTTGCAAGGAAAGCTTTTTTTCACTGAGAAAAGCAACTGATAATGTGGCAAATATAAACTCACAGATGTGGGCAGTTGAAATGTAGATGTGTAAAATGCCCAGCTGAATTACAGTAATCCCTCTACCTTTTACCTCTATTTATACAATCTTTTAATTATGTGAGCTCGTCATGTTCTCTCACTTTTTTCCTCTGGTTTCAGTCTACGAATAGCTGCACAAATTGCCATGGAGTTCTGAGGTATGTGGAGGGCAGGAGGCTATGGCCTGATGGACCTGGGTAGTTACAGTTAGGTTTATATTTTGGGAGCATAGCAGAAAGGCAAAGAAGGATTTTAAGGTTAAGATTCGTTTAATCTAGGGAATTTGTATCGTATCCCTAACGAAGGGAAATCTGAGAGGGTTTCTTCCTAAGGATTTTTTTTTTTTTTTTTTTTTTTTTTTTTTGGCTATTTTTCCAGTCTCTTAAGACCTAAATTGATTAGCTGAATTTAAGACACTCATTAAGACAATTAATTGAAATATTTGCCTGGGGGAAAATTTGGTTATATTTGGTTTTAGGCTTAAATCTCTGTAGCTTTGTGCAAGTATAAGCTACTCTAAACAGGAAATAGAAGAGTTTTCTCCATTTTTAAAATAACATATTTAAATGTTTATTGTCATAGGTTGCTTCTGGTAAAGCCATATTGAAGGTTGTGCTGAACTCAACAAGTAGTTTCAGGGATTTTTGTTCACCAGTGATCTTTTCTTGGTATTAATCCACATGTCAACTGGTTTTTATTGAAAAGGCCATTTTACGTGTTAAACTCAGGCTGACTTTAATGTCACATAGTCCTGGTTAGCACTGTTTTTAAAAGATATTTTAATTTGCTCCTGTCAGTTTATGTTAATGAGTCATTCAAATTAATATCTCAAATAACTGGTCTGCTTTTTATTGAAATAGTTAAAATTACACCAATTATTACATTCTTCGTGTCTTCGCTGCCTCAAAGATTTAGGATTGGGAGTAGATTGGCCCTCCATCTGTTATAGGTCGTGATATTTACTTGCCAGTCATTGTGAGGCATTGGAAAGTGCTACACTGTACTTAAGATCAGTGCATTAATCTTTTATTTTGAGTTAATTTACATAATAGGATGAATTACATCAACTAGATCTTTAATTTTGAGGTGCAGTAGTACCTGTTAGGAGTTTCTGAGAAGTCAGGTGAAAAGCATGGCTTCCTTGGTGTACAATGTTTGTGCACTAATGCTTTCAAATCTCACCAGTGATATAGAAATAACATAAAGCTTTAGCACTGAAGAAGAAAAGTTGGCCTCTTTTTTTTTTCTTTTTTACAGTATGTAAATATAACAGAATTTGTACCTCCTTTGGTGAACATGACTTTTCTATTATTTTGAATTAGATGGCAAAAAGGGCAAAAACTACTGTCAAAACCTACTCTCCTGGAGGTTTTTCTGAGGATGCAAAAAAGATGACAGCTATCTAAGCTGGGGTTCAAATCAATTGGCAAAGTGCAAAGGTCAGTGATTACTTCTTGAGGTTTGGGTAGATTGCTTTGCATTTTCTCACAAAATGTACACAGGCTTGTATCTATAAAGGAAGTTTTGTTTTCTTTTAGTAGCTGGCAAAGTGGTGCTAAGTTACTCTGATTGGCTAAATGGGCCCTAAATTTTAAAAATACTCATATCTGCCAAAAAAATGCAGTCTGGCAAGAATACTATAATATACTGTAGTCTAGATTACATGGTTTGCAAAGAGTCTCACCCACCTTCTGTTTTTTTTTCCCATTCAATTTTATCTGAACTTATAAAAAATGTGATGGAAACTTTACACTTTAGTCAATATTTGGGACGTCTTTCTTGGCTATGAAATGTGATTTAAGTTATTTTTGTTTTTTTCTTTTATTTTTTTTGTCTATTTCTTCTGGCCTTGTTGTTAGGGACTGATGCCAGATTATAGATTTCACAGTATAGCTTGTTTTATTCAGTTTTTAAAGGACACTTTCAATGGATAGAAGCAGTACATGTTTCTCATGAGTATATTTTGGGGTTTATACTCTTATCATCTTGTCCTTTCTCCCATCTTAGATGTGTTTGTCATCTATTTGCTTGACCTACCCCCCCCCCTTTTTTTTTTTAGTGTATGCTCTCATCTTGTTTGGCATCTATAGATGGGATTCATTATTGTTTCTAATTAAAATTGAGGTGCTTCTATTATTATTACAGTTCAAGCATGTGGTGTTCCCTTATGCTGTTCTTTAAAGCAGTTAAGTTACTGTATTAGTCTTTTGCAAATTAGAATGACATTTTCATTTCTATGTCATTGTCAAAATTGTCTGTCTTCTCCTGTCTTTCACTTGTACTGTAAATGTTGCAATTTAAAGAATTCAAGTCAAGGGACAGTGTATTATGTACGTTTATATTTATACCTACATGTATATATCTTGTATACTGTTCATGATAGAATTTGAGTTTGGTTTAAGATAGGGTTTGTTTCACTGGAATTTGAGGGAAAGGACATGTGTATAGTTGCTAAGAAAAGATTAGTTTCCCTAACTGAATCTACCAGCTTTTCAAAAGAAGTGTGTCCACAGTCTTAGTCATTTCATGATGTACAGCCATGTACAATGCCATTTGTGCCAGCTTAAAGCACTGATTGTTTCATACTTTGGGTGCCCAAAATCACACAGCTTTTAAAAGGCACTTTATGCTATCTTATAGTAGCATCCTCAAATGTTTGCCTTGAGATCAAAAGGAATTTTTTTTTTTTTTGCTGTTTTTAACCTTTTAATAGTCCTTTTATATGCATTAAAATCTTCATCTAAGTGACAACTTGTATTTGCTGTCATTGACCTATTGAAAAATAGCACATTATTTTTGGGGAAAAAAGTAAGGTGATTTGTCAATTAGCAGAAAAGTCATTATAAACTCTATTCTCAAAATTAAATGAAAGAAATGTAGTTTTGCTAAAATACTACCTAGTGAAACTAAACACTTAAAGATAAATGCAAATGTTAAATTCAGAACTGCTACTATGACCTGCCTTCATTATACTGAAGCAAATTGTG
Source organism: Heliangelus exortis (assembly GCF_036169615.1). Lineage (NCBI taxonomy): Eukaryota > Metazoa > Chordata > Aves > Apodiformes > Trochilidae > Heliangelus > Heliangelus exortis. Next base: position 37,794,167 of record NC_092424.1, read on the forward strand.
GAGGGATTCAAAACCTTGACTAATATTGCCTCCTGAATGGCATATATTTGCTGGACTAATGAGGAAACTTTAAGAAATGCTTTTCTTGTGAAGGCTTTTTTAAAATGGCATAATAATTTCTGCCAAATGTCGCTCCAAGTATTGGAACAACCAGAACTAAATTTTTCCCTGTAAATAAGTTGGTTTTAAAATAGTGATTTTCTATATAGTGAGTATTTATAAGGTTCTCTCTAGGCTTTGATTGTTTCTAGAGCTACCTGGTCTTGGTTTGTCTGCTCAGTACAATCTGGTTCTGGTTCTGTCCCTCAGCGATCCCTGCTGGAGGACTGTTTCTCATCTCTGAGTATTGGTAAAGCATTTGACCCAGGAACACATAAGAAACAGTCCTTATTCAGGTAGGATGGAGATTAGAATTTATATAAATAAAAGTGGCTATACAGAGGATGTGATGGAAGCAGGGGTACTGAGGGGGAAAGTTGGTAGGAGAGCTCAAACACTACCTCTCAAAAAAGCCCCACATGTTTGGGTTTGATTCAACAGTTTCTTCAGGTGTGTTAACTCATGAATTTTGCTAGTAATAAAGCTGGGACATCATTTTTCTAGCAGTGTCTCACAGAGGACGGGATTACTCTAAGGATTAGGGTAATAGAAGAGTGATGGATGGTAATTTGCAGAGCAAAAGCATTGGGACTAATAAGAACTTAATACACCATGGAAGGGGAGGAGAATGGTGTGAGACTCTACTGTCACGAGATAGTACACCTGCATGAAAGAGAAATGAAATCTTGGAAGGGTCAGATAGACATTTTATGCAGTGAATGGAAAACACAGATGTCATTGTACATGGACCTGGCAAAATTGTTTGGGCACTGGGAATGTGGTGTATAGGTTGTCAAAGGTCAAGGCTGGCCTTGAGAGAGGATACATTAAATGCCAGGGTATAACGATCGCAGTCACATGAAAGGAGTTTGGCCCTGCTGTAACCACAGTAAGGAGAGTGAATCTGAATGAATAAAGGACAGAAAAGGAAGAGAATTATTTTAGCTGAATATCAGCAGTGATGCAAAATACACCACTATGAACTGACTATTAGGAAGGTAAGACCATGTATTTGGAAAGTGTTTACATTAAATAAAGGATGAAAGGCTGACTTTAATATATAAAATGATTTATTACGGTATTTGGGAACTGTACTTGATAACATAGGAGATCACTTTCAGTTCTTCCCCCTTAGGCAGGAGGAACGTTGCTGATGTTTTAAACAGAGGTAAAGTTCCTGAAATTCTGCTTAAATTACAGAAATAATAAATAAATTATCTTGTGTTTTTTAGGACTTCCTGGCAAGGTTACTAAATTTTTAATATGCTCACTTCTTGATATTGTGTATGCCACTGTAATAGTTGGCTGTGTCTTTGTAAATACAACGATTAGCATGCAATGCAATGAAAATTCAAAGGAGTAGCCCATCTGTTTATGTAGCACTTTTCTTTCAGAAAAAATTAAATCTAGAATTATTCGGATAATTTCTGTAAATAGAAACAGAAGTCAGTCTGTGTTATATTCCTCTTAAATCCTGCTATTTTTAATCCATTACAAACCTCTCCAAACATCAGTATGTACCTCCCAAATACGGGGAATAAGCTTTGAGTGGAAAACAACAATTAGAAAGCTTGTATTTAGATGGAAAAAGAAATAACATAGAGATGGAACTGGGCCATGGTCTACAGCTGTTTTTTAACTGGGTAGTGATCCTGTTGCAAAGTCAAAGGCTGGCTTCTGTCAGAGTTCTTAGGCAGATTTTTAACTTACTAACAAGTTGGTGCTTAGCAAGTCTTTGCTCAGACCCCAAAGAACGTGCAACAGAAATGCTCTGGGGCTTTTGCATCAAACTTGAGGCTTTAGCAATTACATGAGTTGTGCAGAATGGTGTGCACGTTGAATTCAGAGGCCAAATTTAGAGAGGCTTTTTCATGAGGGACAGTTACTGTTAACCAGTACCATATGGAATTTAATATAGTTGAAACAACATTTTTACAGCTTACATAAGAAGGGAATTGCATGCTGAAGGATCATCTGTCTTGTCTAATTGGTCAAAACGGGAAACATGATGATAAACAGTATTTTTCCATTTTAACAGAATGCTTCTATATTTCACAAGCATATTTGATTAATGTACATAAACTTATAAATGTATGGAGAGTTATACAGGAAAAATAAAAGCATAATGTCTCCCAGGGACATATCTGGAAAATTTTGCAACTGTAAAGATAAACTATACTTATATGGAATACACAGACAATGCATATAATAATAACATAATGTTTTGTAGATCAGAGTTTCCTGATTATTGCATAATTTAGTTAGAGAGTCAAAGCAATATATTAATATGGAAAATTGTAGAAACCTTTTGGAAACTAAGAAGAAAGGGCTCAGTAAATGCAGACAATAAAAATACCTCTCCAATTAATTTTTCCTCCTGCTTTCTCAAAAGTGCCAGGAATTATGGGTGGGTTTACAAATTGATAAGCTGGGGAAATGGCCAGGAAAGGAAGCATTTCTCTTAAATCAGAGATGCTGCTTACATGTTTTCTCCTTCTCTGCACAAATTGCTTGGAAATAACACAGTAAAAGCAGAAAATGCTGCATAATACATCATTATATGATGTGTTTTTTGTCTTACCACAGATTTCAGTTTAAATTAAGATCTGTCTGACTCCCTCAGGAGATGGGATAAAACCACTTCATTGTATCAAAGAAGCAGTTAATGGGAATGAGAAGTATTTTCTTATGTTGATTTGGTGCATGATAGCTAAAGAACTCAGAGCTGTAAGATATTTTTAAAGTAAAAGTTTAGCAGAATTCAAAAGTGACTGTATAGACAACACAAATTTCTAGGATATATTTACTGATAATAGACATTAATACACTAGTAAATCTGATTTAAAATCAAACAGTCTTTTGTGTTTAAGACAATTTCAGATTAAATAGATTTCTTCAGATTTCTTCACCTGTAGGTGAAGAAGGGTTTCTTCAACAGAAGGGTTAGACAAGATGCTGAAGCAGGATAAACTAGGGCAGGCCACACACTAATGCATCCAGACAGGTTTTGAAAGTCTCCAGAGAAGGAGACTCCACAACCTCTCTGGACAGTGTTCCGTCACCCACACAGTAAATTTTCTCCTCACGTTGAGGTGGAACTTCTTTTGTTCTGGCTTAAACACATTTTTCCTTGTCCTGTTAGTGGGCACCACTGAAAAGAGATGCATGAAGTGTCATGCTCTTGACACCCACTTCTCAGACATTATTAAGATCCCCTCAGCCTTCTTTTCTCAGTGCTAAACAGCCCCAGTTCTCTCAGTTGTTCTTCATAGGAGAGATGTTTAAGTCCCTTAATTGTCCTTGTAGCTCTCCATTTAACCTGGACCCAGTACTGATCCCTGGGGAACACCACTGGCCACAGGCCTCCAATTTGACTCTGTGCTGCTGATCACAACCATCTGAAGTCTGTTGTTGAGCCAGTTACCAATCCATCTCACAGTCATCTGTCCCACATTTTCTGAGTCTTATTATAAAGATGTTATGGGAGACCGTTTAGAAAGCCTTACTGAAGTCAAGGAATATGATGTCCACTGCTCTCCCTTCATCTGCCCATTTGGTTATGCCTTCATAGAGTGGTATCAGGTTAGTCAAGCAAGATTTCCCCTTAGTAAATCCATGTTGGCTACTCCTGATAACCTTCTTTTCTTCCAAGTGGTTAGAGATGGCCTATAGATGAGCTCCGTCACCTTTCCACAGATGGAGGTGAGGCTGACTTATCTGTAGTTGACTGGGTCTTCCCTCTTGCCCTTTTTGAAGACTGGAGTGACACTGGCTTTCTTCTAGTCCTCAGGCACCTCTCCCATTCTCTGTGATTTTTTAACAATGATAGAGAGTGGCTCAGCAACACCACCAGCCAGTTCTCTCAACACATGTGAATGCACCCCATTGGGGCCCATGCATTTGTGACTTTTCAGTTTAGCCAAGTGATCTCTAACCCAATCCACACTGAGCAGTGGAGAGTCTTCCTCCCTCTAGTTATGCTCCCTTATTTCTAATTACTGGGATTCCTGAGGTCTGGTCTTAGGAGTAAAGACTGAGGCAAAGAAGGCATTCAACAACTCTGCCATATCTACCATCTTCTGTTATCATATCACCCACTTCATTTAGCAGTGGACCCACGTTTTCCCTACTCTTCTTTTTCTCATTATTTACTTGAAGAAACTTTTCCTGTTTTCTTCCACTTCCCTAGCCAGACTGACTTCCAAGAGAACCTAGGTCTTTCTTTTCAAATCTCTACATACTCTTGCCCTATTTCTGTAATCCTCTCAACTAACCAAACCCTTTTTCTAGATAATATAAATTTCTCTCTTCTGTCTGAGTTTTTTCAGGAGCTCTTTGCTAATCCATGCAGATCTGCACAGGATATTACAGAACATACCCTCCTAGAAGACATTCTAAGGCACATGTAGGACAGGGAGCTGATTCAAGACAGTCAACATGGCTTTACTAGGGCAAATCCTGCCTGACCAGCCTAGTGGCTTTCTACAGTGGAGTGACTACATCAGTTGATAAGGGAAAAGAGCGGATGGGAGCTGTCTGGACTTCTGCAAGGCCTTCAACTCCTCCACCATATCCTACTCACCAAGTTGGAGAGATACTGATTTGATGGGTGGACTGTTCAGTGGATAAGGAATTGGCTGGATGGTCGCATCCAGAGGGTAGTGGTCAAGGGCTTGAAGTCCAGATGGATAGCAGTGACAAGTGGTGTCCCTCAGAATTCTGTACTGGGACCTGTACTGTTCAGTATTTTTATCAGCAATATAGACACTGAGATCGAGTGTACCATCTGCAAGTTTAGAGATGTCACCAAGCTGAGTAGTGCTGTTGGTAAGCCAGAGGGATGGGATGTCATCCAGAGGGACCTGGCTAAATTTGAGAGGTTCAACAGGACCAAGTGCTGGGTCCTGCACCTGTGTCAGAACAATCCACTCAATCAGTACAGGTTTGGGGGTGAGGTTTTAGAAAGCAGACCTGCATAAAAGGACTTGGGGGTGCTGGTGGGTGAAAAGCTGGACATGAGTCAACAGTGAGCGCTTGCAGGACACTCACATCCTGGGCTGCATCAAATGATGCAGTGGCCAGCAGGTGAAGAGTGGTGATTCTGCTACTTCACTCTGCTCTGGGAAGACCCTCAGCTTCCTAGATTTGTCCAAAACCTCTGTGGTGGAACTGTAATTTTGTCTCCTATCTTTTGCTATTCTAGGATGGAGAATATATAAATTTCTAACTTCAGGGAGTGAGTAAAGGAGTGACAAGCTGAGGCTGCTTCATCCATATTTCTTGCTTTCTCTGTTTGCATAACCTTATTAATGCTGTCTCTGCTAGGTTTGGAAATAAACATTTTAGGTGCCCTTGAATTTTGAGCGGTATGGTTTTTGGTTGTTTTTTTTTTTTTTTTTTCTGTAGGTATGAAGCATTTAATTTGAGTGATTCAAAGGGAATGCAAAGTGTACTGAATGCATAACTGGAGGAAAAATAATTAAGACCTTTCCTTGTGTACAGTTTACATCTTTGTTTTATAGAGAGTTTATTGCTAGTGCCAGGACACTATGTATTTTCAGACGTTTTTGTGAACTCAGTGTATAATAATATATTTTCCATTAAATAAAATGTGCTCAAAGTACTGTTAAAGGAAGAATCTGCTCTAGTACAGTCTAGTTAAATATTAATGAAAAGACTTTTGCTGTTACACATTTTTAAAGACTTATGCTGTTACACATTTTTGCTGATAATTTCTTTAATTTGGTATTATGTTTTTTTGCATAAGTTAAATACAGACACACAGACAATTCACTTAGCCAGCATAATGTTGTGTTTTACCGAAAGAGTCTGTACAGCATATGCTCAGAACTTTGTGCCAGCAGCTAGCTGTTCAATATTTCAATAAAAGAATTGCGTTTTTTTTCATTGAAAAGCATAACAGAAATTAAAGTTCCCCAAGAAGTTCTGTTCATTGAAAGGGCATTGTACTGAATAGATGTCCTCGTATGTTTCACTTGACTAGTAGGTCATTCAAGGAATGTTACAAATGTTTTGGGGCTTATTTTATTTTATTAATTTAATTCAGTAAATTAATTCAGCTGTAAGAAAGTAAATTTGTGTTACTCAATTTTTATTGTGTACATTTAAAGAAATCCCATTTATCTTAGCGATGTTCTTTATCATGGACAGTTGTATATGATGAAGATTAACTCTACAGCTCAAAGAAGTACTTTATACAAAGAATTTTTTCCTAAACTACCAGAGCATCTTAGGTGTGAGCTGGGAAATGTCTCCATATCAGTTAATACAGAAAATTTCATACATCAGTGCAGAAGGGATGAGATTTCACAATAGGTCTTATATCTCTCACAGAAGCATTAATGAATTTACTGTACCAAGATACTTCTGAGTGCTGAGTCGGAGCTGAATTCAAAGAGACCATAATTTAAATATACAATATGGTACCCTCATTTTATCTTCGACTCAAGGAAGGATTTTCTTATGTACTGACTCGGAATTATTTTCTGAGTTTCTACTCTTCAAGTGAGTCCATTTGATCTAGTAGCTCCTAAAGAACAAAACATTTTTTTACACAGTAGCCATTTATAATAACTGGAGTGCTCCTTTGTGGGTAATAGCCGACTTGCTTTGTTTTCCACAGCTTATGAATGCAGCTTAAACACCGGGGGAGTATGTGTACAATTTTCTGTTCATGGATAATTCAAGTTAAGATGCATGCAGTACATTCAGCTTTCTTAAACTGTACCTTGAGGTTTTCATAAATTTTCTGAATTAGTATTATTTTAATGGGCACAGTGACCTTTCCTGCCCTTGTAATTTGACTTATGGATTCACTGCTTCTTAAAATTATGTATCAAATTAATCAAATCCTGGCTCAAACCTAATAATTTCTCGTCTTTTTAATAGCTTTTAGACCTTCATTTTCTTTCAAAAGAGGCTTGTCCTCGTTTTGGAACATCCTTCCTATGCCACTGAGGATGAAAGAGGGACAATTTGGATACATCTTTCTGGCTTTTTCTGTCTCTTTCTCTCCCTGTAGAAGAAGAGAGTAATAAAGATTCCATTGTTGATGAAGTTTTTGTGATTTTGGTTTGGGGCAAAAGGGCATAGTGTGTCATTTAGAGGCTTCCTTGAAGAAGCTTTGGATTGTGGAATTAAAATTTAAGTCAAAGGATTACACTTTAGTAATTACTCCAGTTACCTGATTCAGGAGTTTTAATAAACTGTGTGAAGATAAAAGCTAATTTATAACAAGTATTTAAAAAGTTAAGTAATTGTATTTAAATGCAGTGGACAGCAGTTGAGATTATTGTAATAATTCTGTCAACAGGGTGCATTCTGTATGCAAATACTCATTTACAAAACAAGGGCTTAGAAACTCAATTAATTAGTGTTCTTTAATTTTAGAGTTGAATAAATAAAAAATGCATCTATTTTAAATCACAGTTAAACATACTTTATTTCTGAATATAGTCAAAATGGGTTAGATGTTTGAAGACTGGAAAATGAAGAAGCATTTTTTTTCATTATTAAATATATGTGAGATATTTTTCTTTACCTCCTGGGATGTCTGTTTTTAAGTCAGTCAGGGATATTGGCAAGTGCTGTGCTATGCTGGGGAAAAGATGTTCAGCACTTAATGTGAATGTTTTATCAGTTCCATTGAGTCAAAGCCAGCAATAGCGTAAATGTCCACCAGTCCTCAGTGTTTTAAGTCTTCAACCTAGTCATATGGGAACATTATAAATCATGTACAACTGTGGATGCCACTCCGTAAATATTTGACAATGATAGGTATTTTTCACTGAAATTATATTTTTACTTTTTTATTTTGGTTTTATGAGGTGACCCTTTTATGACATAAGGAAAAGCCGGGTGCAGTTTGAATGCTAGGGAGCTGGAGGGCAACATCTGTCACAGCTTTTTTCTTTCTTCCTGAATGCTTTAGAACTTCTTAACTCATCCATAACCAGAGGGGGATTTCACAGTTTTGTTTTGGAGGGTCTTATTTACTTTTGTCACTGTCTTGTCTTGCCCAGATGTATCCATATTTAGAGAATTTTTTAAACAGTATCAGGGTTGATGACATTTTTGTACTGTGCAGAGAAATGAGGTATTACATGGGTTTTCTTCTTTCAGATTTGTCAAGTTGCTGTACTTGGAAAAATATATACAACAATCTATCTGTCTTTTACAAACAGTCTAGTATCTTGGTTGGCTCTGGAAAAGGCATATTGATGACTTGGAAAAGGAGCAGTCATGCTGCTGTCATAAAACCTATTGGCTGTGTTTACTAGCACCAGGAGAAAAGTGTGAGCCTTATAATATACAGAAGTGCTTGCTGACATTGCCTCTCCTTCTTGGGTTGTCAGCCTTGCTTGGCTTGCAAGGGCTTAGCTGTTTTATGCAGAAAAAATGATTCATTCTGAAAGGAGATGTGTGTACATATTCACAGCCTCTGTTGCCATTATCTTCCAGGCTGAGAAGCCAATAGGACTTTGTCTCAACTTGAAAAATAAACTTTATACATACTAAAACTTATTTCAAAGCTAAAATTAATTTATTTATTACACAGAGTGTCAGTACTACTTCACATGAGGTTTTATACAAAGTTGAAGTCTCCTGCTTGTCCTGCTGAATGATGCTTCATCCTACAGGTGGCTGTAGAGTGTTGCCCAAAGGAATTTTGAAGAATCAAAATTATATGCTGCAAATATCTCCTACATTTATTTGCTGTTGTACTGTTGCTTCCCTTAAGAGTGAATGATGTTTCAACTGCTTAGGCTTACTGACTGTTCAGATGTTTTTATTGTGCAAGGTTCAATTTATCTGAAGGGTTGCCAGAGTTTTCAGTTTTCTATGCTTTAGTTGTAATGATTTCTGAGGAGTTTAAAATGCTCCTTACCATTATACAGGGTGGTATGTAGCTTGCTTCTGGACAGCATTGTTTACTTATGCTCTTGACTGATCTTCCTTATCTGATTCAATTCAGTTGTTTATCTGGTTTCTATCAAATTACACCTTCACAGATTGTCTGAAGAGTAAACTTGGAACACTCAGTGGAAATAACAGTCGCATTGAAAACATAAAAATAAAATTTAATACCCCTATTTTTTTTGTGATATATTTGAGAGTAATTTACATTGATTGTGGTTTAGAAAGAGACAGAAGTGTGGTATTTCTTGCATATTCTAATAAGTAGAATTTTGTCCTTTACAGGAGCAAACCTTGGCTCTGAGGAAAGAAGGGATAGGTGTTGTGTTAGATTCTGAATTGCCTCATCTCATTGGGATTGATGATGATCTGCTCAGTACTGGTATCATCTTATACCACTTGAAGGTACATACAAATCTGCATTTCTTTAGCCTTTATATATGTCTTGTGATTTTTATTTTTTTTGATAGACAAATAGTATTAACTTTCTATGTAAATGTTACATTTCTTCATCAAAGTAAGAAAAAAGTTGCATTTCTCTGCTGTAGCAAGAAAAGCTCTTAAGAGGTTGCAAATGATTCAGTTGAAATACCTGTTGATTTACTTTTTAAATTTATCCCAAAGGATAACTAGTTAACCAGATAGAGGTGGTTAATATTCTTTGTTATATATTGTTTTTTCATTCATCTCATTGCTAAGCTTGAGTTGAAACCCAAATCTAGATTAATTATCTCAAAATTGCAAAGATGGTTCTACACAGGACAGTTGCAAGTTGAATTGGCTAAAAATATTGTGTAATAATGACACTGAATTAATTCTAAAAATGCTACCTTGTTTTTTTTCACGTGTTTCAGCATATTTCATTCTACTTGAGAAAATGAAAAGATAACTAAATACCTGTGGGGGAAGAAGGGAACTTTCAACTGTAAATAATGTATGTTTCTCTTAATTAGGAGGGTCAAACATATGTTGGCAGAGAAGATGCTGTGACAGAACAGGATATTGGTAGGGAATTTGGCAATTTTTTACATTGTTCTTGTTTTTCTTCTTGCATCCCAATATGTGAACAAATACTCATTTTTTTTCCTTTTTTAGTTAATTCTATATTTGTTCTTGCATACTTAAGTTTTAGAACATTTGAGAGCTGAATTACATGGGATTTGCTTAGGCAAGCATGACATCTAGGGTCACTTTGGGGCTTAAAAATTGTCCCTATTCATAAACTTGTTACTAATTTTTTCTTGCTTCTCTTGAAATAGTATCCTGAAAAATATTATCCTTTTTAATACCACACTTGTCACAATTATTGCACAGTCATTCTCTTAACCTTTTTATAATGACAGTGTTGTTATTCCTAAAGCAGTCTTTGGGCTTTAGATTTAAGTAAAAAAATTCTGGAAGTTGATAAAAAGTAGGTAGATGGTTTCTACTGATTTTCTTACTCACTTCTTATGAAACCAACTAATCACCAGGCCTGAACTGCACTGTCATCTGTGTTGCTTGGAGGCAATTTCATAAAACAAACATAATCCTTTAATTCTCAGGTGAGAGACTTAGAGTCAAACAACTTAGTTTGGTATATTTTTGTGGGTTAGAAGATCCTAGATTAAAATTTTGAAATAAATTTCATGAAACTAGGAAACTTGCAATATTTGGTGGTATTAAACAATACACATAATCATATATTATCTGGAGAGACAGAAAGAAGTGTAACCAATTGATAAGAGGCCTGAATATAATAGAGCATAAGAACCTTATTTCAGCCATCGTACTTAGACTACAATCACAGATTATATCCTGTCTTTCCAGATACAAGTATAGTTGCTTTCAGGTCAAAAAGTTTTAATTATTTTCCTTTAGCTCGTCAAAAAACCCTTGTCTGAATACGTCATTTTTACTTTCCTGTTTTCTATCAGAAGGAAAAAAGCATTTACTGATCTGGTGCTAAAATACAGGAGGAGAGAACATTACACCAAAAAAACCCAAGCAAACGCACACTTGGCTTCTTTCCACTACAATGAAACACTAACAGTGTCAACATTTAAGGCATGCAGGATGCAATGAAGACAAAAACATTGTCTGGAATGAAGAAAAAGCATCCTGTTTAATATGTAGTGCAGTATGTCCATAATAAGTTATTATTAGCATGCTAACCTCGCTAGTTTTTAAAAGACTAATTATGATATTTTATTTCTTTATATTTAGTTCTTCATGGTCTTGATTTGGAAAGTGAGCATTGCATCTTTGAAAATCTCAATGGTACTGTGAATCTAATACCACTGAATGGAGCTCAGTGTTCTGTGAATGGTATTAACATTACAGAGGCCACACACCTAAACCAAGGTATTACCCAGCATAATGTCATTTTGATAATAGCATCTTTGTTTCTTTCTAGCAACAGCACTGAAAAAAATCTGTATATAAAGAGATTATTGTTTAATTAATTTTAATACCATTTCTTCTCATTTGCAGCTGAAAACGATTAGGAGATCCATGGAGGGTTTTTTTTCTGCCAAAAAATTGCTATGTAGTGAAAAGAAAGCAAATTATGTAGTGATTTCAGCCACTTTGTAGTCTTGAGTAGGCATTTGATTTTGTTCAAAGTTTATTTATAAAGGTAGGCTCCAAACCCCATGCAGGCTGGTCATGAACACTTCCAGATCCTATTGCATTTCAAAGGTGTTTGTGCCTTGGAAGAAAAAAAGGAGTTTGGATGCTATTTCCCTCTTCCAGGCATATGTACCAGCTTGATTTTTGTACTGTGAAGAGAGGAAGCACGACTTTTTTCCTCACATTTTTGTAACTCAAAATAAGGGTAAAGGGTTGCTTTGAGTTACTAAGTTGTGAAAAAAGAGCTGCATAAGTTGACCTGTAACAGCTGTGTAACCAGACTGTGTCTGAAAGATGGCAGCTATGACATCGGATGGGTAAAACTGATGAAAGTAAACTTGGGTAACAAATGCACAATCCACGTATCCTACTTGTGTTAGCATTTAGTCTCGCAGCATGAAGTGCCAGCATCCCTAAATATCTGATTTAGGTAACACTGATTAACTGCTGATATATTTAAATGTTTCCGTTCATCATAAGTAACTGTTCATTTGCTAATGTGTTTTTAGACAGTCATGGAGTTTAAAAAAAAAAAAACGATGCATATTTACCACTTCTTTCTGCAGATTAGTTCCAAATTTTATGAAATCTGGCTAGTGTGGCCTTTCTGTATGAATGAAACTTAAATGTAAGCACTTATATTTCAGTTGCATATTATATGAAGTTACATTATATATTTCTTAAATAACAGAATTTCTAGAGGTAACTCAATATTTACAGTTAGATTTCATCCCTTACTGTAAATTTATCCTAAATTTAAACCAAGTTTCCAGATTTTTAGGCCAAACTGGCAGCCCTTCTGTACTTAAAATGACCTACCACTGCTTGTTTTTAAAGTTTTCTAATAAAAACCCCTGAAGACAACACTTAAAAAAAAATTAAAAAGTGACTTTTAGCAGTTGGTAAGAACTTAATTCTAGATACACTTGTTCACATACTTCAAAATGTTGCTTTGTGTACATCCGAGATGCTTGATGACATTCAACAGTTACTCTTTTTTTATATGTTTTGCTTTTTTTTTTTTCTCTGATCACTGGTCATTTCTATGTTGGACTCAGCCAGTTAGGCTGCAAGATCAGAGCTCCACAAAGGATAAAAGACTCTTTCATTTAGTTTTTGTTGTTCTTAGTACAAATGTTCAATGTATTTGGCAACCACTTTTTCTTTGCCATTTTATACTCAAGAAGAATAAGAATTATTCCTTACAGTAGCTAAATGGAAAGAAAGCAAACCCCATAGCAAATCCAGTTATGTTTCCATGACGACATTTATGCTGCACTTTGTATATTTGCATTCTGATGGAGAGCTGCAACAGCAGACAGTGCTTAGAAAAATATTTGACTGCATGGTTTTGTCCAGGCCTTTTCTCCTAAAGGAGCTTTGATGTTGAGGCTTATCTAAGTTCTGTCCAATGGGAATTGAATTGGTAGAGTTTTTCCTTAACAATAGCATAACACAAAAAATGCTAAAATACTAGAAAAGAAACCTATGTAGGAGCTGTTTGTGTGATCAATCTATCTGTCTATGTGATTTGACTGTCATGTGATTGCTGTTCAACCTCTCTCTCCAGTTTTCTTCTAAATTCAGGAAGTTAGCAATATAACTAATCTATAACTGTATTGATTCTGAAATTTTAATTAATTTTTTAAAGTTGCTTCCACCTAGTAAAGTGTTCAAAAAAGTTCCCAGGGTTATCTTCATTTGAAAGTAACTTAAGAAATTTTGTAGAAATTCTCACTGTTACAAGATCCCCTTCCAGGCAGATAGCAAGAATGAAACAGATAGATAAATATTTGTGACAATTGTGAGCATATGAAGCAGTGGTAGACTAAAAGCAGTTCTAACCCTTTCTCTATAGCAGTCATGACTGTCAGGGATCCCTTTTATTCTGGTTACATGAAAGGAATGCCCAGAGCACTTCTTGAAGGGAAGATAATTACATAAATTAGAGGTGGTCTAAAAATGGCTTTGCCATACAGACCTATGTACAGATTTAGGAAAGGTTATTAGTTTTAAGATTAGAGTAAGGTAAACTCGTTGTGTGGTCCAAAATTGAGGTTCTGTCTAGAAAACAAGAAGGGATATTGTGACTATAGTGCTCTTTGGTGCTTAGTTGCCAAAACTGGATGAATTTATTTGGTTTGATATTCCTAATTAAGTTAATTTTAAGAGGAGCATTCCTTATTAGGGACAGCATTTCATTCTTAGATGGTAAGAATTTTTTTGTAGCAACAAGTCTAAGTGAAGTTTTTTCATACTGTGGGTGTAATTGATTCCTTTTTCTTTTTAAACATGCCTCATGCCAACAGACACAAACGCTTGATTCTTTGGTGATTAACTTAGAAGGTTTCCATGTTATGACAGTAGTGAGACATCACTGACAATAATGTACTTATTAGTAGGAAAGTATTAATACTTGTGCCATTGCCTGTAAAATAAGATAAGAATTGCCTAGAATCTCATTATTTGTGACTTGTACCTTAACTGATTAAATAAAATAATGGATGTATACTTTGCAATATGAATTATTCAATGCAAGAGAAAATAGCTATTGGGCAGACAAGTCTAATAATCTTGTTTTGAGTGGTGATAAACTTCAGTGTTGTTCCACACAGAGAAGAAAAAGGCAAGTGAGAGTACAGATTATGGAGATCTGGAGGTTTCAGTGTAGGTGGATCAGAACCTGATTGTGATCTGTAGTGAATTGAAAATTTTATTCTTAGTCACATTGATGGATGTTCCCATTGTATCTGTTACCTCCTGGTGGTTTCAAAATCTCACCATTGAATAATGTACAGATAAATTGGGGCAACTGCTTCTTCTACCTAGATTTTTTTTTTTACTGAACTGCAAGCGTGAAGATGTGTGGTGTGTATTGTTTTGTTTTAAGTAGAAAGAGGAAGGAATTAAAAAATTACTTGGCATTTTTAGGTACAGGATGTTGTCAGTGAACAGTGTGTGTTTTTTTTTTTCTCTTCAGGTGCTGTTATATTGCTTGGAAGAACCAATATGTTTCGCTTCAACCACCCCAAAGAAGCTGCAAAGCTAAGGGAAAAAAGAAAGGTAAGGCTAAATAAGTTTTTTTGGGAATTTCAACACTTCCACAGTTTTCTTATTAATATAAGATTTTTAATGTGTTTTACATACATTAGTTAGTTTTATCAAGTGAAACGAAGTGAGATTATGTAAGCACATCAGCGTTTGTCTAACGCAATTATTTTATGGTCTATTGTTAGAGTGGACTGCTACCTTCCTTCAGCTTGTCTATGACAGATCTTTCAAAATCTTGTGAGAACCTATCAGCAGTTATGCTTTATAATCCAGGGTGAGTATATTCTGAAATTCAAGTTGCAACCAGTCTTCATTTTAGTGGTTTCAATGTTCCAAATGGCAGTAATAGAAAATATTTTGTTCTCAGATACTAATGGGCTAACTGAAAAAACTAATGGGGTTCTGAATAAAGGCAGAACTTTTCAGAAATGTTACTTGAATTAGTCTATACTAGAAAATGGAATGAGAGAACATTGGGGAGCTTTCTATTCTTCTTAAAACTTTTTTTTTCCTGAGGTTTCTCTACTTACATGTACATAAAACGTAGAGAAAGTTACTGCACCAGCAAACAGCCACACTGATAGACCTAACACAAAGAAAGTTGTCATAGCTGGAGTCTGGGAGACATTTGCATCATAACCAAGGCAGTTCAGTGCAAATTACATGTTTATGCTTTTTTCAGAATTACAACTGAACTATTTTTCCTGAGAAAAATGCATCCTAAACTGAAAATTAGGGGGATTTGAGTTCATATAATACCAATAGAAGAATAAAAAGGCTGGGAAATGAATGTCTTATGTTCTCATCTACATAGCTCCTGGTGGGTGGCCAAGTTAGGATGTGGAAAAGTTTTGTTATTCAGTTACAATGACACAGACTGCTTATCATAGGGAAGATGTTTCTAATGTTTTTACCAGTGTTCTTAAAGTGACTTGAGAGAATTGATGGTGTTCTGTTCAGTTTTGGTTTTTTTTTCAGTAGCTAGTGCTTGTGTTTTGAATTAAGTTTGTAATGAGGCACTTTAACTATCTATGTGCTCTTGAAATATTTGCCAGAAATTGATACACTTGGATAGTGCAGCTTTATTCCAGAGTTTTACTGTGGAATTGCTCTTTATCCATTAGAACTTGGGAAGACTGGAGAAGTAAAAGTAACTTCAGGTTAAACATTGTCTTAAATACAGTGAATGTGTGAAAACACTGCTACAAATGTGAAAGTTGCTCTCTCAAGATAATGAGCTGGTTGCTCATGAATTATGTCTTTTTTTCAGAGATAAAAGAGAAGCTCAAAGAAGCATATGTATATTTTGCTATTTTGTTAGCTTTTCAGATAGTTTGATCTAAAAACTTCAATTGACAGTTGCTAGATTTGTATTTTCTGTGGGCTGGGGAAACTTCCTGACTGTTCTTTGTTATCTCTGGTTCTTGATCAGCTACCATGGCCTCCCCACTCCCGTCCCTGAATTAATGTTACTCTGTTCTAATACACTGATCAATAATTGTATTACACTGCACAGTGCAGATCTTGATTTTGCAGTCATCAGAGAGTAGGATAGATGGTTACAGCATTGCCTCGATTTTAGTCTTTCAGATTTGTAGCAAAATACAATGGCATGGGCAAGACCCAGTTGAAGGTAGGCTAAAGAATGATTCCTTGCCCAAGGAGTTCATGCTGTCTCCAGGTAATGGCAAATTGTGTCTTAAAGAGAGGATTTTTCCTGTGACCCTTATTAAAAAAAAAAAAAAAAAAAAAAGGAGGGAGAGAGAGAGAATAAAAGAAGAAAAGTCTGGAGAGTTACTCAATTTTCTCTGTGACGGAGTAGATTGCAGCAAGTTGTTTTTCTCTCCTAATATATTTTGTTGAATAGAGCTTCTTTTTTACTTATCAGTTCGTAAAAAATGTTCTGTTGCTTTCCTAGAAGTCACACGGTATGAGTAATATGATTAATTTATCAATTTATGCAGCAATTTTTAGATACACTACTGTTTTTCCCATCTAATATTTCTTATAACTTTTATTTTCCTTTCTGGAGTGTGAATGCGAGAGCACTGCTGCTGTTGAAATTGACGATAAGATTAGGTGAAATACTTCTCATGTTCCTGAATGCTTTAATGCCTGTATTTTATTAGACTGTAAGCTCTGAGCAGAGGGTTAATTATTGATATTCTCCTGCTAGTCTGCATTCAATTAATCTTTGTGAAATGGCTTGCAGGAATAGGTATTTTGTCCTCCTTAATTTGTAAACACAAGAAAGGATTGTGCTTAAGGCTCACATTACAGGAGGAATGTAGGTCTGCATGACTGTCACTTGTTTGTGAGCAATAAAACCTGGCTGAGGTTGTTCCATTATCACTGTTATGTGCATATGTTTTTCTAAGTGAGGAAGCTCATGGCTGCATATTCATAATTTAAGCTCTAAGCCTTATCTTTAAATCCTTCAGCTATGCTTAAAACAATAGATGCCATACTTAGTAATACACATTGCCCATGCAGTGCAGAAACAGTTGTCCTTAAATGAGCAGTGATTTTTAAAAGCCCCCAAAACAAACAAAAAAACCACCTCAGACATAGATTTTACTGGTTATGTGACTGCTGCAAAGATAGGGTAGGCTCTGAAGTTTGCACTGCAGTTTAACTGAGCCCTCATCTTACAAATCAGTAAAAGAAAGCATCTTCCATAATTGATGCATCTTTATGGACAGGAATTAGGCAGCAGCAGCTGCTTTTTATCTAGGCTGTGGTTCCATGACAATTTAGGATTTATCTGTATTGATGCAAATGCTGTTTTTTTCTATTTTCTCCTTTGTGTCAGTGCTGGGGTTTTTCTGATATCTGGTAAGCTTGTCCTAAGGAGATAATTCTGCAGGAAGTGTCCCTTTATGGGGAACAAGTTTTTGTTTTGAATAAAGCAGATCCCAAATATTAAGACCTCCGTAATAATTCAAAGCCAATGGCATAATTTTTGTAAAAGTTAGGTGGTTTTCATAATTCTTGAGCTCTGTACTTCCAGCTAGGAAAGCTTTTTAGCATGGACAGTACTGCAGTGGTTATTCTTTTAAGTGGTGACTGTGCTCAACCTCGGTAAAATATTCAATAAATCTGATGCCTCTGAGTTTCAAAGGCAGGTAATTGTACCCAAGGCATTAGGTGGAGGTGAGCATCTTGCTTCCCAGAAGAATACATATGAAAAAGAATATCCTACACTGAATTTGGCATGGATTTTTTTGTTTGCTTGTTCTTTGTTTTTTAATCAGGAGCAATGTAGGATGTTGTCTTCTGGTATGACCCTTTGTTAAAATAGATTGTAATATCAGTGTCTCACAACATAACAATATGTTGCCCACCAGCAGTGTAGATCTTGCTTCAGTACCTGACCCTCTGGGTTTTTTTTGTGAGAGTTCTTTAGCTGACTAGCATATTCTGCATATTGTTAATTTAGTGCTTTCAACACCACTTTCTCTTCCAGTTTCAGTATTGATAGCCTAAAGGCTAGCAGCTAAATTTCCAATTTCTGTAAGCTGCAATAAACAGCTTGTAAGATCTATCATCTCTAGCAATCAATGGCAGAAGAGCCTGTGGGGTATTTACCTTAAGTTGTTCTGAAAGAGGATAAGTGATGGATATTGCTTACTGTTACTTTTAACTTTCCCATGCAAAAATCAGTGTTATCTTTTTGTTTTCAGATGGGTGGTCTTAGTGAGTGGCTTTTGTTGTGTGTGGGTTTTTTGGTTGGCTCTTGATTTCCCGTATCTGGAGATAGTTGCATAAAATTTTGGCTCAAGAGGCAAAGTTCTTTGTTCTGCTTGTTCCCAGTCTTTGTTTTTCATTTGGTGTCATGCAACACTGCTTCAGATAATAAGCTTTTGATAAAATAGAATTTTGCACATAGATTTATGCTGAAGGTTTCATTTGTGAACCTTTTGTAAGCTACATAATGCTGTAAGTCTAAACCCACTCATGAGAAACCTTGATCTTGTCATGGATTTAGCATATTTTTTTGTTTGTTTTGTTTTGTCTCTTTTTCAAATTAATCTCATAAATTGGGCTACTGAGCTGCATTGTAACTTCGTAGTCCTGCCAGTGCTCAGTCTTTCCTAATAGATGTAATACCAGATCTCACTTTTGTGCTGTTTAAATTAAGCTATTGTAGTACTGTGCTAGTAGAACTGACTTCCTTTCTCTGCAGCTTATCTACATTGCACTTATCACTAGATATGCCACATCTTCCAGGAAAATGGTGTCTATTTAATTCAGCAGTGATCAGATTAAGTTCCTTTGTGGTAGATCTACAAAAGAAGAAAGAGTGGATTCTAGTCTTTACTATCTGTATGTTTCTTTACTTTTAATTTCAAGCTAATATTTTTGCCTATTCACTATAGTGCTCACAGTAATAAAGGGAATAGAGATTATAGGAAAAAGATTGTTATTACAGGTAAGCTAAACCCGAAAACATCAGTCTTGTATCTGTGCTTTATGATACAGTGATTTGCTCTAGCCAGTTATGGGGGGTTTTGTTTGGGTTTTTTTGTTGTTGTTTTGTTTGTTTGCTTGGTTTTGTTTTGTTTTTTTCCTGAGATTTTTTTACTAGAGTCTTAAAAAAAGTTTCAGCGATCAGTGACAACCTGTCCTGCCTCCCCAGATTCTCTCCTGTCTTGAACTTATAACCAGTTTGAACCAAATACTGCTGAGGTAAAGGTCTCAAAAGTGGTGATTTCCTAAATATATAGAGAAAATAGGCAGCTAGCTAAGAGAGACAGACATCATTATTACCCCTGCAGAAGTAAGGGCTGCAAAATGAGCACCTTTCATAGGGAGCAGAGGCACTGTGAGTAACCCTTGGTAGGAGAGCCCTTCAGCAGAGCTCATGCCTTCTTACGCATCACCAAAACCACATAGCAGCAAAACACCAGGCTGCATTCATTACACTCCTCTTCATGGGAGTATTTACTTGTCTAAAAAGCATTAAATGTGTATTTTTAAAACAGCTAAGTGTAGTGTTTTGAAGCGTTTGTTGATTGTGATGTTGATGATGATTCATAAGTGGCTTTGGGGAACAGCCATTTTCATTGAAGAACCACTTCTGCATAGTTCATTCCTCCTTCCTGAATGATGTTTTGAGCATCAGCAGCTTCATTTCAGTGTAAGCCAAAGCTGATTGTCACGACACCACTGTTGAAGATAATACAGACACTTCCTCAAGGAGAAAACCATGGAATTTTCACCACTGACCAACCATCTTTTATATCAAACTGGTTGCAATGGGGGCTCATTTTCCTTGTGTCAGATCTTAATCAAATGCTAGTTAACATTTTTATGTGTATACGAATTATGTTTGCCAAATTATTTGTGCTTTGTAGGACAGTCAGAATATCAAAAGGTTTTTGCTCTGGGTTTTGCAAATTATGTTGGCTGATCTGAAACATTCTGCTTCATTATGGCTTAACCAAACATGGGAATACTTGTAAATCATCTTTGCCAGCTGTCTGAGCAAAGATGGTCTGCATCAGGCAGCGCCCAACAGACGGCTGCATTTCCACTGACCTCAGCTGTATTCCCCAGGGTCTGTATTACTTTGGACTGAAGTCATGATGAATATATTGGCATTTTTTCAGCCAAGCCCTAGGTAAGAAGTGATAACCAGCAGCTATGCATTCCAGAAGCAGACCATAGCCAAAGCAAGGGGTTTTGAGGCATAGCTGGAAAAAAACAAAAATAAAGGGGGAATGGAAACAAAATTTGCATTTTAACCATTGAATTAAGCTTTGCTTTCTGAAGGTACCTTAGGATTGCTTTTTGTTCTCTCTGCATAAATTCTTGGATTTTGCATTGCTACTACAGAAATTAAGATAAAATTAAAAATACTAAATTGTTGTCATCTCTTCTTGTGCTATAATGTTGAGATAGTCCCCAGAAGTTCCCACCTAGATACAGTCTAAATCTAGAGCCCAGGGGCTCTTGGTGAGACATGTAGGTGAAGGCTTTTGATGTTTGGAGTTGTGTGTAAAAATTTACATTTGCTAATCTCTTAGGCACTGTAGAAGGTATTTTTTAAAATGAACTTGTTCATTTTTTAAAATGAACTTGACAAGTAAGGAAAAATTAAATTTTTTAAACTATTATTTCTCTGGTATTGTAGTGATGCTTCTTGAGAAGTAGGAATCAGTGTTAATTTAAACTACTTTATAAACATTAGATTATTAGTGTATTTTTTTGCACATTTCCAAGGGCAGTTCCGTTTTTCATAGGCATTTGTATGATTTTTGATTTTAGAAAGAAATATTGAATCTACCTTATTTTTTAAAAAAAAATGTCTACATAATTTTGTTTGTGACATCATGAACTGCAGTTCCTCACAGACTTGAAGCTAATCTGTGGAACAGTCTTGCAATTTTTCTGTGTTTATGAACTGTCTCACTAATTTGCAAATTCAGTAGCTGTAGAATGTCTGAAATACTTGTATATTTGGTTGAATATTGCAGTCATTAGATAGGTTGTCTATGCTTTAAATGCCTAGAAAAACTTTATTTTGTAAAACTTTATTAAAAAAAACTTCTTTCAAAGGAAAGTAATTTAGGTACAACTGTAATAAAAGCAGATATTAAAAATTACAGAAAATACTCTCCTGTAATTATTCAGAACCTTATCAAACTAAACACAATAAAATATCAAATTATTTTAGAGAAATGAGTTTGAATTGTGTTCTATACCTGAACGTTTCCAGAATTTGAAATTTGTCAACCAGTTTGTAACATCAGAGTAAAGTTGTTGGTTTTTTCTCTTGGGGGGAAAAGGAAGAACTAGGATCATGCCATACTGTAGTTTTATGTCTCTTTTTCTTCTCAGAAGAGGCCAAGCTAAGAAACCATAGGATAATGAGCATTGATTAACTATCTTTGGTGTTTGAAAAACATGTTTCATTATTTAAATTTTACCTTTGAATAGTAAGCTGATGAATGTTCTATGAATCTAACCTAATAGACAGAACAAACTGATGTTGACTTTAAAGTATTCTGTACCACTAATATGTTTTTTCTATCAATTCCTTTTTTATTTGATCACTCTGTTTCCCCCTGCCTCCCATGGCAGTCTTTTCCCTGTAAAAGGACCGATCTGTCTAAGGTAGAGAAATTCAATTTCTATGTATTGATTGCCATACTCACATGTAGTTAACTTAGAGAGGCTATGCTAATTATTTAACTGTCTTGTTTAACTTTTCTTTTTAAATGGCTTTTTTCCCCCCCGAAATTCCTTTACTTTTCTGTTTGTACTTGTGTCATACAGCATGTTACCTGATTTGTTTCACTAATGAAGGAAAATTTTTTTGTTATTGTAGAAAAAAAACTATAAAACTTTTGATTGTACCATTGTTATAATCTTCTAAATTGATTGCATCCCATCATCCTATGTTTTACAATATTCAGATAATGCTAACATTTTTTACCGGTTTTCTTTTTTTTTCTAAAAATCAGACTAGAATTTGAGAGACAACAACGAGAGGAGCTTGAAAAGTTAGAAAGCAAAAGGTAACATTATTCTCTTTGGTCTTTATGTGTATATATATATAGATATTGTAGACTCTTCAATCGTTAATTTGATATCATAATGTTGCTCAGCAAGCAGAGGATCCTGACTTAAATAATTTTATTTGGTTTTGTCTTGTAAGAATATTTTGTTTATTTTCTTGACTAGAAACAGAAAGACAAACTGAATTGTAGCTACCTGTGATCTTTAGTAAAGAAAATATGAAACATGATGGTATGAGGAAGATAGATCATACAGATGTAATATGTTACTGGTGTTATTTTCATGGTGTTATATCATGGTGTTATTTTAAAAGATGGCAAACTATATTCTTTCTACTCAGGTGGTTTGTATGCTTTAGCTATCTTCGAGTTGAATCTTGATTCCAAAAACTCTGATTATAAACTCTGTTTCTATTAACGTGTAGTGCTGGTACGGGCATACCAATCATACTCAACATTATTTTGAAATCAGTTTGAAGTACAGAAGAAAGTATTGTTTCCAGCTGACAAACCGAGCTGACTGTTCTGGCTCATCATCCCTGCTATCATTTTGGAAATAATAGCTCTCCCGTGTTTCAGATCACAGCACTGATTGGATTCATTGGCTCAAAGGCGCTTTCTGCCTTCCTAGCTCCAGACTGCTTGCTCTGTTTTGAAGGAGCTATTTATATAGTTGGGCTAAGTTAAGTAAATGCAGAAAAGCCCTGAAACTGAAGCATTAGAAAATTATTCAGAAAGTGATGCAATGGGATCACTGATATTTATCATCTTTGTTACATTGATAGGGTTTGAATTCAGATTGCAGTCGCATTGCTTTGCTTGTGCTTCAATGTATCGGCCTTCAGCTTCTTGTAAAATAGCCAACTGGCTTGCAGGCTGTATGAGTGTTTAGGTGAATGTATCGTGGGGGTAATGGTGACCTTCAAGTCTCAGTCTGTCCTCATTTGGAATCCCCTAGAACCCTGAGAAGAGGCATTGCACCAAGACATAATAATTTGTCTTAAAATAATTTCTCTCTCAAATACATCTGTTTCTAAGCTTATAATCATGTTTGTCAATAATTCTGAGTTCATCTGAAGAGAAGACATCGCTTTTAATTGATTTACTGTCTTCAGTTTGGTGAGGCAAATTGCTAAGGAAGTTATTTTATACAAGTTTCTGTATGTGAGTATGTATGTATACACAAATACATATATTTTTACTCTTTTTTATATATATATATATGCATATATATATATATAAAATAAATATATATATGTACTCTTCACTGTGTGCACTGATGTGTTCCATCCATGTTTTTACTGGATTTCACAGAAATAATGCAGTCAAATTTTCTACTAATATAAATGCTGTATAACATGTCTGCCTATATTTTCACATACATATTTTCACATGGCATTTTGCCATTTGTCTCACACTTCCAAACAATGCAAGATCTTAACAATTTGTGCCAAAACAAAACTATTAAAAAAGGAAGCTGTTACATATACTGCTAAACCCCTTTCCAGACCTTTTTAAGAGATATTACTGTTTTAAAAAAAATAATAAAATAGAAGTATTACATGCATATGTTTTACTGTAGGAAACAAATAGAAGAGATGGAAGAAAAACAAAGATCTGACAAAGCAGAACTTGTAAGAATGCAGCAAGAAGTAGAGTCACAGCGCAAAGAAACAGAAATTGTACAGCTGGAAATTCGAAAACAGGAAGAGAGTTTGAAACGGAGAAGTGTTCACATTGAGAGCAGGTTAAAGGACTTGCTGGCTGAGAAAGAAAAATTTGAAGAAGAGAGATTGCGGGAACAACAGGAGATAGAGCTTCAGAAGAAGAAGCAGCAAGAAGAAATTTTTGCCAGAGTCAAAGAGGAGTTGCAGCGACTACAAGAACTTAATCATAATGAAAAAGCAGAGAAAATGCAGATTTTCCGTGAACTAGAAAAACTTAAAAAAGAAAAGGATGAACAGTACATTAAGCTGGAATTGGAAAAAAAGAGACTTGAAGAACAAGAAAGGGAGCAGGTCATGCTGGTGGCTCATCTTGAAGAACAGCTTCGAGAGAAGCAGGCGATGATAGAGCTCCTGAAGAGAGGGGATGTACAAAGAGTCGAAGAAGAGAAAAGAGATCTTGAAGACATTAGAGAATCTCTTTTGAAAGTCAAGGAAGCCCGATCTGAAGGTGACGAAAACAGTGAAGAGTTAGAAAAAGCACAGCATGCTTTTGTAGAGTTTAAAAGGAAACAACTGGAACAGTTGAATATTTTGGAAAAAGATGTAGTTCAACAAGTGAATCACCTAGAAAAGGAGATAGCTAATGAAAAAGAAGATCTGGAACAGTTAAAGTTTGCATATGAAGAGCAACTGCATCTCCAGAGAGGTGATGAAAACTTTCTAGATGCCTTACTCAAGGCTGAAGAAGGTGACAAGATAAAGGCAGCAGAATACAGGCTACAAGCTAAAGAACGCCAGCTTGAGTACCTGAAGAGCAATCATTTGCCAGCTCTGCTGGAAGAAAAACAAAGAGCTTCTGAAATCCTTGATAGAGGCTTGTTAGGGTTGGACAATACTCTCTATGAAACAGAGAAAGAAATAGAAGAAAAAGAAGAACAGCTTGCCCAATATAGAGCCAGCACAAATCAGCTGCAGCAGCTTCAAGAAACTTTTGAGTTCACAGCCAATATAGCTCGTCAGGAGGAAAAGGTTCGGAAAAAGGAAAAAGAAATCCTTGAATCAAGGGAAAAGCAGCAGAGAGAGGCACTGGAGCAAGCTGTTGCTAAGTTGGAAAAGAGGCACTCTGCTTTGCAGCGTCGTTCAACAATAGACTTTGAAATAGAAGAGCAGAAACAGAAGCTTGCCACCTTGAACAATAGCTGTGATGAACAGGCAGGTCTGCAGGCTAGCCTAGAGGCTGAGCAGAAAGCTCTTGAGCAAGACCGAGAACGGTAAGTGTGGTGGTGGCTTCCACCTAATTAGAACCTATTCCTAAAAAATTAATCGTTTTATACCTGAGGTGTTGAGAGACTGACTTGTTCTGTGTCCCAGTATTGAGGTTTCCTGGTGCATCTCAAGTAGTTTACTCAGAACTGAAACTCTGGATTACGTTTTAAATGGTTCTTGCTTACTCATGAATTTCTGTTGTGTTTGTATCCCATCCTCAGCAGTATAATGTTTGCATTAGCCATCACAGGACTTAAATAAATTGTTTTACCTATGTAGAAAGCTCAGCCAATCTTATGTCCTGCCTATAGAAAAACAGACTGTGTAAACATTTTTTTTCTCTTAAAATATTTATAGCATCTTGTTTCTTTATTAATAGAAAGCTAGATATTTGTTCAGAATTTGAAGACAAATAGTTATAGCAGACTGCCTGCTTTCTCTCTCAACTGATGATGTACCGAACACTTGTGGTATTCAGATTAAACAAGTGTAATGTTTCAGTCTTCGTTATTGGTTTCAAGGCTAAATAAAGTAGACTAGCCATATATCCATGAAAATTTGGTGGGTTTTAAGGTTATTGGAAAATATTCTAATTTTTATGTGAGCTGAAATCCACTTGTATTGAGTTGAAACCATGCAGTATGGAAAAAGGATGGAATTGTCATTTTTAAATGTGTTCTCTGATTTGTTAGTATTAGAGTTTTAAAACTTAAAAAACTGGTGAAACATGAAGTGTTTTTTCTTGAGGTTGCATTCGTAATTTTTTTTAACATTATACTAATTATCTGACTTCTTTCATAAGCACTTCAAGCAGACACCTAAAACAAGAGAAACTTGCCTGCAGTAAATTATAAGAGCTCTTCTGTGTCCTTTTTATTTTAAACCATTATCAGAAGAGAATAGTTCCTCTTTACACCATGACATTTCAACATAGAGTAAAATATTCAGCATTCAAAATCCCATTACTATTGAACTCATCATTCAACCATCTACATTATGTGGATTTTAGTTAAGCATTTTAAATACTGATCTATAATTTTGTTGTGGATAATGCCATTTTTCATAATTGTCTTAATGAAAATAAAATTTCATTTTCTTAACTAACCATCTCAATTAAAGTAAGCTATAAACAACTGGAGGTTCCACAAAAAGAGACAGCTTAGCCTTCAGGAGATTGTCTGAGTTGTGCAATAACTGAAAAAAAAATGTTGTCGGCTGCAAGACTGGGATTTTGAGAAAATACCAAGAAAGGGAAAAGGTCTCTCTTTTTTTTTTTCCTTGTTTGCCTTAACGTCCTCTTGCACAAACTGAATAGGAGTTTCAAATCTTGACAAGAACTGTCAAGTGCATTGCTTGGAGCCCTGACTAATTAAATTTAGAATGTTTATTTAAATGTTGAGACAGGCAACAATCTTAAGCTATGTGATAGTATGTTCAATATTTCATACTACTTACTGCTCTTGAGTTTTGATTTCACACTTCAGTACACAATGTCTTCAGTGCTATAGTAAGCATATGAATGATATATGGTTTCTAATTGTTTATCTAGGTGTGTGATCTGCTTATTATGGGATGATGCACTCTGGTTCAGAGCAGTGTTAAATCTCTGAAAGTGTTTAAATTCAATATTCATTTGAAATGTCCATCATAACTGGAGAGAGAAACCATGTTTTTCCTAGTTTGAACAGTGCTTTAGTTCAAATTCTTTCATCAACAGGATGATCCTCAAAATGATAATTTGAAGTTAACTTATACTGAAATAAAGCATACATGCTTAGTCTTTACTGGCAGAGGTATTTGGCAATAGAATGAACATAAAGCATCTTTAGAGTCATCTTTGTGACAATTGGATGTGTCACTCACAAGTAGCAAGCTTCAGTGTAGTGTACTTGCTGGTGAATGCATCACACAGCTGGATAAGTTTATAGCTAGAGGAAGTGATACATTTTGATTGTAGGATGTTTACAAATCAAGGGATAAGCTTTGTTCCTTTAATCTAATTCTGATTTTTGTGGTTAAATTGATTTTCCATAGATGCAAACACTGTCCCATATCGATGAGTGGTCTTCCATATACTTTCATTCAGGATACAAGATGGTTTTGCTGCTAATCAAAAGAAAAAGATAGCTTCTGGCAGTGCTGCAAAAACTACTCTAAAAGTGAAGTAACAATTCAGCCTGCTTTAGTCTATGCCTCGGCATTTCTCATCTCTTTAAACTGCCAGATAGAATAAATAGTGGTAATTCAACTTAGACATATGCAGTCATAGGATGAGTGGTAGAACCTGTTTTACATCTTTTGCATGCTACTTTTTTTTCTTCTTTTATTTTCAAGTAACCTCCAGAAAAACAACTACTTTTAGAGACAAAAGTTGTAATGGAAATCGGGAGCATTATTACCACGTTACAAATCTAATCTCAGCTACACTACAAGGGGAAAGTGTATTTCACAGGTTTTTATAGTATACTTTAATTTGACTAAGTAATAAATCTTGCAAGCAGTGCTTCTTATTTTTACTAGATACCTCGGTCTTTTCCAGTCAAAAATGCAGAATCCAAATTTACATATTCTGTTCTGTGCATAAATTTGGCTAAGTGTGAAATTTATTTGTTAAAGAAAGGGATGAGTTTTCCATTTTAAAAGGTGATTTATTAAGGACATTTAAAGCAAATAGCAAATGTTTTATTTTGTAAGTAGATTAATATATATATATATAGACTGAAAGAGTAACTGGAAAATAAGATTTATATGTATATTGCACAGTTGAAAGATTTCCTTATGATACAGTATGCCAAATCATTGTTATAGGCTGTCTTTGGTGTTTTGGATTAGTGCTTTTTTTGGTGCTTTTAATTTTATACCCACCATTTATTCATTTACATCACACTGGAAACTAATAACTGAGTTCTTTAATGAGGAAAGTTTATTCAAGTGATCCTAATAGACTGGTTAAGTTTTATGAATTAATATTTAATGTGCTGAGTTAGATAACTTTTGAATTGGAAGTTTCTTAAGTTATTTTATTTAACTTAATACTGCTCTTGCAATGTGTTTTTGAGCTGTCTGTATTTTTCTATATTTAAATATCCTTAAACAACATTTTTTATATCTTCATAAGTATTAATACCTACAATTTTACATATATCTTAGTGTGAGTACAGTACTTCCAATAAGAAGAATGGTAATCAACTCTTAAACAAAGTGATTTCTTTATAGCCTGGACCAGGAAATACAGCAGCTGAAGCAAAAAATATATGAGGGTGATGGTGGTCAGAAAGGAAATCATGGAACTTCAGAAGAGAGACTCTCCCATACCACTTCCCCTACTGGCTCAGCAAAGCCACAGCAACCTGCTGCACCACTAGTTGATGATAGGTAGGTAACCTGCATTTCTGCAGTATTTTGGTGTGAATCCAAACAATAGCTTTAGAAAACAAGTGTTTTGAAAGATTAGTTTGCGTGGGTTGAATTGTAATTAAATGCTGTAACTGGACTGAAAGTATAGCCTGGAAATAAAACTAATTTTCTGTATTTTACTTTAAGTAAACAACAGGCTAACCTGTTTCTCCTGTATAATTTATCTTAGACTAGAGCCAAGTGTAAAACTGTAGGCTTAAATGTATTTTAAATGGGTTTGTGTTTGCAGTTACTTGTCTATATGGTATTGCTTTATATACACTTAAAGCAACAAAGTAAATGAAGATGTTGTCTTTTTTAATAGGGCAGCTGCCCTGTTTCACTTAAAATATATTTCCTCTCTGTTCTTCTTACACTTCAACGTGCAATTTTTAGTATCAACTTGGAACATTCCTTCTGCTCGAAGACCAATCTTTGATTAAACTGAGTTGCAAAAGAGATATTGCAAAAGAGATAAAAGTGAACGGTTAAGTAACTAAAGTTGCAACCCTGGCCTGCTCTGTCGTCTTCTTCTCTTACCCTTAGTGCCACTTGTATGAAGAGCCATAGCAATGGCTTAGCCTGTGGTCCATTAAATGGTCTAATTGTGATGCCAATTGTTAACCTTTGCCTGTTGAATGAACACTTGCTCAAATGTCCGTGGTCCTTAAGGAGAAATAAAACTGGTCTAACATTAAGCTACCAATTAAGAGTTGTGCAGTACTTAAGAGTTCATAACTGTTTTAAAGAGCCCTTTAACCCATCTTAATCTTTATCTAAGAGTGTACTTTCTAAAAAAAACTTTTCTATATCTTGAAGGATAAATGCCTTTATTGAACGAGAAGTGCAGAGAAGGCTCCAGAATATCCATCATAAAGCTGAGGAGAATGATTTTAACCTGCTCTGGTCTACAGAAAGTTTAAAGGTGAGTACAATCGGGAGGAAATCCTGACCTTAAATGCACCATGTGCAACGAGTGATTTAGTTTTGTTGTTCAGTAATTTCCATGTTTTCCTATGTTTACTTAATTTACAAAAAAAGTAAACAATAGATCACAAATATCAGTTTTAGATTTTGTTCATCTTTTTTTTTTTTTTTTTTCCCAGTGGCTTTTTAATGTTGTATTCCATTTTTTTGCAGAGAAGACTGTGTAAATACCTATAGGAAGGCTGCAGATAAAATAAAAATCTTAGTGTTATGTCTGTAAAATACATTGATAAAATTCCACCCATTAGAATGATATTGTTGGTGCTTGCAAACAAATACTTGTTTAGAAATCGATGATCTCATTTATCCAAAGACTGAAGTTGACTTGACCTCTAAGCCAGTGGTTTATAAATGTCAATAAGAAAATAGTTATTTTTGGCTATTTAAAAGAATGTCTCTTTCTGTACATTTAAATGAACTTAAAAGAGAAAGGCATTCTTTAATAATCACCTGTACCTTTTTTGTTCTTAGGATGAGAGGCTTAATAATGGCTCTCTTCAGCGCAAGCTGAAGTATGAGGTAGGTCATAATTTGTCAGAATGAAATGGTTGTCTTTAATTATGGCATGCCCTGTAATTAAATTTCTAAATGTTTAGCTGCACAATTAGAATTTTGAATTTGCAGCAAGATTAATAGCTAATAAAGACAGCAGTGTATTTTGCCAGCTGGAATTAAAGTGTCTATTTTCAAATTGGGCATAGCTTTTCCTTATTAGAAAGATGTGGTGTTATTGTGCATGTTTCTTCCTTGTTTTGTCATGATTCTTAATTTGAAACAGTATCCCTTTCCTGATTTTTCAGAGGGTAGAAGCATTTAATGAGATATTGTCTAAACTTGGAATACCCCTTCACATTTTTGACTCACGTTGAGCTGACAACTGTAAGGGTGTCTAGAGTATTAGTAAGCAGCATTGGGCAAATTTGCCTGTATCATGAAGGATTCATACATGTATTTTTAAACTGAGGCTTACACCCATCCCCACTGTATTTGGTGGCCTAACTTTTGCCTGAACAATGATTAATGACTTATCTTGGTGAGTAAATCCTAAATACCTTCATGGATTTAAACCTCAACAGTAGAAAGACTGCAGCACCTCTAATTTGGACTTTTTTTTGATTTTTGCACTGTTACTTTTAAACTGTATTTATTTTTATGCTACTTTGGATGACAAAAGATCACTTTTATGTGTATGTGTTAAAAATAATAAAGGGCAGGTAAATTTCTGCATTGCCATTTGACTTCCCTTTGTTTTTTGTGAAAAGCATATTTAAACCAAGTGAAATGGATACTGTACAAAGGAAAAGCAGTGGAGGGCTGGAAAGATCAACCATTCCTGAATCAGATCTCAATCGCTTCTGTTGGATTTTTGTTTCTCTAATCTTGAGAGATTGCACAAGTGTACCAATTCTGAATGATTATGCAAACCAATCAAAACCAATCATCAACTTAAGAAATGGTCAAATCAGCAGATTTTTAAAAGATGTTTCTTTTCTCCCTTTGAAATTTTAAACAGAAAAGTCAACAGTGGCAGCCACAATATGGCTTTCCATTTATGTCTAAAGATGGCAGTTGTGCTTCTAAGTTGTGTGGAGAAAACATAGGAGTAAGAGACCATACAAGACAGAAGGAATATACAGAGCTGTGGAATTTATTCTTCACTTCTGGAAGAATCTGCTCCTCCTCTTTTACATCAGAGAAGGCATTTAAGAATGAAAGGCATAATTCAGAACAGGAGAGTTATTCTTGTCGTTGTGACACTGAAAGTAGTTTAATACCCTCTAAAAATATTAATACTTCAAAGTCTGAGAATGTTCCTTACGAGAATGTTTTATCTACTTCTTTACAAAGTCATGACTTAAATAATGTGGCTTATTCACTCTGCAAGACTGAAAATTTCAATATCTTTGATGATAAAGTAATTACTTTTCCAAATTGTGACAGCTCAAGAACTGATTCTGATTGTTCCACCTTGAAACAACTCTCTACTGTAGAATCCTTAAAGGGTGCTAATGAGCAGGGTGGCTTTAACAGCAAATCATGCCTTCTTTTTTCTCCATCTGATGTGTGTTCTGAAATTAAAACTTTTAAACAAAACAGCCCATTTAACAAAATGCAACCAACAACTGAAGACCAGTCTAATAATTCTCAGCTTGAAACTCAAAAAGCCTCTGATTTGATTTCTTTTAACTCAATAGATACTCATTCTGATATAAGCCCTGAGCACACCTACAGTTTGGGATATCTTTTCCATAAGCTTTCCTGTCTTTACAAAGATGCCACTAGTCAGCTGCTTAACAGTAAGGTGGTTTCTAAAGAAATTAAGGAATTGGGAAGTTTGTGTAATAGAAATGAGAGATGTGCACAAGCAGTGTCATTAATTAAAAATCTGCCATTTGTAAGAAACTTGCATGCAAATATGTTCTTCAAGTCAAATATGAGTCAAGACATGTCCCACTCTACTGATGATGTCAAAGCTTATACTGAAAATATTCTTCAGCCTGAATCCCCTGTGCAAGAGGCCATCACAGTCTCTGTAAGCCCAGAACTCTCTGATGTCTGTGTGAGAAAGCATGCTGAAGTGTTTATGTGCTGCTGTAAAAACGAAGAGCTGGGAAACATCATTGTCTTAAGACAGAAATTTGTGCATTTTCCTGATGTCTTTTTGAAGCTTCAGGCCTGTTCCCTGGAAAAAGTGATGGAATTATTCACCTCTGCCTTCCCTCAAATTAATATTAGAATGGAGGAGTTGAAAGGTGTATATTGGCTTGCTGTTGGCAGTTGCAAAAATCCTGATCCAGAACCTGCTTGCTTGCTTTTGTTCAGCTCTGTACTGTATGTTGTTGTTTCATCAGTTGAACAAGACATCTCCCAGAGTTCCTTGGCAATGTTTCATGAGGTTGCCATTGTCACAATAAAGGAGGTTCGAGTTGGCTTTGCAGGACAGAGTATTAGTCTTCTGTGTTCTGCTGAAGACGGTTCACTCACAATATTTACCTATAACAAAAACTTCACTCAAAGAATTTGCCACGACATAATGAACATTTTGATTTCTACAACAGATGATACTGTTTATTTAAATCACCAGCTCCTCAAGGGTGATTTGATGCAGATTTCACTTGACTGGACATCAGAAGTAGAGGACTTAGTGTTTTCAAATGGTGTACAATTGTCCTGTAAATTCAGAACGGAGTTAGCTGACCTGGTGTACTTACTCCATGAAAATATGGGAAGTATTAAGCCTTCATTAGGTGACATTCGTGTACTGCTGTATACATCAGTGAAAGTAGACTGTGCTAAACACAGTGTGTATAGAGCTCTTGTTCTTTCAACTACTCATATAGGTCTCTTAAGGAGAAATAATGTTTATCCTGAAGCTAACTCTTTGGATGCCTCATGCCAGCAATCGCAATTTGACAACCTTCAATTGTACAGTTTGAATGATATCCGATGTGTAATTTTGCCAGACAAAGAGAATTGCACAAAAATGGAGCTTGTATTTTCTAGAAGGAGCAAGGTTGGATCTGATTCAGGAACTGGTTTTTCTAAATACTGTGAAAAAGAAATAAATACTCAACTGACAGTCATCCCATCAGTTCTTCAAAGAAGTTTGCATATCCCTTCAGAAATCTGGAAATTAACATTCAGTTCAAGTGAAGAAGCCATTTGGCTAATTATGCATCTGACTAGGTGTTGAAATCCAAATACATTTAGATACATTAAGAACAAGAGGCTAATGAATATTGATAATTTTTATTACTTTTTAATTCTACTTTAAATATCAATAAGCAAAAGGGTCCTTTGAGCCTGTAAGGGAATACTGTAGGGTGTGTACACACATCTTGGCAAAAATCATTACTACTTGAATGCTTACTTTTTGCAAGTCTCGACTGTGCTGCATATATATATATATCTGTTTGGAAAGTTTAGGAAATTAAATGTGTCTATCCTATGTAGCAGGTAAATCACAACTACAGTTACTGGCGTGCTTTCTGATTTCTATTATGGCTGTGTTGTCTGGCTCCCTCCATGTGCTGTCTTCATTAATGTCTTCTCCAATACTTCTTCATTACCTTTTTCTTAATCTTTTTGAGTATTTTTGTTTTTCATGCTTCTCATTAATTTCATGTCCTTGATCACAGCATTTGAAAACATCTGCAAGATTTTTTTGTTTGTTTGAAATGTTAAGGTGTGTTTAGGTTCCTATGGTACAGTCACTGTATGCTCTTAATTAAAAGGATGTTTATAGCTTTTATAGCTAAAATTTGGGGGAGAACAGCTTTAATAATCCTGCTTCAGCGTTTTGCATTAAGGATTATTGCACTTCTGCATTAAAGTTTGTAGCAAGTGTAAAAGGGATCATGTTTGGCTTATTCTAAGCATGTTGGCTGAGTTGCCAGGAACTGATGGATTTGCTGTATCTGTTTTTCCCTGGGTTTGCCCTGCTTTGCCTGGAGCCAGGAAAGTGTAGGCTATGTGGAAGCAGTGAAGTAGAACAAGAAAAATGTAGAGAGTGTCCAAGACTTTTTTTAGATTTCCTTCTCCCCTTCTTTTTGTGCAAGGAAGCAATGCATGGCTTTAAGTCATTCCTTTTTGTCCAAGTAGTTGTACTCCTCCAAAACAGAGTAAGTCTTTATATTCTCCTGATGTGAGTATTTAAGGAAAATGTGATGTGAAAACAAACGTGGTTGAGGGTATAAACAGGAGTTTTTGCATTAAATAGCTTTGAAACTTTGGTCATGCTACTATGCCTATGGTAAGACAAACAATTTGGGATTTATGGTCTGTGTACAGGTTTCTCAGGCTGTTAAATAGATAGGTAGCAGCTGGGGCTCTGCCTGCCTGGTGGGGTAAGTTTAACTATAAGGATCTCTCTTTGTAATGTGTCTGGCCTGACTTTCATCTTTTTCTGCTGGCTGACTAATGAGATTGTTGATGCTGTGAGATTGCATCTCTTACAGCCTCTTTACATTCCAAGAAATAATAGAACAATTGAACATTAGTAGATTTTGCTTGCTCGAGGCTTGCCTTTAGCTAGTACAAGGTTATTCTTTGCCTGTTACCCCTGTCAGAGAATAAGCTGTTGTTCTCATCTTTTGTTTCTTCCCTTGTAAAGTAGCTTAATACCTTTTGAATCCTGTTGCCTGAATGTGCCATCTGCCTTGTTTGAGGAAGATGGTCCTTGGCAGAAAAAACAGTGGTGTCTAATCTGAAATTCTAAATCCTGTAAGCATATTGCCAATAGAGGTGCAATCTTCTACTAGACAGAGTTAGACTTCAGTCCCTCTACTAGCATAAGAACATTTCCCATTTGTTCTTACCATATGTTAAAACAGGATAATGTAATTCATGTGGGATTTAGAAAGTAATAACTTGCATTGGTTGAAGAAGTGTCTGGAAGGATGAATGTTAGTTTGGGTTGAGAATTAAGGTTGCTTTTTATCATAGCAAAATTTTCTACTACCTTAAAGTTAACTCCAAAGGTGACCAAACTGTATGAAGACATCTGAAGGTGACTAAAGTGTGTCAGGTTATTTTGAGGTTTAATTGTTATACACATAGTATACACATATCAGGGAATGTGAAGCAGACAGAGTAGTAATGAGTTGCAGAGTAACCTCATGTCAGTCAGGTTCAAAAGTAGCTCCTTCATTGTCATCATGTCTCCTGAGCATTGACAAAAGTTAATGTTGAGTGGCACTATCTGGGAGGACTGTCTTAATCAAGGCTGCTAAATGACAGCAATTTCCTTTCCAGATTATACCCCAAATTTAAGTGTTGGCGTATGTTGCAGATAACATGGTTTTCCAACTTTCTTTTGTTTTAAAATCTTTCTTGATGAATAGTCTTTCATAGGTTTTATGAAAAAAAATTCTTTCCATCAGTCATTTATTCTACTGTAAATTAATCATAACATAATCATTGATATTTTTTACTATGAAAGCATTATTTAATGTATTGGGACTTTGTGTTTGAGATTATTCTCTTGCTACTAGCCATTTGTAATAGTTCTCTGAAAATGACTGTAAATAAATTGCTTGTTGACAGAGGTGGCTTGAAGAGTGACTTCATGGTTTGATAGTTGTTTTAAAACAGACTATGTTATTGTCGAGGCAATGAGCTCCTCTTTCCCCCAAGGATGGAAGTGCTTACATTTCTTCACTCCAGAAATGAGTTTTATTTGAAAAGCCAAGCCAGTAATGTGTGGAGAAGTGAGAGAGGGGCAAAATAGAGTGGAGAAAATATTTGTTGTGTAAACAAAGGTTTTCAATTTAAAGACAAGCTGGTTTATATTTTCACAAAAAATAAAAAATAAAAATGTGGAAAACACTTTCTAGGTTGTCAGTTAATTTGAATTCAAGTTCACTTTTAGTTTATTTTTTTTTTCACTACTCTTTAATACTAACATTAGAGGAAGCAACATTGGCATTTATAATTGTCTAGTAATGAAATAGCAGCCTCCCCTTCTCAAGAGCCATGCAATGCTGCCCAAAGTCTGTCTGTAACAGACAGCATTCAGGGAGGCATTTATAAATGATTTTCAAACTTTTTTTCCAGCCCTTACACCCTATCACATGTCACCAGCAGTTGCTACACAGAGACCAAGTGTCAATGAGCAGAAGTATGAACCATGGTCACATGCTGGGAGAGTGTTGGTCAAGACCGAAGAATTTTGACCAAGCCACATGTCTCTTGGTCAGAGGGGTGTAGGCTATAGCTATCTTTGGTAGTTGCTGAGGGACTGAAAATGAATGTTGAAAATACAGTATCTAATAAGTGATGGATAGCATCACTGAATAGCAAATACACTTTTGAACACTGTCACTGCAGAGCATTAATCTTTCAGTTGCAAAAATATTTTAAACATAACTTCAGTTAGATTCCATCTGGCTATTAGAGGAATGTGGCCTTCTGGCCAATACCTTTAGACTTTTTTGTCTGCACCATGCAAATTTATCCTAGTTGAGTTTTCTCTTAATTAGATTACTTAAAGAAAATAGTAGGGAGCTGTTCTGACAGCGCATTATTAAGTTATCAATCCTTTAGTTAATTATAAAAATGAGTTTGTATTTAAAAGTCTTAAGATTTCTGAATTGCCTTGATCCCTGGAGCTTTGCATAATGTTGTAAACAGGTTTGTTATATAAACTGTGAAATCACAAGACTGGTTTGGCTTGGAAGGGACCTTGAAGATTATCTAGTACCAACACCCTGCATGGGCAGAGACACCTCCCACGGGAAAAGGTTGCTCACAGCCCCATCTGTCCTGGCCCTGAACATTTCCAGGGATGGGGCATCCACAGCTCTTCTCAACAACCTGTTCTAGTGTCTCACCACCGTCAGAGGAAAGAATTTCTTCCTAATGTCTAACCTAAATCTACCCTTCCCCATCCTAAAACCATTCACCCTCATTCTTTCACTTCATACCCTTGTAGAAAGTCCCTCTTCAGCTTTCCCATAGGCCCGTTTAAGGGGCGAAGATTGACATACGAAAACTGTGG
Source organism: Heliangelus exortis (assembly GCF_036169615.1). Lineage (NCBI taxonomy): Eukaryota > Metazoa > Chordata > Aves > Apodiformes > Trochilidae > Heliangelus > Heliangelus exortis. The sequence goes on from NC_092424.1 coordinate 37,831,201, forward strand.
CTGGCTGTGAAGGCTTGATTTATGTATTTATTTTTTCCAAAGAGGGTTAATACAAAGTCTTCTGCTTTCCCTTTCGTTTTTTATCTAAGCTGAAAATGCCTATTCTTTGAAAAAGTGCTAGGGCTGCTTATAAAAGGAGATCTACTTTGTTTTCATGTAATTCCTTCATTTTTGAAATTTCTGCCTTTTCCATGTTCTCCTTCCCTGCTCTTCTGGCCAAGAACATTTTCTCATTTTTAGTGAAGTTCTTTTCTTTCTTTCCTTATGTAGTGATTTTGGTTTTCCTTTGTTCTCCCTATTTGGTATGCACATGAAAGCGGATGGTCTGTCGTTCTCTGGGAGCAAGTCCAGACAACCTAAAGGACCCAATTAAAATTAGTATTCCACGCTATGTCCTGTGTGGGCAGGGAAAGGATGAACACTACGAGTTTGAAATAAAGGTAAGTGCTTTTCAGTTGCTTATCCTTAATATTTGAGGTCTCTCTGCGCATGTTGTTTGCATTTGAATAACAGTAGCATCGTAGAAGCAATAGTAGTAGAAAAATGCCTTTCTGTTTAAAACCAAATAGTTCCTAATTTGCTCTGTCCATAGCAGCATCACAGTTATCAATGATGGAAACAGCAGCTGGAAATGCACCTGAGAATCTGCAGATTTCAGAAATCACTTTACTAACCCAAATGAAATGTAGTTTTTGTTCCACGAAGTGCAATTTTTGGTTCTGTTTCTTTCTGTTGTCTTAAGTGTCCTCAGTACTGCTCAGTAAGAGAGGTTGTGAGAAGGCATGAACAATACAAAGACAGTTATGTTCCAAGTGGATTGGTTGTACACAGGAGGTTGGTGGTCAGACTTGTGGGGTGAGCAGATGCAGATCCAATATCAAATTGTTTAGTTGAAAGTGTTGCAGAGATGACAATTAAATGCATATTGGTTATAGGAAAGTCCTTTATTGAGATGCGAATATCAGTTGTGGAAAATTCAGACTTGTAGTATTTACGTGTAGTAATGAAACATAAATAGAGTATTTTGCACATATCCACAGCAAAAGCTTGATTCCTCTAATGCTTTCTTTGTTGTTCTAGTTCTTCCCACCCTACTTTTCCAAGATCTCGCTTCCCCAAACTGTTACCTGCTTTCTCTCCATTCTAGTGACTTCCTTAGTTGATCTCTGCAGTAATGCTGGGGAAAAAAATACATATTCATTATGTTTCCTCTGGTACTAAGCCAGTGTTTTTTCAAAGCAAGATGTGAAGTCTAATTGGGAATGTGCTCTCTGTGCGTGTGGACATGTAGCGTAACTGATGTACATGGCATCAGAGACAGAACTGGCAGCCTGATTCTCTGAATGTACTGCCAGATGCTTCATTAGCTGGTGTAAGTTTGAGGAGTGACCTGCCCTCCCAGTGTGCAGGACTGGTTTTGAACTATACTCACATTCCCTTTTACATAGGCTTTTAATAAGAGGGTCAATCTTATCTCTGAGCTAATTAAATTTTCATCTCAAAACATATTAGACAATTTGTGGATGGAATACTTCTTTCTGCCTTTTGAACTTTGAATTTCCTGGGGCCAGTGAAAGCCCAGAGCCATACAGATGCTGAGAGAAAAGTAAGCATGTACAAAACTTCCCCAAGGATTGTTGTCGTTGCCATCTGTTTTCAGTACATAGGATTGACTAAACCGGATAGTGGTTAATGAGGGCAAATACAATAAAAAGGTATTTTCTTTTTAGTGAGTTGGTGGATTTGTTTTCCAAGTATTCTCCCTTCATCCTTAAAAACCTACAAGATCCTAGGATGAAGGGACAGTTGAAGAAATGTACAGGAAAACCTGGGCTTACCTGGAAGGCAATGTAATAGAAGGAAGATACTGCAAAGGGGTGAGCTTCGTGACCGGAAAAGGACAGGAGGCTAGATCAAGAAGAGATACAAATGGGTATGAAACTAGGCTCCAGCAGTTTTGTGGCTTTTGCTTCTGTGAGAAAGAGCTTTTGCATTTATAACGCCATCAGTATCTGTTATAGACAGTGCCTGTGCTTGCAGAGAGTACCTATGGATGGCAGAAGGAGCAGCCAGGCAGAAGGGAAGGGGCAACTGCAGCTCCTATGGACACACAGAGTCATCTGAGAGCAGGTGATGGAAGCAAAACTTGGACTCAAGCACAGGTCTGCAGGGGATAATCTGATAAGAGAGAAAGTTGTAGATAAGACTTCTTGGTTTTATTCAGCTTTCCCTCCTCATTCTGAGTTCTCTCCTTTTATCTATCGCCTTTCTTTCAAAACTATTTTTTCCTTGTTTCAAAGCGATCTTTGATAAGTTTTCTATATCAGACGATCCACACATATGCACCCCAAAGCTCTGGTCACAGTTCTGTTCAGCCGTGGTGGGTCTCCTAAAAATGTCCATGTTTGTAGTTGTGTTTCTTTGAGCTCAGTGATCTGTTGCAGAATTGGAGTAAATCAGAAGCAATGCTCTCCTTGATACGTAGTTACCTACATAAATTAGAAAAAAAGAAAAAGCCTGATCTCCCTTCAGTTCTGTTGGTTTAAAAACTGCAATAAAAAATGGTTCCAAGAAATAAATTTGCATAAAACCCTTAGTACCTTGCAAGTTTTAGTTTTTCGGATGCTGTATTCATAGACCATGTAAAGAACAGCTTCAGTAAAGTCTGTTTAGAGAAATAAGAATTTTCACAATTAGTCTTGACAGTTTAACCAGCCCAGATAAGTAAGGTGATCATATTTCTTTCCCCTCCATCATGGTTTTACTTCTGTTTCTATGAAGCAGCAGGGAAACAGATCCTGTGACATACGTTATAATAAAATACGTTGAAATTTTCCATTAGGTTATTTCTTTCAGACATCATGCAGAAGAAGATATAAGGAGACAGGGCTGTAGTATCTCTTTTCAAATTTGTAAGTTTTACATAGGAAATGGTGTGCTTGAATGAAGTCACGATTCTGAGTCAAGTGTAGGGTGACTTAAGGGCAAATAAGAGTATTTTGAAAATCTGTTTTACAGATTTACTCAACCACGTACATTTTTTTTATTAAGACAATGTTTTAACTACTGTATTAGTCAATTACAAGTAAAAAGTGAAGGGTTTTCAAATTTTCTTTTCTTACTACTGTTGAAAAAAAGATCTGCACGTCTCAGTCCCATAAGTACAGAGTCCATATGGTCTGTCATGCAGCTTTTTTAAATGGAGAGGAAAAAAAACCCAGCTCAAACTGGTTGGATCAACTGTAGAAGTAAAAGACTCTGTTCTGGAAATGCTATTCCTCTACCCAGCATGCTGTAGTTCAGCAGTTTATCTAAGCTTTGGGAAACATTTCACCTGTTGTTTAGCTTTTAAATTAATTTTCCAATATCGGTATTAAAAAACAATAGAGTTTTGCAATGCATTACCTGCTAATTTCATTACAAGAATTAGGAAAGTAACTGAAGAGGGTGATGGGGACCAAGTAATGTAAAAAATCCTCCAGTTCTTAGGCAGCACAAATATATTGCTTTGCTGTTTTCCTTCCTGTCCATCTCTAACAAGTTATTAAACTTGTAAGAAGGAAGCTAATAAATAATTGGCTGCAGGCAATTTGATTTGGGTAATTTTGGTACCATTTTATCAGCTAGACAGCTGCCAGATGCACAGCTAACAACCTGATTGACAATCTGATGTACATGCTCTCCCCCAGGCTGTGCAGCTGGAAGCATCCTGGATGCTTTGTGCAAGCTTGCTTCCCTGAAGACATGCTTCTGTGAAAACCCTAGGGTAGAAAGAGGTCACTTTTGAATAAAGATCATGTACACATTAAATTATCACAGAAAAAAAAAAAAAATAGGAATGAGTTAACATCTTTATTTTATGATTATCCATTGCACTGTAATGTTTACTTGAACACTGGAATCACAAAACCCTAAAGTAAAGAACAAAGTGGTTAATTGGTTAGTCAAGATGAATTTAACATGTATTTTCCTGAATTGCTACTTGCCAATGCATTTTCAATCCATTTACCTAAATCATAATTTTTGAAATACTGTTAAGAATATGTAGAGGCAATATAGTCCATCATACAGGTCTTCTAGTAGCAGTCCAGCCTATTGCTGACATGAAAGATCAATTGTATCAGAAATAATGAATTTGCATTGTGGAGATGTGCTAGAAGAATCAGTTTTAATACTTGTCAAAAATTTTGAGACCAGTTTTGTTTACTTATATCTTTTAGTGAAAAATGGAGGTAAAAATAAAAACTCAGCCCTACACCCCCCCAGATCTGAATCCCAGAATCATTCCAGTGGGAAAAGACCTTTAAGGAGACTGAGTCCAACCATAGCCTAACTCTACCAAGTCCAGTGCTTCAACCATGTTCCCAGGAACTACATATGTATTTCTTTTAGACATCTCCAGGGATGTTGATTCAACCATATTCCTGGGCAGCCTGTTCCAGTGTTTGATAACCCTTTTAATGAAGGAGTTTTTTCTAATATCCAATCTAAACCTGCCCTGGCAAAAAACTTGAGACATTTCCTCTTGTCCTGTTGCTTGTTACTGGGGAGACCAGCCTTCACCTCACTACAGCCTCCTTTCAGTAGTTGTAGAGACCTGATGCCTGATGTTGTAAGACACGCAGTAATTTTTGGTTTCCAGAACACTTCCCCAAGTTCTGCTGCTCCATATGCAGCAGCAGGAGCAGCTGGGATGAGGAAGAGTGGACCAGAGATGATTTTATTGTGTTCACAAGGTAGTGGTTGTCATGCAGTCATGTCAGAAGTTGGATGCTCTTTTCCTCTGCCTTTATTGCTCTGGTTCCTTTTGTTAACTTGGTTATCCTTGCTCTGTTGCACCTTTCTTTATCTCCATAACTTTCTGATACACTCAGTAGTGAGGGAACTAGTTCATTTTAGAAGTCACTTGAAGATTAAAAAGGCTGTGTATTTGCGAAATGTACTTTATGAAAATGCTTATTTTTTTATCTTTGTAAAAAAAACATAGCTAGGCAGAGGTAACATCATGTATTTGGCCTGATAGATTAAAGAATTAAGTCTTTTCAGGTCTAGGCAATTCCAGCTAGCTTTCTTCAGCTCTAGTATTTGGTATAGAAAAATGTCCCCCTCTTCCTGCATCATTGCTTCTTGATAATGTTGGATCACCAGAGCTACAGAAGGACTTCAGTGCATAATCAAAGGCTCCAGTCACAGCAGTTTTAGGACCCACTTAAAAATTTCTTCAATTTCACTTAATTTCAGAAAGTTTTTCTTCCCTGGAAATTATTGTTGGTTTCTCGGTTCTAGTGAGGATTTTGTGAATAACTGATGGTAAGGTTGGCTTGCCCTCACCCTTTGCTGTTTCTCTGTGCTTTATTTGCAAGAGTAATTCTGTTGTTTTCAATGAAAATTCCTGTATAAATGGGATGATCAACAACATATTGATGACACAGGCCAAGAGCCTTTTAAAGGAATATCTTCTGAAAGCTGATATATATAATTTTTTTACCATAGAAATTGGAATCCGTTCTCTCGGCTAATGAACTTTGTGTGCCCAAGAAATATGATATTTATTAATTGTGAATCTCTGTGAATCATGTGTGTGTGTTTGTGAATGTACATTTCTATGAATGTACAGAGAGGCTGCAGTACACTTATGCTGGATGTTATTCCTTCATTAATGGAACACCCACTGATCGTCGAGAGCTGAGAGCTGCATAGCTGCACCAGGGAATGATGGGGGCATTTTAGTGTGCTTACATCCCTGTCAAACCATTCCAGAATAAGGAATAAGTGCATTGAGGTTTTTTTCGTCTTGGCAGTCAGTGCTCCTTATTAATTGAAGTCCTGTCACTATAGTGGAATAAAAATATGTTAATCTATAAAAGCTTATGGATTGAAGGAAACAAAAACTTGCCCATTTTAATGTGACAATCTTGTATATTGCATGAGTTTGTATTGTGGGTTGTGTGGTTTTACTTCTGTTTTTTTTTCTTTCTATCTTGCCCGATACAGATAACAGTCCTGGATGAGACATGGACAGTATTCAGGCGGTACAGTCGTTTTCGAGAAATGCATAAAACTTTAAAACTGAAGTACCCAGAGGTAAGTTTTGGTAAAACTTCTTTTGCAGGAAAGTGTGGAGGTAGAGACTTGAAAATACATTTTTTTTTCTTAAAGATGCTTGTTCAAAACCAGTACTCCTATTTGGTTGCATGCTTCTAGTAAGATTGGCAATCCCCTTAGCAGTTTAAAGCTCCAAGGCTGCTGGATACAGAAAGAATATTGCAGTGAAATCTATGGCTCTGCGTGTTGCCTCTGGCTGTTAATTCCCTTTACTGCTGCCTGGTGGCATTCCCTGGAGTTTTCTTTTTTGTTCATTGCAAGATACTTGCAGTCAGATCATGTCATCCTGACAACTCCTCATTTAAAAGAAAAACACTGTTCCACAGATACCCTTTTGTAATAGTGGCTTCCAGCTTTCTGCAAAGTGGAAAATTGATTTTTCTGACCACCTTGGAGACTCTGAGCATTCAGCATATGAGGAGCTGTGCCTGACAGAGCTTCAGTTCATTGGAATGTGCATTTGTAGAGATGCAGTTCTTGCTTTCCACATATAACATTTAGTTATTAACATTTTGCTTCCTTTCTATTTGTCCCCTTGGCTTTTAGAAGAAATAAATCCTTCAAGCAATGAAAGTGATTCTGATTTAAGAGTTAGCACAAGTAAAGAAGCGTGGATCATATTTCATGGGAAAGATATTAAAAAGCATTAAAAACATATTAAAGACATTAGCATGCTCGAGAAAGAAATACATGTAGTAGTGTGCAAACACTGTTTTGGTCTTCATTAATGTATCCTGTAAGCTAAAAGCTAATTGAGCACGGAATGACCTTGAGTATTAAAGAGTAAAATATGTAGATCTCTGTTCTGAGGAGATTCTAGGATGTAAGATCACTCCCATTCCAAAACAGTATAAAAAATGGAAATTGAAACTGCATCAAAAAAATTGAAACTGCACTTTAAGAAAGCTAAAAAATAGAAAAAGGAAAAAATAGAAAAATAAAATTAAGCCATAGTTTTTTAAAGATAGAAATTAGTTTTGCATAGAAGATTGTGAAATGTTCTTTTAAATGAACAAATGCTTTTAAAAATACAACTAGTAAATGAACATCAGTATCGTATTTTTTATTTGAATGAATTGCTGTTCCTCTTTGAGAATTATCATCTGTCAGTGGTGATATCCTCATTGCATGTAACTCTTGAAAATACAGCTAGATGGTCATCCAGTTGAAATAGAAAAGGATCACCTCAATCCCTTTGCAGATTCATCTTCCCCTTTTAGGAAAATTTGTTTCAGTAGTCTTTTTCGGAGTCTGTTATTATAGCCCTGACAATACAGTGATGAACAATTGAATTTGACTTTTACAGTTATGTCAGAGGGAAATCAACTTCTTTCTTGTATGTAATAACAGATTCAGGAGGAAGCCACTACTAAAATGTCCCATGTGTTCCAGCATATTAATGTCACCTTCTTGAATCAAATGCTTGTATTTTACACTATAGATTCAGGCCTTTTGGTGTTACTGGAGGGAGGGGTGTTTTATTGGGGTTTGATTGTTTGTTTTGAAGAACCCTGAGAACATAGGAGTAGTATTCCAGGTCAAAATCAAGTCCAGCATCCAGAACTGTACAGCTGAAAAAACATCCCAGCCTAGAGCAAAGTTTCATAGTTTTCTTCATCTTGGAATCTTCTCAATTGAAGTTGTTCTCATTGTAATTCATAGTTCAAGATTAATATTTTTCCTATTGATTTTATCTATATTTTCCATTCTCTGTATCACTTTATAGGAATCTTACATAAACAAGTTTCTTTTGTTGCCTTTTTTTTTTCTCCTGTTTGTTTTTTTCTGGTTTTGGTCATGCTTGCAAGGGCAATACATTCTCTAGTTTAATGTGCCAGTTTGTTTCTTATTGACACTTCTGTTTTGCCATATGTTCATGTCTTAGGTAGACTTATTGAGAGTCACATTTAGTACATTAACAGAATATTTGTTCAACTAGGCACATGAGTAAATTTCTAATTTCCATATAGGAAACTCGTTGTAATATGTTTTATTAAGTTATCTGTTTCCTTCTCAAGAATTTTTGTATGTTTGGGCAAATATTCTTAAAACTCTTACAACTTTGCCGATATAACTTCCCCTAAAATACTGTACTCTTTGCATGAGTTCAGCGATGTGTTCTGGCTTCTAATACACTTAAAATAATTGTTTAGTTATGTTACTTTCTGAAAAAAATAGGTAGTTTTACTAGTCTCTTCTTCCAGCCTTTATTGAGTCTCCACAACAACTTGCAGTAAATTATCAATGAGGTTCAAGTATGTGTATCTTGCTTAGCACAGAGCATGCTGAATTTCAGAAGATGTGACATGTTTATTTGATCATGTCATCAGTGGTTTTAGATAGGTTCTGTCACTTAAGTACCTGTTTTGGAAAATTTTGCAGTATTGATAAAGGCTTCTGTATTTTATACAGTACCGGCTGTTGTGTCCACTCTTGCTTTGAGACTTAGGGCACCACAAGGAAAAGGCAAATTTGTAGCCAGAAGAAATCTAGCTAACTTGCACTTCATCTCCTTGTAAGCATTTCTACAAACTACCGTGTTCAGCAAACTACACTGCTGTGTCCTTGTTTATCAGGAGGGAAGAACACCTTATGATGGATAAACCACATAATACTGTCTGATGGAGTCAAGATTTGGTGTTTGTTTGAAGGAACGTCATTATCATTCATAAATCATAGAAAGTTAGGGGTTGGAAGGGACCTCGAAAGATCACCTAGTCCAAGCCCCCCTGCCAAGCAGGTCACCTACAGCAGGTCAGACAGGAACACATCCAGGTGGGTTTTGAATGTCTTCAGGGAAGGGGATTCCCCAGCCTCTCTGGGCAGCCTCTTCCAGTGCTCTGTCACTCTCACAGTGAAAAAATTGCTCCTAATATTTATATAGAACCACTTATGCTCTAGCTTATAACTGTTGTCCCTTGTCCTGTTGTTAGACACCCCTGAGAAAAGCTTGACTCTGTCCTCCTGGCACTCACCCCTTACATATTTATACACATTGATGAGGTCACCCCTCATTCTCCTCTTCTCCAAGCTGCAGAGACCCAGCTCCCTCAGCCTTTCCTCACACGGGAGATGTTCTGCTCCCTTCATCATCTTGGTTGCTCTGTGCTGGACTCTCTCAAGCAGTTCCCTGTCCTTCTGGAACTGAGGGACCCAGAACTGGACACAATATTCCAGACGTGGCCTCATCAGGGCAGAGTAGAGGGGGAGAAGCTCTCTCCACCTACTAACCACCCTCCTTCTAATGCACCCCAGGATGCCATTGGCCTCCTTGGCCACAAGGGCACATTGTTGGCTCATGGTCATCCTTCCATACACCAGCACCCCAGGTCCCTTTCTCCAGTGCTGCTCTCCAACAGCTCAGTCCCCAACCAGTGCTGGTACGTGGAGTTGTTCTTTCCCAGATGCAAGACTTTACACTTGCTCTTTTTGTAATTCATTAAATGTCTCTCTGCCTGTCTCTTTGGTCTGTCAAGGTCTCTCTGAATGGCAGCACAGCCTTCTGGGGTGTCAGCCACTCCACCCAGTTTTGTGTTGTCAGCAAACTCGCTGATAGTACACTCTATTCCCTCATCCAGGTCATCAATAAATATATTGAATAGTACTGGTCCCAGTACTGATCCTAGAGAGACTCCACTAGAAACAAACTTCCAGCTAGACTCCACCCCATTGACTACAACTCTCTGACTTGTATCCCTCAACCAGCTCCCGATCCACCTCACTACCCGATCATCCAGGCCACACTTCTTCAGTTTAGCTTCAAGGATGCTGTGGGAGACAGTGCCAGACAGCAGCAAGAATGAGTTGTTCCATCACCTTACCAGGGATGGAAGTGAGGCTGACTGGTCTGTAGTTACTTAGGTTCTCTTTCTTGCCTTTCTTGGAGACTGGAGTGACATTTGCTTTCCTCCAGTCCTTGAGCACCTCTCCTGTCCCCAACAACTTACCAAAGATGATGGAGAGCAGCCTAGCAATGACATCCACCAGTTCCCTCAGCACCAGTGGGTGCATCACATCAGGACTCATGGGTTTATGAATGTCCAGACTCATCAATTGATACTTAACCCAGTCCTCATTGTTGTGTATGTGAATGACCAGTGGCTTCCTGTATTTTTACCTTTATTTAAAATAGCTCTATTTTATGATAATTTGGAATGTGTTTTGCAATGTAAGTGGGAGTTCAGTTTGTTTGGTAACTTGAAAATCATCTGTCTACTTCTGCTCATCTGTCATTGAACACTAAAATGCATTTAATACCAAACTTCTCTGATTTGCATCCTCAGTTACTGTAAATTATCCCAAAGAAAGTTGATCCTTAAAAGCAATGTTATCAGAATCCATGAGAGTTGAATTTTATTTTGCTTAGTTCACCTTCCAACTCTAAGTTAATATTTATAATGAACAGCGAAAATACTGTGGACGTGTTTAATGTATGAGTGTCCTGCTTTTAGAAGTGAACTTTACAGCTCATTAGTTGCTCAGCTCTGAGTTACTACATCAGTATTTTAATAATTTGCTGATCTTGCATTTTGTGTGGCTGCCGCTGTATCCCAAAGGAATTATTGGAAAACTGATTTATTGGTAAGGTTTAAAAAAATAAAAGTGTCTTTTTCAGAAGCAGAAACTATCTAATGTCTTCCAGTCTTACAATATGCCATATATTTTACATACCTGCACATTTCTTCTGATGTATTTAAGTGACTGCTGACAACTGAATATCTAATTGAAATGTGTCACATGCAAATTTTGAAAGGCTGAAGAAGCTGCAGCAGGGTGAGATTGTGCCAGGGGCAGATAAGTACCAGCATTTTAACAGTGCCTTTTTTTATTATTATTTTTTAAGGTCTGCATGATTGTCATTTGCCCAGCTTTCTTACACTTGCTAGGTTGTTAATGACTCTCTTGTTGTTTTTGGAATTTTAATTAAGACCATGCTTGGCTTTCAGTTGCAGTAGTCCCTGTAATGAATATACATTTTGTTTGTTATTAGTCAGAAACAGGAGCAAACACACTCTTTAATGGAGAGCTGAGAACCATCAGAGAAAGAACCTCCCCTTTTTCTTCCTTCTTCATCTTTTCCTATCAGTTTATAATTTTGTAATATTACCAGGGATCTGGTTTCTGCAGAAAACCTTCCCTTCCTGATCCCTGTCTTGCTGTAAGGGAAAATTCACTCTCCCATCCTCCTGTTAGTTCATCAAGTTTGAGTGATGTACTATTGAGATGGCCAATGCTCTCCACTTCTTGTCACCTCCATGTCTCTTCCCCCTTTCAAAGGAGAGCCGAGGAACAAGTTGTCTGTTTGTCTTTCTCTGCCTGAAGTCAAAGTTTATGAAGTGGCACATCCATGCAGATGTCCTTAATTGTGTCAAGGTGTCTAGTTCAGGTTTTGTGGGGCTTTCATTGTAGGCTCTGCTTAGGGAGTTGACTGTCAGTGTCCTTGAAACTTCTTTCTGTGTGCAAAAAATCCTCTGTGGTGCTAAGAGAAGCACCTATTATTGAGACTTTTTAATTACCAATAATGGTTCTCGGTTTAAAATCCTAGTACATCCATAGTGAGCTGCTGACAATGAGCTAAAAGTTATGCTTGAATTTATAGATTCATCCAAGGAGATAAAGACTTGTGTAGGCAAGATTACTGCAGGAGTGCTAAAGCACAAAGACTTTGAGTTGGTTTAACAGAGTATAATAATTTGGGTATTTGTGTTTGATATGTGGGTTCTGTATATAACTAATTATTTGTATCTTTTACTGTCTAAAGCACAAAATGACTGTTTATAATTGTTAAAGAATTTTTGGTTGTAGTTGAGCCAGCTTCCCCTTCCACTGGTCTGTTTTTTGTCATCTTCCATATCTGAGCGGATGCATAATATCTGAAACAGCAGGAAATGTCTATAAAAACTTAAACACGCCCAAATTACCAGGTGATCTGCCTCTACCCCTATCTGCTGTTCCCACTTGGGGAACAATTGTGCATGATACATTGCAGTAACACATTGATATCATTAATTTTGGAGGTTGGGGTTAGAGACTGTTGCTTGGATTACAGGATTTTTTAGTTACATTAAGTACTGGACAGTAAAGATGGTATTTTATAACCATTTAAAAATTCCACAGCCTATTTTTTTTCAGTCCAGTGTTCTGGAGGAAAGGCTCTCATCAGCAGTGGTGATGAGACTTAAATATTCCTTCTTTTTATTTCTGAAGATAATATCCTCTGCTATCAGAAGTCTCTTTATTTGACAGAGTATCATTCTGTCTGAGTGAATGTGAGGCTCTTGTCAACTGGAGGAGTTAACAGGCTGCTCTTTGCTTTGTGTACCTGCAAGAATTGCATGAAGCTCAAAGAGCAAAAAATATTTCTCAGGTCTTTCAGAAATAGTATATTAATGAGTATATTGAATACTGAGCAACTGCTGGAAACCTATATTAAAAGTATTTTTCAATATTTCAGATTTTTAAAAACTCAAAAGGAGTCAGTCTGGTTTTTACTGGAAGTGTTTTGTATCTTGGCAAAAGATACAAATTTTTTTTTATATCTCCGTAAAGCAAGTTCCCATTTCATCCATCCACACTACACGCAACCACACAACTTTATTTATATGCTTGCTATTAAGATGTTACAGACAGCAATTCTGTTATCTTGTCAAGTTCTTTTTAGACTCTTCGTAGTACCACTTACTGTTTAAGATTTATTCAGCTCTGTAATGATGAATGAAGAGACATGAACTGTTCATTTAACCACTACTGACTGATCTCACTGTCCTTTCTTTTTGCCTCCTTACTCTTCTTATGGGAGTCTGCCAGCAAAGGATCTCCCATTTTCCATTTAAGCAGTCCATATATATAGTGGTTTTGATAAGTAATACGTGGAAGAAATCTTCAACACAAAATGCTGACACAGATAATGGTGAAGGGATGAGTTTGAGGTGAAGCCATTAATTGTAGGATAGCATCCTTGGATTCTGGAAGAAATTCTTTGCAAGGTCACTGTCCAGGATCACTAACAGAAATTCAGTTTTTGACTAGCCTTTAAGCCATGGTTAATGGGGATTTGGGTATTTTATTTTCCCACCCTGATAAACTCAAGGGTAATGAGACAATATCTGTGTATTTAAATAACTATTATATTACTTTTTAAAGTCCTATCAGAGATGGAGAATTCTCACTTCTAAGGAAGATAACAAATAGGAAAATTGAGACAAGAGTACCAGTTAGGCAAGTAGTAAGTAAGTAGTGTAAAGCTGTAAATAACTAACTGAAAACTTCTAAGACAGTATTTAGAATTAGTTTATTCTGAAACCTTCAGTGCTTACATCAAAAACTTGATCCTCTGGCGACCGAAGTCCTAATCCATGCACAAATTCTATGATGTTTAGAAACTCTTGTGAGTAAAAAGAAATTGAAATTGTGACTTACATGTACTAGAGAGAGCAGGGTGTAGCATATAGTAATAAACATCATGGTACAAATCTTGCTAAAAATGCAACCTCATTATTTTAAAAAGTTTGGGTTTGTATATGGATTCTTAATTCAGGTTCATTTAGCCTCTAGCAACTCCATCACCCTTAGCGTGCACAGTCTATGAAAATATTTTAAGATTATTTTTTTGTATCTGGAGATTTGATCTAGTGAAAAAATAAGCTTATTGATGTGTTCTGCCTGGACTAGAAGGATGTTTTTGGGTATTAAATAGCAAATATTTATTTATTTAATAATCAAGAATATGAACTGTAATTTTTGTACTGTAATTATGTATTTTGTACTGAATTATGTACTGTAATACAATGGAAAAACATAATTGGAGTAACAAATATAGTATGATAATGTTAGGATAGAAAAAAAGAATGCATAAGGAGTCTAAAAGCTTTTTTCTTCAGTGGAAATGGTACATTTTGCCACAGATAAAAATTAAAATTGCTTGCAACATTGATATGCTTGTAAATAGCACATTCTGTGATGTGTGTTGAAATAATGCTTTTGGCAGAAATATAAGTGTAATATAAAAGCATTTAGAAAATAGATTTTGAAATATAAATCGTAAAGTAAAGGCAGACCTTAATTTTTACTCTCTAGCCTGGAACTCTTTTAATCTTGGTAATGTATCTTTCTATAAATACTGAAAGAAAAATAAAGTAGTAATTTTCAGAATCCATACCTGTGTGTGAACCTTGTAGTAATACTATTATACAAACATATGATTATAGCCATCACTTTATTCAGTAAAAATTACAGAAATTATGATATAGATAGTTCTAACACTCATATCTTGTCACCTATAGCAGCCAGGAAGCACACACACAGGAGGCATGTTCAGAGCATTCTGAAAGTCTGCAGTTGTGGTACTTATGGCTGCTCATGTTTTTCAAAGAAATTTTAGGACTTTGCTCAGTACATCAGGAGAACAGGAGAATTTGTTTCCAAAAGTAAAGTGTGAAAAACATTGCTGCTAACCATATCATGTAGCTCAGTGCAAGTTCGATTACATGGGGATGTGTGTTTAGTCCATGTGGTCCCTCAGAATTCATAGTTGCTAATGAGGAGTGGAGGATCTGAGACACAGCAAACCCCCTGGCATGTTTGCTTCAGGCATAATGCTCCGTTCCCAATCTGTTTCTAGTGGGAAAATGAATTCAGTGTGTGAATTTCCAGTCATAAAACTGAATCTGAATGTGTAACAGCCTTGCAAAAGCCTGGCTTTGGGATTACTTTCTGATTGTTTCTCTTTTAGGCTGAATTTTTGCAGCAAAGTTTCTTTGGCTTGTTACGGGCTGTTAGCAGAAATACAGTTTCTCTCTTTCCGCCTTCCATTTCCTCCCTTCTGTGTTTTGGTCCATGATGAGACCTGGGTTTTTTGATCTGTCCTTACCAGATTATGCTCTGAACTTCTAAATGCTTCTCTGGGAAAATACCATTAACTTTATGAGTCTGCTCTAAATCCAGAATAAAACCAGATTATCTGGCAGGCAGACATCAAATGCCAGGTTTCACTGGTTGTGCTGTGCAAGTGTCTTACATATTAGTAATGCAGAAGTTGAAAAAGCAGCGTTAAGAGTGGTGTGCATCCTTCATCTCATAGTTCACAAACTATTTGACAGAATAATGGCTTTGATTAGTTGGTAAATGGATATTCAAGGCTCTGCTCAATTATCTAGTGGATTTTCATCATATCAAAATATTCATGTTGTTTTATCAGTAAAATGGTATCAGGTGGATAACAGCTATCTGGGAGAACAGAATGTCTCTGAGAAGAAAAATTCCTGGACAATGTTACTAGAGGCTTAGGTACTCACTGATGTTCAGCTATTTCTTAGCTGGTCCTGACAGTCTGCAGGGTTGGGGAACCACCCTCCATCTCTGTTTTCTTCTTGCTTAGTGACAGGCAGAGGAGAGCATTGGATTTGAGTTGTGTTTTTCTTTTTTTTTTTAATGATTGCCTTGCTTTGGAGGACTGTAAGACTTGTGCTCCATTGACTGTTATTGACAGTGTTGCTATCTTCTAAGGGTTTCCCTGTCTTGGTCAGGCATATGCTGCTAGATTAAGTAGACCTTTCAAGTAGAACCCTTTGGTTTGATTGATTTAGAATATGATGACCCAGCTGTATATGTAGCTTTTGTGAAAATATTCAGCTTGATTTTGAACAAGTAGTGCAGATAGTAGCAAAAACTGTCTGGTTCCAGTCCTTCTGTCTGTTGCATTTTTTCCTTACATACAAAGATAGTATTACTGACAGTACTGCAGAACAGAAAGTGCTATGATAAACATCATTTGCTGCCTAATCTGGAGGATTATACCAAGATTCTTTTCAGCTTCATGTGGCAGCTTTTGGGCAGAGGATTACAGGGTTGTTTTCTCTGTTCATTTGGAACCACTGGGAGAATGAACAGGGAAATGCAGGTTGCAGATTTTGCTGTACAGTAAGAATATTTAGCTGTTGATTGTGGCATTCATAGTATCATTTTGGTTGGAAAACACCTTTAAGATCATTAATTCCAACTGTTGCACACTGCAAAGTCCACCACTAATACAGCATTGTTGTATTAAGCTAGAGTGACCTTATCTGAACAGGACTGAGATGCAGATGAGTGTTAATCAATGTAGGATTGGTGTAACCTGCAAGAAAGAAAAGCTCCTGAAAAATACTTTTCTGCTTCTGTATTTGATAACTGGTGTTGGGGTTTAAAGGGGAAACTGAAGCCTGGTTCCTTCTCACCATAGGCCCCATTTGCATTCACTACTGAGAGATCAGTGCCTTCATGTGGCATTTCAAAGCACCCAAGGTGAGTCTCCTACCTCCTGCCCTGAACTTCCCACTGGAGGATTCTACTTAGCTGCCAGGGATCAGGAAGGTTGGGGTCGTTCCACGAGGGAAGACAGGCTTGGAGCTGAGAGTGGCTGCAACAGAGGTCACAGTGAGGACATTGGCCAGGTCAGAGTCCAGCAGTCGTACTACCTGAGCAGGACCAGGACAGTGACAGTAACTGCTCCCATTGGCAGTCAGGGGTCAGATGGCAAGGTGAGAGGAAAAGTCAGGTCCAGGGTCCATTCAAGACGGGTGAATCAGTAATGGAACAGCAAGATCCAAAAATTATAACTGCAGTGTTCTGTTGTAAATACCCCGCTTTTTAATGTAAGTCAGGTTGGTTAAGTGGTGTATTTGCTTAAAAAAACACAAAATCCAAACCCACCCTATGGGTAAGTGTTGTTACAATTTACAAGGGACACTTTTTGTCTAAGGATTTTTTATAAATATTATTTTATTGTGTTCCTGCTAATGAGCTTTCAGACTCAGTGTAGTGAAAATAATGTTCTGTTGCTTAATTAAAAATGAGCTGACTTCAGAGGAATGGAAGAAAATAAATTTTTTAGACCATCCAGCTGATAGTTTAGTTTCTAAATTAGTTTCTGAAAGGCTTAGATTTTGTATTCACAATGAGATCCTCCTGTAAGACTCTCAGGATATTTTCTTGACTTCTGCAATGTAAATACATTTTTATAAAAAAATCTGGAAGGGTGTTTTACCATCTGTCTCTGCAACACAGAACATACAGAAGGCTACATCTTGCAAGAGAATTGTCTATCCCACTACTGAGCCAAAAGCAAGAAAGCCCAAGCAGTAAAATTTATTAGACATCTCTGCATGACAAAAATCAATAAAATACAATTTTATTGGTTTAATATGAAAGTAAACACAAGGAAGCAGTGGCTTTCAAGACAAATATTGAGCTGCAGGTATCAAATTAAAAATGTCAAGAGGAGAAGTCTGAAAGTGGAGGACGCTGTCCAGTTTACTGTAGGGCATCATTCAGAACGAAAGCATAAAATAGTCATGCAGAGGGCAACTGTCTGGCATGTCTGCAAACGGAATTTTTTATAGGGGTATCTTTGATGCAGGAGCCATGGAGATGAGAATGCACACTTTTCATGGGTGCAAAACTTTGGGAACCAGTGTTAAAACATTCTGTTAATTCATGGCTATCTATAAATGGATATGATAATATGATAAAATGAATTAAAGCTGCAGTTCTGTTTGGCCAGTTGCTTCTGAACTGACTCTATAACTTTCCATCCTAGGTAACTCTAGGTAATAGTGGGCATTGATGATGATGATTTAGTGATTTGTGCTGTACCATGCTGTTGGCAATGTGGACACTGGGGTTGTATGAATGTACATACACTCTGTGTACTCACTGTACATTCAATTACAACTCCAGTTTTATTTTTACTTTTAAATCAGGGAATAAATAAGAATACCTTTAATTTTAAATTCAGGTCAGTTTTTTAATAGTACCACTGTTATTAAAGTAATTGCAAACTACTGTATTGCAGAGCTTTATATATGTATACAGAATAGTGTAATTTCTCTTCTGACTGTATCTGAAGGCGCTTATGTGCTACACCACCTTCTAGAAAGCATCTGACAGACAGTAATTATGAAATTACTGATATGTAATCCAAACATAAATACTTGCAGTAGTCAAGCACATCCCCGTTTTCTCCTCCACCAGGAATAATGATGTTGGCTTCAATATCATGGCGTTTTAATCAAGCATATCTTTAAGGTTTCCACATACATGTAGTGTATACATAGCTCTTGCTTGCTAGGCATCTATCTTCAAGTGCTTGATCAAGAAATTTTTTTATACTTGGAAACAAATATCTATTCTCATCCACCACTCTGCCTTCAGGATCTCAAGAGCAGCACAAAATAGGGTATTGCACATGAAGCAGATAGTAACAATGATCTTTCTGATGTCCATAGTTGATTTTTTGGTTCTGCAAAATCAAAATTCTTTGCCAAGCGAACTCCTGAAAAACTCATCTTATTACATTTCATTAGTTATCTGTCATTTTAAGCTTCACTTAGTGATATCATTGATAATGGGGGGAAATCCCAATTTGTATGAGGTCTACAGCTGTTTTTTAATCCTTTGATAAAAGCAGATAGCTCTATAATATTTGTAAGACTAGACATAAGTTAAAATTTACGTACAGCCCATGTGACTGTAAATCACACTTACTCCTGGAGGAGGGACCAAGAAGTTCCTTTTAAGCTTCCCATTTGTGTACTTGCAATGCATTTTCTCTGGGTTTATCGTATTAAATGACGCAGAAGGCAAACCAGCTTCTTGTAATCAGTCTGGTTTGTTGTGAGAGTTGCTGCCTTATCTCTATAACAAATCAAACTTAGAGGCATACTGCTTATTTGTTTGCAGGTGTATTTCTCTGTGACAGCTGTTCCTTCAGACCCTGAGATCTGCCATTAATTTTGAGTAGTCAGAAAGGCATCCATCTAGTCAGCAGTAGAAATTATTGCTGCTCTTTGATGAGTTTTCATTATTAGCATTTCTCAAAGGCAAGAGTGACTGAAATTTATGGCGTCAGTTGGCCACACGAGACGGGGATGTTTCATAAATGCTGCCAGATGTCACTGAGATGAGCTTATATGCACCATCTTTTGGGGACAAGCTGTTAAAACTGCTACAGTGATTTCTTCTCTTTGAACCACTCTGTGTTACTTAACTCAAATGGTGATGAGATTTCTTGGTGATCAGCTGAAATGGCCTGATAGCCAGCATGGCATCTGTAGGAGTGTGGTGCAGAGTGGGGAAAGGCTGGATGCAGTCACAGTGAAGGTGGTGTCTGATGCATGGCCCACCTTGTAATACTGCAAGGATAATTCCTTAACCTTGCTAGGAATCCCAGTGGGAAGATAATTAATCAAATCTCGAATAATTTTTTTTAGGAAAATAAGACTCTAAGAGAGCACTAGAAAATTCCCTTTTTTTAACTTCTTTTGGGAAGTGGGACCCGAGCCACACATTGGTGAAGTCTGATTATAGTGTTGAGGTTTGAAGGCATGACCTTGCAAACCCAGTAGTATTTGCCATTCCTTTAAAGAAATAACTAAGCACCATGACCTGACACTACATGAAAAACATTAATATTTAATTTGCAAAATCACGAGCTAAAAGTGTAGAGAGTATGTGTTAAGCTTGTCCATAAATCCTCTGATCAGCATGCATGGTCTCCCATACAGTGCTGGGATTTTTTCCCCAGACTTCTATCTTCATGCAAGATAGACAAACAAGAGAGCAAAGTGAAAGTTACAAGGGCATGAACTATTAGTTTTTTCATTCTTATTTTCCAAGTATATCTATGCATCTCTTTTTTTTTTAATTTATTTTTGACTGGTTTACATGTGAGATAATTATATCCTTTGGGTTACTGTATGCTGTTTGTGCCCCATGTTATTCTGCCTTTCTACAGCCTGTGTAGAGAACTTAATATGGTTTCTTTGCCACTTGGGCCAATTTTTGTCTCTCTTTCCTTAGTTGATAATCCTGACCTATGCAGGTAGTGATTTATATTTAGAAAGATACCATGGCTGTATTAGTTTCTGGTTTTCATAAGAGGGAATAAAGCCCCAAAGCTGCATTATTTTACAGAACCGTAGAAGGTTTGCATGAACTTTGATGCCTCCTATCGCTCATTTTTATAGTTATTCTGTATTTAAACACTATGGTACTACTTAAAATGAGCAAAACAGTGAAGTTACTTGTCAAATATTATATTAACCATAGTTTATGACTCTATTTTTGTGTGTTATTATACTGACAAGTCTAGCAATTGCTTTAAAGCAAAGAAAAACAACTCTGTAATGCAGGGTAACTTCTTTGGCTGCAGTTAACTTGATTTTTTTCAATAGCAGGAGGCAGACTAAATGGAGTTAACATAATGTGATCAACAGTGGCTGCCACATCTGACCACAGGTCCAAAAATGCACAGTCAGTCTAAGTCATCCTGCTTGCTTAAAAGAGGAACTTGGATATGACAACTCTTAAATCTTTTTACTTACGGAGTATTGTTTGAATGGGAGATTTGCACAATTTAAAAGACAGTAAAACACAGTGAAATGCAAAAGAGAATCTTTGGTATCCAATGCTACTTGGTAATTTCACATTGTCAGATGAAGATTCCAGGGAGGTTCACAGGTGATCAATTTCTTTTTTGTGTTCTTATCCCTCTTCAATGATAGATAACGTTGAAATGTTCTTTGGAGAAACAGTTATGCTTGTTTGGGGAAGGTAACTGGCAAGTATTCTAGGAAGATCTAAGAAGTTTGAAGAGAGTTATCCAGAACTATAGACAACAGAGCTGTGAGAACTTGTGCATCCTAGGAAATGTTTATGGGCTGGTCAATTGAGAGAAGATGAATGAGGTGGGGGGGTGGGACTGGTGTTAGTCACAGCATCCAGACATTGAGGCAGCTCACAACAGAACTACATATATTTATGGGAGGAGACATACGTGCTCGTGCCCCTTGGCATGTCTTAGTGCCAACTTGCAGGGGAAGGATAGTGTAGAGGAGGTGCCTAACTATATATACAGGTGATGCTCCAGACAGATGAGTAGGAAGAAGGCAAGGAATTTTAGCCAGTCTGAGGACAGTGGGAAAGCTGCAGAATTTTTTCCCTAGGGTAAACCCTAGCATGGTCTCCATTACACTCTAGCCTCAATGGGATGGATTCTGGTGGGGATAAGGTAGACCTGACTCACTGGACTGCCTTCTCTAGGGACCAGACAAAAAGTAATGTGCAAACCAGGAATTGTTTCTGCCAGCCAGAAATGCAAAGGTTAAACCAGTTCTGTGGGCAGGTAACCCTCTGAGAGAAAGCAAAAAGGAAGGAGTAGGAATAAAAGAACATTCTCATGTACATGTAGCAAAACTGCCCCAGCTCTTTGGAAAAAAACTGTGCTGTAAAGGGATGGAAAGCCAAGTTGTAGCATACCCCAAGCCCCCCAGAAGTACCTGACTGCAGTATGCTATCTCTTTTATTTGTTAGAAACGGGATATTTGCAGACTGCTTTATGTAGGATTTTCCAGGGGAAACTCCCAAGGAAGGAGAGGGATGCTCTGTCCTGTGTGCATTTGAGATGCATGCACTGCAGCCATGAGGAGAGACAACAATAGAAAGCTGAAAGCTTGCAGCTCTGATGGAGGAGCCAAGAGACAGCAGGGATGAGGCTAGAGATAACAACAACAACAACAACAACAACAACAATAATAATAATAATAATAATAATAATAGCTATTGTTGCTGTTTAATATCAGTTCAGTCTTCTCTGTTCCCTATGTCAGAAGGTTGATGTGCATCGACCTTAGCTTTGGCTGATCTATAGTCACTTAGATATCCTGCCTCTGAGAATATATAATACCATTCCCCTTCTGGCAGATAGTAGCAAGGGGATGCTGTGAGAACAGGAATTTTGACATGGGAAATGTACAGTGGAGTAAGAAAAAAAGAATTAGATAGGACATGGATGGGGAAAAAAGCAGAGCAATAAAATAGAGAAGCTAGAGAGTGGAGTTAACATGTTGGAAGAGATGGAAAAAGAAGAGATACTATTAGAAACGGAAGAGGTAAAGTAGGTGACAAATTGATTATCCAGAAAATTATCTCTTGGATATTCCTTTCCTCAATTAGTTGATGATGGAAAACATTGCCTTTAATCTTCTTGTCCTATATTTATCATGGCACATATAGCATGTGTATCCGGGAAGGATTGTAGGATTATCTCGATGGAGGACTAAGTTATTATTTTTTTAAAGGAGAATAAGTTCTGAGTTTTATTAATTTGAATTTGAGAAAAAAATAATTTGAACTTTAAAGTATTTGTGCTATATCACCTAGAAGTGTGACATAGGTTGTTTTTAAGTTATTTTGTTGGTTTCTTTTTTAGTGGCTACAATATACTCAAGTGATTTATTTTTTTCTCTCTCTCTGATTATTTTTTGGCAGAATTTATGAAGTAGCCTTTACTCTGTTCATTGTTATATTTTTCCCATTGCCCAAGGCTCTCTTACAAAATTTTGCAGAGTAGGTGGTTTATTTCAGACAAAATACAAGGAAAAATTTAGAAGTTGAGATTTACACAGTTTATATTTCTTTACACAGTTGTCAAATTCCTAAATATTTAGGGCAAGCTCACAGTTAAGAATACAGCTTTTGTCCAAGTTCTTTAGTCTGGAAGTCTCAATGCGTCTTCAGAAGTTGAGGCTTAAGTTATTTTGTTTAAATTTCAAAAACTGAAAGTAGGACAGTTTTTTTCTTTCATTGCTCACTACAAAATCAAGTCAGGTGCAGCCACACCAGCTTCAAAACTGTGCCACATACTTCTCTTTGATTTTTTTCATCTGTGACAGAGAATTCTGGTACAAAGGATCAAAAGTCAGACAAGTCTTTTGAAAAATGAGAAAATTCAGAGTTGTGAAAGTAACATGAGTTAAAGAAGGCTGACTTTTTAATTTAATAGTTAGCATTTCCTTAATTTTCTTTTTTTCTCTCCCATTTAAATATATCAAAACATTGAAGTACAAAGAGATTTTGGGATGAAAGATTAAGGATGACTCAGCCTCCGTCAATGTCTACCCTGTTTTTTTAAAAAAAAAATCTTACTATATTGTAGGCACTAAAACATAGGTTTTACCCACCAGAAATAATGACATGTTTCAGTCCTGTAGATTTCTGTTTTATGGCAAAAATGGCAGTTTTCAAATGTTTAGGGATCATAACACTTTGAACAATTTCATGCTTCAGAAGTGACAAGCCTACATGACTGTATTATGTGGTATTTTACTTTGGTCCACAATATATATTGAAATATCATTTGCAAAGTACAGTACAAGGCTTTTTGTTAACATGTTATGTTCCACTGTACCATAAAGCTCCTGAACTGAAGTAAATCCAGCAGGTCCCTAGCAAGCTTTAGTGTCAGTGAAGAGTCTCCACCTGCATAAAATAAAAATTAAGGGACACTCATCAAATGCTGACAGCTTTGTTTTCTAAAGATTCTGAAATGAGAACCCACCCTCTCCCAGGCAGAGCCTGTTGTGGTATCGGAGCCTTCATTTGCACTCTCTTTGCTTCCAAAAGGACACTATCCAAATTTGCATGTCTTCCTGGGGCTCAGTAATTGAAGGCCATGAAAATGTATTTTTTTACTTCAAAAGAGTGGGCTTCCATATAGATGTTGTTAGGTATGTGCTAGGTCTAGAAGCAGGTGAATCTTAAGGCCTTAGGGTTCTGTAGAAGATAAAATAGGTGACTAAAAAAGTCACAATTCTGCCGTCTACTCTTACCTGAATTGAACATCTGCCAATGACCCTTTTAAAATCAGTCTCCTGGCTGAAATGTGAGAGACATGTAAGAATCCATTAAGCTGTTTAAAGTCTACTAGAGTAAAATTATTAGGTATGAAGCACCTTTCCCTTGATGACTGGACTTGGTACTCTCTAAACTTGATCATGCTAATTTCACACGTACTTTATCAGGTAGTTTCTTACAGGTAAGGTTGCTGAGCCCTCAAGATTTGAGGGCTTGACATGCCCTCAAGTAATAAAAGACCCAGAAATGAAGCACAGCCTTTATTTATTATAAAGAAATTGGGGAATAAATTGCAAATGACTGTTTGCCCCTCCCTAGAGACTGCTACTGCCTAGCAACGATTGCCAAGTAGGATAAACATAATTAACTGTAAAAACTTTAATGTCCAATATCTTTAGGAATGCTGATATGTGGTCCTGAGGTGTCTTTGTACTATTTTAAAATGTTACCTGTCTTTGTATTTTCAGTCTAAGGGTAGACTGGGCCTTGCCCATGGTATGTGTATGCATGCATGTGCATGCGTCTGTGTATGTAATGGAATTCTTATTGCAGCAATGCTCTAAGTAAATATAACAGAGAAATGCTTCTGCAGCCATAATAAAAATTAGAAATCTTGCACATTACATACAGAAGCAACTCAGGAAATCATTCGAGTTCTCTTTTTCTGTCAGGCTGGGGAGTCTGCCCCTTAGTTTCCCGTGACAGAAAACACATCACCTCAGCAGCGGTCCTAAAAAATGACAAAGCACCCCTGCCAAAAAAGCCTGACTGTCAAATGCTTTCACTGCCACTGCATCAAGGGAGACAGGGAGGGCAGCGGGGTGTGCTTCAGAAATTCCAGGAGAGTAGAATAATATACTTTGCTACCTGTAGAGTCCCCTTCTTATGCCTTGTATCGCTGCAAAGCATTCATCTCGTCGTCAAGGTAAAGAATTAATTTGGGCCAGAGGGTACATGGCCATTTAATTCTGAAAGAATAATTTATACTTCTGAATCTGGATAGTGTGAAATACGCTTACAGAGTTTGAGCCAAGGCAAACATCTCAATACAAAATCTACACCTGCAGATTTCTTACATATTTAAGTGACATACCAGATGTGTCTCGGTCACATACTGTGCTGCATGCACTAACCTGTAGCAGTGGTAATCTGAAGTTACTGTGCAATTTCTTAAAGGCATTGTAGCACTTCTAATAACAAAATCTGATGAAATTATGGAAATGCTTGCTACTACAGTTTGTCTTAAATAAATAAGATATATTAAATGGACCTCAGAATTCTCAAGTCATGTTTGTGAATTGTACACAATGACATTCAGAGTATGTATGTCAAATTATACATCAGGACAGAGGATCTTTTTAGAAAATTAGGGCAATATATTTCACCACTTCAATGTAATCATATTACCAGGCTGCTTTTCTTTTATTTTTATAAACCAAAATGATAATGAGAACATTTTGTCATCACTGCATATTTATGGAACTCTAGCACCAACATAGTCTTCTGCAACTAAAGGAGTAACTTTGTGAGTCAGATTGACAGAGATCAGTGGTGTACATAGGTAAGCTCAGCATCTCTAGTAAATATATTAATATTGTATTTTTATATAAAAATACTGCAATGCACCATCTTTCTATTGCAGTGAAATTACACAGTCACATAGAGAACTATGTAATTTACATTGCTGCATGAATAGTTCTAGTTCTCATGTTGCAAACATAATTTTCTGACTGTCAACTGTGTGGTAACTGGTGCTATGACATCTACAAGGGCATTTGAACAGCCTGAAACTCAAGCATGGAGAGTTTTGACTTTCTTTCATTTTGGTGGGGATTAGGCTCTTGGCATGTAATGAAGTAGAATGTATTAGAATAATTCAGGGCTTCCAAGATTTGCTGGAGTGATGATGATATCTACAGTGGAGGTTTTTCTGGTGGTCATCTGTTGTGTGACAAATGGTCCTCGTTTCTAAATTGTGACATGGGTATCTGTCATTTGCCTAAAAGAGGAGCCAGAGGAACATTCCAGCAGGTTGTGCACTTTCTGCATTGTGCCCTGTGAAGATAGTGACTGCAATAGATGATCAGTCCTTCGTAAAGTACACTCTGCAGGATGCAAAATCCTTCCAATTTAGGTATATGTATGTGTAGGTGTGTTCTGTACACACACATATGTTTACTACAAACATAAGTAACATACATATACATATATATATGTGTGTGTGTGTGTGTGTGTATGTATCAAGTATAATGGAGCACATTGACATTCTGATCTTGATGGAAGTTTTTATTATATATAGCTCTTTCAAGTAAAAAGTATTCAAATCAAGGGTCTTGACCAGTAATGAAATAATAATTTTCATTTAAGTATATGTTGTGAGTTTCAATGATTCAGAGCCAAACTTCCTGGGTCAGGCCTTTTTGTTGTGTTTTAAATTCATGGCTGTAGTAATAGACATTTGTTGGCTTGGTTTCAAATTTTTGTACATCGTAGTGCTTAGGGACTTAAGGAATGTTTAAACTCTGTGAGTAGCCACTTTGATTTGAATGAGTTTATTGAAACTTTCTGGCTTTACAAAATGCAATTGTCTTTCTTCTAAGATAGATCTGGAAAGCTAACAGATTAGGAAAACAACTTGAACATCCCAGAGTTTTATACAGCTGGTTCTAAAATGCCTGTTAAAATCAAACTTTATTTAGGTAAAGAATGTGTTCTTGATTTTAGCTGTGATACCTTGCTTCAACTCTACACAGTATGTCTGAGGATGTTGTAGCAGTACCTTTTATTATCAGTGCAAATTGGTTTTAACAGGTATTATTTTAAATTATGTAATGAAAGTATTTACTAGTAGATATATATAAAAACAATCTCCCAGGGCCAGGAGGGAATTGTGGTGGTAAGATTTTAGCGGAAGTTACGTCATGCAGTACTGTTCAATAACATATAATTTCTGCAAGGATGGGGTTCTGAAGTCCTTGAAGGTATTAGTACTTATAATCCAGTATAGATGAAGGAGTGAGTAATGCTGTGAGAATAAGTCCCAAGGACACAATTATAAGGTAATGTTTGGTTGTGTACTTCATGTCCTCCCAATATGAAAAAGAAACCATGCTCAAGAAAGAACATGGTTGGAGAAATTTGACGAATATGGTTGGAGCATGGTGGTGACAGTGACAGAGAGACAGCATCTTCTTCTGTCTCCTCTGGTGCCCTGCATCACTTTACCTTGCTCATTTGAAGATGTCTAAGCATTTCTTTAAAATTACCCAAGCTGAGGTTGAACCAGAGAATGGGAATAAATTATTTGTGTTGCAGAATTTCTCTGTATTTTAAATATGCCTGCATTCAATGTTAGTAATGAAGCTCCTCATTTAATTCAGCATATTGCTACTCCTTGTAGCCAGTCATAAATTCTCTACAGTCCTGTATGTGCTGATAAACTCAGAAATGATACATCTCTTTTATTAGTTCAATATCATCAAATAGCCAGGGGAATTCATGCAGGAGGCATTTTTATGCAGGGCTTTCTCTTGCAGAACTCCAGCAATGCCAATGAGAGGTTGCATGTCTCTCTCCTACAGTGAGAGCTAGAAAGAAGTTGCTTTTGATGTTCCTTCAAGTGCAAACACAAACTATGAAGAGAGGACTCACTTTCTTGTGCATCGTTCCTAGCAGCAGTGGCTTAGCAGACCAAGTTCATTGGCTCTTATTACCAATTCTTGAGTCTTTTGTGTGTTTTCCAGATATAGCTGGCTGGAATTTGTTCAAGCATTTTATTTACTGGTGTACAAAAAAGGATTTTTCTCTCACTTTCTCCTTTACCAGTATAGCTTGGCACAGTTCCTGGAGGATGAAAAAGAAAAAAAGTTATCTTTGAACACCACTGAAAGAACTCCTAAATGGACGGATTTGAGTAGTTGTTTTAGGAGTTGTGTTCCTGCCTTGTTTTCATTTTCAGTGAGATAAATGGGATTTTGTCTGTTTGTGTGGATTCTTCGCAGAAATTAAAGCTATCAGCTTCCAGCATGGACACATGCTTGAATGTGGTTGAGCTACAGTTGAGTTAGAGCTCAAGAAGTCCCACCTCCTATCTTCTTAGCTGTCACAGTGAAGATACCTGCTCTCATGTCCCCACTGTTGAAGGAAGGTCTCATAGCTGAAGGCCCAATGAAATGTCCCTCAGGTTCTGCATAGTTGTTGACTCAAGTCCAGCAATGCCATCTTCCACAGAGTAACTTCAGAGATAGTTATCTCCAATTATATCATGTTTATGATACAACATAAGAAAAGACAAATTACACCTCAGTACAGTTGGAGACCACAGTTTTTAAGAGACTGAACTCAGTCTTTTAAAATACACCAAATTTCTGAAGAGATCTTTCTTATTTCTTAGGAGGTGTTACCACATCAGATTCAGTTTGCAAATTTGTAATTTTTAAATAGGCAAGGCCTAATTCCTAAATTTGCTTTATGTCATTCACTTCTGACAAAATGCATTGTTATCTTAGCAGTCTGCACAGACCGGGTAGTAATAACATTAGTAGAAATGTATACTGTGATACTTGCTAGCAGTGTGTAGTGTAACTCATGAATATTGGGCAGCTTCTTCTTCCCAGTTGCTTCATGTTTTAAAGAGAATTTTCTTATTTGGGCTTGTCATTTCTGATGCCGATTCATCCTTTAATGTCTTCCAGCTTGCCAATTTAGAATTCCCTCCCAAGAAGCTTTTTGGAAACAAGGATGAGCGAGTGATTGCAGAACGACGGAGTCACTTAGAGGTAATGCCAACTCCTTAGCAGGCTTCTGCAGTGTATTTAGGTGGAGTACTCTCTGCTTGACCAACAGAAACAATTCCCATATGGCCAAAGTTAAATAGCCTGCTTGTAAGTATGAAGTAACTTGCTGCCTCGTTTAACACAGGAGATGGCAGCAGCAGATTGCAAAGTAATGAAACATGCCTTTAAAAAAAAAAATTAATCCTGGTCCAGAAAAAAAAGCATCTCTCGGGATATTCATAGGAGGTACATTTATTTAAGGGGAAAGGTTGTGCGTGAGTTAAGTGTTCACTGTAGACAGATGGTCTCTGCACAAGATAAGATTTTAAAAAAAAGAATACTTCTTCAAATGCAATTTGTTAGCTGAAGATTTGCCATTTTATCATAGTTACTATATCCAAATATCTCATGACAGAAGGAAGGCAATATTTAGGCATCTTGTAGTCTTATTTTGTATCACAGCTTTCTAAATGTGTTTTTTTCTTTCCGTTAGTTTTAAAAAATAATTTTATTGTGGGCAAGGTTAGTGAGTTTGCAAAGCTTTTGGATTATTTTCTTGTTCTTCAATGCCATATGCATGGCAAAACTTTGACTTCTCTCATGCATCAGGTTTTTGTATTTCTCTGTTAATGCATGCATTATTGCAGTCCAGCAGCAGGTGGTGGGCTTTTGGGAAAGAAGAGGCATCAACGAAGAGTAAACCATACACCCCACACCTGTATTGTAGCCATATAGAGATTACTTATCATGCAACTCATTAAGAATCATATTCTTTGCAGAGCTAAAGCAGCATTAAGTAGAGCTTTAGAGAAATTAATGCAAAAGTACATCGCTTCTAAATGGAATCCTTCCTTACAGTGTTTGGGTTTTTTTTTCTGTGTACTTCCTTTTCTTTGATCTGTCGCCAAAACATCCTCTTGCTGACTTTTGATGTGAGGGTGTCTTACATGTTGCACAAAATAAAATTTTTTTCTTCATGTCCTCCATAGAGGCATAAAGGCATCACCACATGCAGGTCTAGTATGCAATTTGCATATTTTTTTAACCAGTAAGAAATTTTATCACTTAGTCTGTATGACCTTTCATTGATTAACTAACAGATTTTATTGAAATGTTTCTAAGTGTTACAACTGCTGCATAGTGACACTTTGATCATGGTCATATAGTACTTATAGCTCTTTGAACAGTCTGCTTTATCTTAAAATTAAATTAAATTGTATCTATTTGAATTAAATTAAGCAATAAAAACTCTTTTGCCTATGAATTTCGCAAATAATAATTATAATATGTGACCACTGTGCACATGAGTATGTTTTGCCATGTGCCGATGAGCAGGCAAGCAAGTGTTACAATCCTTGCCATGAGGAATATGATGCAAAAACTGGTCAAAACCCCCTTATGTATGGATCTCTGATCCTGGTATTTTCTTCTCACTGTATATTTTGCAGCAGTTTGCTCAGTCTTTGCTGGAGAGTTTCAGCCAACATAGCTGCAGCCTCCTCGGTGAAGAGTGGAAGAAACCACCTAAGTTGTGATGGTTTCCAAAATCAAATAATACTTTGAAGGCTCAAAGCACATCTAAAGTTATACTGGCAAAGTATTTAGCAGACAGAGAAAGTCTGATAGTGGAAGACGGCATTGGCACCAGTTATATTTAAAATACTGGCTGTTACTGCCTTGTGGCTTTCAATCTAGTATGAACCTTGCATACACTTCAGTAGTATAACTGGAAGTAGTAAATGGCTGGATTGTCTCTGTAAGGGATGTGGTTTCTTGACCTTGTGACCACAGTGCATTTTGCACTTGGGAATTCAACCAGATAAAAGGTAAGGACATTAGACCTTGGTAGCAAGCAAAAAACATGGCTTGTTTTTTGTTGGTTTTCATACCTGATCCTGTCCCTTGTTTTGCTGAAAACCTTTTGCAAGCCTCGCAGATGATGTCTTCTATAGCTGTAGTATAATAGCTTGTTTGATTGTTCCAAATGGTTAGTCAAGAGCTAATGAGCTAATACAGCAAAGCACAGCTTCCAGGCCAACAAAAATGTATGTTTTTATCCAGTATCTGAGCTGGCTTTATTGACTAAAAATAGACGACAGGCTAGCAAATATCAGTCTAAGTGTTCTGAACAAGTATTCTGTATTGTAAGGTCATTAGGACTAGTGGTAGATGAAAAAGAAAATTGTTCTTCTAGTTTTTATATTAGGTGTTTATATTGATTAGGCTGTGACTTCATGTTGGTTTTCCTGAACTTTTTTGATTGAAGTCGGATAGTACAGCTTGTGCTAGTCCAGTGCTTTCCACAGTTTATTTCTGAGCAACAGGAATTTGGGGTGGGGTTTTTGTTGTTGTTTGTTTGTTTGCTTACTTTTTTTTCCTTTTTTTAACAATTCACGTAACAAATTAACATTCAAACTCCATTGTACATCTCTGTGAGGAATAAGACAGCTTCAGCTGTTATTTCAGTCAAACAGCTGGACTGGAGTATTTGCTGGAATTAGAGGTTGGTTACTGACATGGCCTTGCAGTTTTGTTTTTTTTTTTTTTTCACATCAAAACCAAATTTCATCGGTCAGTCTGATCTGAGAAAATGGAACAGATAGACTGAGAGTCATTGTAGGAACAAAACTACTCTTCAGTTAACTAAACGCACAGCAATCAGAGAGCTTGTACTAGTGCAGATATTTTATTTTGACTCACTTTGGCTTTAGTTAGGGAAATTGTTCTTGCACCTAATTATAGGAAGATATGTACAAAACATCCTTTGTTGGGATTGTTTAGGAAGAGTTTGGTTTTTTCACACATCAGTTCTCAGATTCTTGCCACAGTAGAAGTGCTGAGGAGAACATGGGGAGATAGTGGTACCATTCAAGACAGTTAGAATCAGAGGGGCTGGTTGTAGGACTGTTTTAAGGTTGTTGTAAGCCTTGCAGAGTTACCTCATTTCAGCTTGAGATTGGAAGTAGGCATATTTCATTATAATGGAGATTAAATTACTCGGAATAAAAGACTCCAGAGATCCTTAAATGATGAGGATTGTGATTTAAAATCACAATAAATGCAAAGTTTATGTAAAACATCAGGTTCTTTTGTTGATCCTCACTGGTACAAAGGCTTAATACCTAAAAGCTTCACAATACCTTGTTAGTAGGAAAGCACATAATGTGTACTGGTTTTGTGTGAGATGAACATGAAGAGATGTCTTTGATCTCTATCATATGTAGCTACAATGTAAACACATTTGCTTTAGTGTTTGTTGGTATAATATAAAATCTTTTGAACAATATCTTGCATTTGCATAGGGGCTTGGAAATGACTTGCAAGTTTGCACAGAGGTTTTGCCTATACATCTTAAGAGGAAACACCTGAATTGTATTTAAAATTACCTATCCAAAATGCCCTATTGCAATCTATTAATTTAGTATTTCATCAGGGACCTGTTGCAGGGCAAAACTCTAAATTAATTGTTCCGCAGTTTAAAGACTAATTTCACTTCAGAGCCAACCTTGCTTGATTAAATCCGCCTTAAATGAAACAGCCAAGAATTCTTTTGATTAAAGTTAATGAATAGAAGTTAGTGTGTATCTGTCCTTTCATGCAATTAGAAATCAGTATATAAGGGTGAAATCAGTATAAAAGGGTGCCTTTTTAAAATGAAATCAGATTATGTGTATTCCTTTTTTTACTTTGCAAGCAAGAACTTCGTGAAGGAAATCCATGTCACAAGAGATAACATGATTCAGTTAATGTATTTGTTCCCATTTTAACTGTGAAATATCTTTCATTACTTGGTGAGTGTCTAGGTCTGTGAATAATGGTAAAATTTTTCCTGAAATACCATATTCTTTGGATACAGTGTTTCTATATCATATCACTTTGTGAATTGCTCTGTTTCTTCTCTTAGACTCATACTTTGTTGTAGTAAAGAAGATTCTCATTAGCTCCATTTTCCCATTGTGCAGCCAGAAAAACTGGATAGGAGTAGCTGACAGAGGTGACATAGCAGATTGAATTGTGTTTCTTGACTCTGGTCAGAAGCCTTGCAGTCAAGGGCCCAAGAGGCTTTCTTTTCTGCTCGTGCTGTCACCAGTGTGCTTATGAAAAAACAGTTGTTACACTGTCAGAATCCCAACAGGTTGTTGCTTATAGGAAAAAAAGTTCCCCAAACCTAAGTCTGTCTCCTTTTCTCTGTTCCCTGTTTCCCGTTCCCACTGCTGCATTTCTTCAGGTTTGTTTGTGGACAGCAAAGGGGAACAAGCAAAGTCCTGGATCGGGTTGCACCAACAGCCAGCTGAATTGTGTCTTTCCTTTTGCTGCCACTTGCAGATCTCAGGGAGTGAAATAAAGTCAACCTCTAAGAGTATGGTACAGCAAGCCTACTTCAGGTTCTCTGGGAGCCCATACATCTTCCTGCCATTCTCTCTGCTCTTCTTTTTTCTTGGTACTTTGAACTTCTTTAAAAGGTAGACACGCTCAATTTATTTAAAATTAATAATACAATTGTCCTTAACCTCCTCACTTCCTGATGTCGTCTGATGAGGTTTTCAATGATAGGTGTTAATGCAAGAGGCAGAAATAAATCTTGTATGAACTCCATAAATCAAATCTATAGAACAGGCTGGGGAAAGCGTCGTAGACACTGAACTGACTGAAATATTGAGATTCCCTACAATCAAAATGAAGCTTTGAAAATAAGGTACTCTAACTTAGAAACCAGGTTTAATGCTTTGTTTTATTTTTAGCTTGTATTCTCACTTGAGTTCCTTTGGAACTGATAGTTTCTAGGTGTTTGCTTTTGTGGCTTTTTTGA
Source organism: Heliangelus exortis (assembly GCF_036169615.1). Lineage (NCBI taxonomy): Eukaryota > Metazoa > Chordata > Aves > Apodiformes > Trochilidae > Heliangelus > Heliangelus exortis. The sequence continues at coordinate 37,864,561 of NC_092424.1, forward strand.
TAGAGCTCTAAAACTGTCCACTCTGACTTTCCCCTTTAAAAGTGAGATTTTGCTGGTTTTACATGGCCCCAAGAATCTGCTTCTTAATGAAAACATGAAATAATGGAAATAGCACCTTCCTTGAACTTGAATTCTTTCTTGTTATTTAAAAGTATTAATAGAAACATCTGACAAAAAATAGATCTCAAAACATTTTTTTTAAAAATGGAGTAAACATTTTCTGCGTCTGTCTTAGACATCATTTCATAAGGTATTTCTTCATTAGAGAAGAAACATTTTAATGAGCTTTCAGTGATTCATCGTCTTAATATTCAGTATGGACTTCATGGGTACATTCTGCCAGCCTTTGTTTCACAGCCTTATCCCTTAATCTGTTTAACTGAGACAACCTGCTTCTTTCTAGTTAAAGGTGACTTGATGTTTCTATTGCAAAAAACATGTCAAGTGGGGTCAGAGTTACCATTTCTGTTGATTTTTCTAACTGCTTTCAGCTCTGACACCAGTCACAAAGACTTTTTTCAAAGCTACTGAGTATGTGTTGGTTCAAAGTGATTATTAAAAGGAAATTATTAGACTCCAGTATCAGTTTACAACAACATCCCTAATACCAGAGCTTTTTATGATCTTTAAAGTCATCTGCTCACCAGCCCAGCTCTTGCAGATTGAATGTTTGCCTCTGACAGTGCAGTTGTAAATACTGTTCTTAGAAACATCTCAGTGAGATGGACTTCAGAAAGCATTCAGAATACACTTGATAATCACTGAAAGATAAAAGAAGCTTTGCCTTTTGTTGCAGACATGAATGCACACCAGATAAGACTGCAGTGCAAAAACAAACTGTTGCAAATGTCAATATTTGATAATCCTAGAGGAGATTATTTCATACCCACGGCCTGATGGCAGAATACAGCATCTTGGAGAGATGGCTTTAATTTCCCACTAGAGGAACAGGGACACAAAAGGAGCACAGAGACATCCACAAAGACAAGAGAAAACCATGTGTGGACTGTATTGTGAATTATATGAAATCTATGTTACCGATCATTTTCTAGGGTAGGTATAGTTAGTCTGCACCAAGTGGCTTTCATAACCTCTAGTAACCATTTAAAAACTTTAAGAACAAAAATAGCTGTTTTTCAGCACCAACATTCACATCTTGCCTTGCCTGCAGACAGTAAGACTTTGCAGTTGGCCATCGGAGAGCAATTTCACAAATCAGGTTCCTAGCCTTCAGTGCATCGTTGGGGCTGCCCAAGGCACCTGGCTGTTCTTTGAAGCAGCATCCCTCAAAGAGAAGTTTTAGCATATCTCAGGAATGAAGCATTTCATCTTTTGGGGGGATGTGGTGCTGCTTCTCACATGAGGCCTTGTTGGCTTCAGAAAGTTAATAAAGAAAATTAATTTTACTTATTGATTACAGTCACTAGATGCAAACAAGTAGAAATTAGGACTTTGTGTACATCAGCAGTTGATCCCATACCAAATAAAATTGATTAAATACTATGGAGTCTAGCCAGGCCCACAGCAAGTGCAAAACATTATTCTTGTAATAGCAATAGAAGATAAAGATGGTCATTTAGAGGGAGTGAAAGCCTGGGGTTATTTTCTGGATGAGGTAATTTTAAGCTCTGATCCAACAGGCTACACAGGACACAAAAGGAAGAGTGAGTTTAGGCAGCCCCTTGGTCTCATGTATTCAGATTCAATGCCTTAGTCAAGATCAGGTCTGAAACCCTATTCTGCAGCTTGCTAGAGGTTACTTTACATAATATGCACAACCTTTACAATAATTTTGTATTTCTTTAGGTGCAGAACTTCTAATCCCTATATCAAAAACTGTGTCTTTTGTGATGAAAAGTTTATCTCAATTATAACCAAAGAATTAAATAGCACGTGCAATTCAGAGGCATTTTTTTTCTTTCCTATTTAGAGACTTCAGAGTAACTGAAAATAAGGAAGTCTATTTTCCATGATTTAGTAAGTTTAGAATATATAACACATATCATTTCAACTCCAGTTTAGCTCCACATCCTAATTTGTTTCGCTGTCAGTTCAGAACAAATTTCCCAACATCCACCTACAAATCAAGTTTTGAAGTTGTGTACCTTTAATGACTCTCCACATTCAGATGTGAGCAGATGAATGAAGAGAGCTTTTGGCCAAGGACACTGGGTTGAACTCCTTGGTGTTATTTCTTTTCAAAGAAAGCATGTCAGTCATCCTCCAGCATCTGATTTCACCAGAAATAGAGGATGATATATGTGCCACCAAGTGCTTTGGTAGCTGCTTGCCAAGGCCACACCAGCAGACAATGCACACAGGGATGTGTGGTAAATTCAGTACTCTTGTTCTTTCTGACAGGACTTGTTTTGACTTGTGCTTTGGAGAAAAGATTGGTTTCCTTCAGTAGTCAGGTCTGGTTTGATTTTTTATTTTTTTATTTTTTTTTAATAGTGTTGTTCACTTCCAAAAGAAGACTCACACTGATAGAACACCTGTAAATCACAGCCCTTGCTGCCTCTTTTTTTTTTTTTTTTTAACAGCCAGTCTACAATTCAGTTTTCATTGGTCCTGCTTAAAGCCAGTGAATATAAGCTTTTAGCATGCAGGCGTTGTAAGAAATATTAAGTCCTGTGGATTTTAAATGAATTTCAGGCAGAATAAGATTGTAATTTGGGATGTAGACTGACTTCAGAAGTTAATTCAATTGATGCAGCATTAGAGTAATTCAAAATAATGTGCTCATGCCATTAGACTTGCACAGAAAAATGCTCTAAATAGCTATAATGAATAGTTTGGATTTTGAAAACCTAGGAGACCAATTTCACCTTGAATCATAACTGGCATCTCTCGGAATGCTTGTACATTATGAAAATTCAAAAAGGTGTATGAATTCAAGTAAATTTCAATACTGCCCTGGGGAAAATGAAATTTTAGTGGCACTCAAACACTTTGGGAGCATTAGTGGTAAAATCTACTTTCACCTGTGTATCTGTGTAGGAAACTAATCCTGATTCAAGGAATCTGCATTGCGCAGATAATTCCTAAAAAACATAGGGAGAGTTTCCTGAGGGGCTAAAAATGTAAGTCCTGTTTTTTTAACAGAATTTAGCTGATTAAAGAACTTGATTCTTAACCTCTTTGTTCCAGAGTCTTTTGGATAACTGTTTAAGATCAGGTTGGATGAGACTTTGAGCAGCCTGGTCTAGTGGAAAGCGTCTCTGCTCATGGCAGGGGGATTGGAGCTGGATGATCTTTATGGTTCTTTCCAACCCAAACCATTCTATGAAACTTCTAAATGCTGGTTTCTAAGGAAAGATAGCCAGCCCATGGCACAGGACCTTGCAGCTTACTCTCTGCTCCCACCAAAGCTGTGCCTGGCTGCTCCATCCCCACCAGTACTGGTTCCTGTGGTGCTAGACTTGCTTTCCTCCAGTGGTAAGAAGACATTGATGCAAGCAAAGTCTGTCAGTGAGATGGCTGGAGGTTTAACTCAGAAAGAAGAGCCAGCAATGTGTATTGTGCAGTGCTATACATGTAGCTCCCTCCATATGTAGAATCTGTGTGTAGGGGTTTTTTTTGTTTGGTTGGTTGGTGGTTTTTTGGTTTTTTTTTATGGAAATAATTTGTGCATGGACTGGAGTTGTATGTAGAGATATGCATACACAAGGTAAAGTGATACTGATTGGGAAGTTCTTTATTTATTTAACTTTTTTTTTTTCAGTGACTACTAGGCATTACCTGTAAAACAACCTTGCTTCTGATTAGGTCTAATCAAAGCAAACAGGAAGGGTTTGATTAAAATGAGCCAGTCCTTTATTCTTGGGTTGTATAATGTGAAGCCAGTTAATCCAGCTCTGATCTTAATATCTGCCAATATGAAGTATCACCACCAACCACTACCACCACCCCCTTAGTACTATGTCTAGCATGGTGATGACTTGTTATCTTCAAACATGTGAATCTGTCTGTTCTCTTCAGAAATTTCTCTGTGCTCACACAAATCATGTGCAGCTAGAGCAAGGTCTCTGGTATTTGCGGGACAGATGTTTTCTGGAGGCATTTGCTACCTCTGATTCCTAAAGGAAGCTTTGCAGAACTTTGACAGCGTCTAAGGCTGTAGTTTTTGTAAGGAGAATCCAGCCATCCAGGTCTTTCTTCAAGAGATACTGGCCCAGGTGATCATGTCATAATTTTAGAAGCTTTCTCCCCACATTTTTCACAGAAATAAGATCCATCAGGTGCAAGGTAGTCTTCCAGAGAGTAAGTCTTTTTCTCATTGCCATGAAATCACAGCTGCATGTAATGACCTAAGGGTGTGTGCAGGAGATAAATGTGTATGGATACAGAGGTGACATTAGGTACTTCCTGAAATGACTTGAAATAGCACTTAAGATACTGAATATCACATGCTGTCCTATTCACATACTATACTCAGATCTGCTTTATGATGTTTTGCAATATATGTCATAGTGCTTGGGAAAAGAATCGAAGGCTCATGTTTTCTGTATTTCTTAAATAAATGAATAAATTTAAAATCACCAAGAAAAGGAGAACCTCATAGAAGATCAAATTGTTTCTGAGCTGGTTCTGGTTGGTGAGTGGAGAATTGATCTGACTCTTGAATGAAGATGTTAGTCATATTCTGTGTATGGTCCCTTGTCTTTTTGAGCTGCTGGGCTCCAAAGCAATACCACCACGTATTTTATATTCTTGCTATCTGCCAGCTCTTCCCCTGCTTGCTCCAATTAACAGATCCAGAATAACGTGGTTTTTGATAGTCAGGGAATATGCTTCAGTCTGTCATTTTGTTTTGTTTTGTGGCTTTTTGCTTTGGGTTTTTTTGTTTTTTGTTTGTTTGTTTGTGTTGGTTTTTTGTTTTTTTTTTCTTGTAATCAGATTCCCATAGAAAACAGCTGCTGATACCTGTGGATGCTTTGCTCCGTGAATAATTCAAATCAATACTTGAGTGAAACCTTGCAGCCTTTAACACTGGTCAACAGAATAATTATGTGTCTGGTGCTGGGAGAAACTGGCATCTGTATTAAAGGGAGGGGAGCCAGTGCTGGAAGTTTGAGGAGCAAGCTAATTAGTCCTTCATCTTCCACTGGTGACCTTCTGTGACTTTATGTTTATGGTAAAGCATTTGATGGCAACACTGATGTGTAGGTGTTGCAATGAGGGTATTGTTTCAAAGAGAAGAGACTATTGTTTCAAAAATTCCCAAAGCCTGTAAGGTTTATCTTATTAAAGTTTGTGATACTTTCAGCTCTGTCAAATATTAACAGGTGATATTTTTTTATGCTAAGTGTAAAGTGTTAGTTTAAAAGAATTTCAAATGCTGACTTTTTTGAGAAAATTGCTAATCTCAGCAATAGGAGAGAGAAATCTCTTAAGTTTCTTCACTTTTTGGAAGTACCAGAGTTGAAGAGTTTTCAAACACACCAAAGTTTAATAAAAAATCCAATTCTTGCTAAGCTCTGCTATTGGTCTCTGAGACTGTTGCTGTTTGTAATAGATTATGAGAACAATGTCATTGAACTGAATTCCTCTTTAATATGCCACAATTGAAAGGATGATAAGAACACTTTCATATTCCAGAAAGCTTTTTTATTTTAATAACTTTAATAATTTTAAATTAAGCTATGGATTTATATTAAAATGTATAAAATTATGAGGTCTCCATATAACAAAGTCATATAAGAATCATTAGAATGACTTTGCTGTGCTGATGGATTGAGCATGAGATGAACACTAGCATGCTGCTAAAAAGGTGAACCCTATTAAAATGATTTTTAATGAGCTTTTAAAATGGCTGCCATTTTGCTGTTTGCATAATTAAAAGGGAGGGGCAGCTACTCAAACTAGTAAGGAAAGAAAAACCTTTGGTCCTTGCAACACTTTCTACACTCTTTGTAAACACTTTGAATGCAGAGTTAAAACTTGGAGATACAAGTGTCGTAAATTTTAAGTTAAAGGCTATGAAGGTTGTAGTGTGTGTTTGAGGACAAACCCACTGCTTTTTCTGTTTTGGATTCTTTTTTTAAAGCCTGGCTTTCAATCTTCAAGAGTTTTGCATGATCCAAGAATATTTCCATTTTCTGAACAGGTATTCCTGAATGTGTCTTTAAAGTAAGCAGCCAACACGACTGGTGTGGAAGTTGTCCATTTTACATCCCTGTTACAGTACCAGGGTCCTGTGCCCTTACAGAAAGACACTGACAAATTTACTATTAGGATCTTTCCAGCAACATAGCAAGTTGGGCGCTATTAGTGAAATGTAAGTGCATTTGGAAGAACACTGATTACCAGACTAAATAATTCAGAACAAATGGCAAGAGTTTTGAAAGGCTAACAAACAAAAACAAGTAATAAACCCAAGTCTTTTGGAGTATTTATAGCAGTTAGGTAGTTTTTTCTTTCCAAGGGAGTCGCACAAACCTAGCAAAAGTAGGACTGCTGTTGTGAAGTGCCTTGCATACTAGGAGCAATGATTTATGTGCTATCAGTGAAATGCTGGTAGGAAGTGATAGCACTGATTTATATAAAATTTGGACATGTTCTTATGAAGACACCCTGTGTTTGCCAGTGCCTCTTCAGAATTTTTTTGTTTGTTTGTTTTGTTTAAGGGAGCACATCAAAAGATACCAGAGTGCTTCCCACCTTGTTTTAAGTCAACACAAATAACATTATGCTGTAAATAGATTAAAATCATATCTTCTGCTGGAAATTGATTTAATATAAAAGCTTTGAAAACAGCTCTCCCCCTGCCCACTGAGTCCTGACAGAGGAGATCGTTTCATCTAACCTTGTTCCCACTCCATCAGCTTGTGTTGTCTTTCTCGGCTGCAGCAAATTCCATGCTGAGTCCTTTCTTGATCTCAAAGCTTTCTTTCTGTCATCTCTGGCACTTGAGACTGATGTGCTCCTGCCCCTCTACCAGCTTGCTGTGACACTCATCCTCTCCCTATCCCATCTGAATTTGGAAAGCATCTGTCCACACACTGCTAAGGAGGACTCCGCCTTTTCTTCTACCACTTTCTTCCACTTCATTCTCCACATTGCAGCCAACAGGGCAGAGCAACCTTCCCCCTTACCCAGCTACAGCTCTTTAATCGAGGCATGTGCTTGGGGGGTGAGCAAACACTCCTGCCACCAACCATTGAATCCCTCACTTAACTTCCAGCCAGCATGCCTGGGCAGAGCAGCCATTATTTCATTGAAGCAACAGCTTCTTCCTGTCAAGGGCACGTCAGCCCTGTGCTCTGCTAACGCATCAGCATTGCAAACAAGGGCAAATGCAGATCTGGGATTTAAAAGAGGGCTAATTTGCTCAGAGGTGGCTGTCGAAGAGCACATAATGCCAAGCCATATGGCTGGAAATCTTCATACAAAATTAATTCCATCATAATCTGGTAAGGTCTGCGTGTTGCCATTTTCCCAAGGATCTTTTTCATGTTAAAAGAATGTGTGATATTCACTGAGTAGCTCTTGTGCGCAGATCTGGGAATATAAGTGTACCTGTTGTTCCTATTATTTCTCTGTCAGATAAGTATATGCTTCCAGCAAAGGATTGCTTTTGCGTGGTTTTTTTTCCCCCTGTCATTAGAGCTATCATTCCAAAACAATGAATAATGGCTCTACAGGAAAGGCATGACAGTCAATTATCTGGCCATACATACCAAGGTGAACACAATAGGTCTTGTAATGTCTCCAGTGTGATATTTGGGTACCTTTGAGCCTTTGGTAGCTGTAAACTGGAATTACTGCAGTAACTTCTCAGCACAGTGCTAAAAATCTAACAGGATGTCATGTTTTACATTTTATTTTATACCACATTCATCCTTCGGGCATTACTGGATTGGGACTTCTTTTAAAGGGTCCTGCTTCGTGAACTGATTATGACAAATGTTGATACGACATCTGTTGCTCACTTTAGATTACCTCTTAGTCTATTGGAATTCATCTTGAAAGCATATTTGTAATGAATTTTTTTTTATGAGCATTAATATACAACCTGTGGGAGATCTGAATAAAGAAGAAAATTCACTAATACTGCCAAGAGAATAGCTTATATACACCAGCTGCTTCGTTTTGTTGCTTTTTTTTGTTGTTGTTTCTATCCTGCTTTCTGTGGTATTAATACAGCTGCCTTCCAAGGCACTTAAATAGATAACAAGTTGTTATACTATGGAGGAATTCTCCTTGAGAAGAGAATTAATAATTAGGACTTTCCCACACCTGAAACCACTTCCATGACCCAAAAGCTCCTGCATTCAAATAACTAAACCTTGTGCTCTTCATAGGAAATTGTGCTGTTCTGTCTTGCAGATATATACTGCATCCAGACTGGTGAATAATTTCTGGAGTTATCTTTTAGTGTAGCAAAGCAAAAGAGTTTATCTTTGTGCTCTGTATGAGATTTGCCTTACAACTCTTTGGATGACAATGGGCAGGTTTTTTAGTGCCTGTCTCATCAACATTTTACCTTCTGTGTTTCACTCAAAACTTATGACTTATTAAATCATGCTTAATGATTGTAATAATGCAACCCATATGCGAAGGAAACCCCATCAGGTTTGTGAAAACTAACTTTCTGTTAATGTACATCTGTCAGAAATTCTCTAGGTACAAATGGATGCAAGTTCTGCAGTGGCTGGTGCATATTAAATTTTGGGAAGGAGAATACTTCTTACAGGTTAGGCTTTAAAAAAGTAAAATTTAGGAAGCGGTTCAGTGAAAAGATGCTGTTAGGTTTTGAGATATTATAGAAGTCAAGCAATCTTTGTGCAGATGGCCTTGATCAAAACAAAGCTTTTTTTGGTGTAAGGATCGTGGAGGGAAAAATTTCTGAAGGCCTTTTTTTGTCCATATGTAGTGAAATTCCTGCAGAATGGATTTGAGGTTTGCACCTGCTGTAGTGTTTGGTTATGCTAGACGGCAGTATTAGCAGGTCATGATCAGGAGAAAGCATTACATGACTACAGAATAAACCAGGAAGCATCACACAAGCACAAACTATAACTTTCTGAGCTTGGCATGGAAAGGAAGTGGAAAGTACTTCTTTCTGCCTTTTCAGAGTTTAGCACAGACATTTCAGTAGACATGTTCTATGGATGGATTTAAATGCTGATGGTTATTATAAGGACTTTTCATGGAGTCCATGGAGGTCTTTTTATATCCCTGTTCATTTAATTCTTCAAAGTGGTCCTGATCAATTTGATCAAGTAAACCTTACGCCATTTTGCATTTCGTTCCACAGAAATACCTCAGGAGCTTTTTCTCTGCAATGCTGAAATCTCCATCATCACCGCTGCACATTGATAAAGTGGGACTAACTCTGTCAAAGCACACCATCTGCGAATTCTCACCCTTCTTCAGGAAAGGTGTTTTTGACTACAGCAGCCATGGGACCAGCTAACCTTTGATCCAGGACTCCTACAGCTGGAGGAGCACAGTTGGAGTAGTGCCTTCACTTTTGCGGTGCAAGAGAAATGAGAGAAAGAAAAAAAGGGTATCTTCCATACCTGGAAAGTGGCATCAAAACAACTCCAGTTAAAGACAGCTACACCTCACCGCTAGCCTGTGTACCCTACCAGCTCTCATATTAGTGCCTGCATTTCCCTGGCATGGGGTATACAGACATTTTTGTGTAAGTTGCTCTGTTAATACTGTACAAAGATTCTGACTCTCATGCTGTGTTTGGATCCACTCCTTAGCAAGAGTGTGTCCCATTTACTCAGACAATTTTTTCTGGTGGTGTGAGAGCATCTTGTATTTACTCTGTGGTGTGTCATGGTGACAGAGGGTTTTCTGAGCAGCCTTTCGGTTTCTGTCCAATCTGTTCCTTAAAGAACACTTCCTCTTCTGTTTCCTCATAGCATACTGTGACATTTAAGGTAGTTCTTGTTCTCCACTGTTGTTTCTTTTTTCTGCCTCCCAGACACACATTTTAACTATTTGACTGTATAATTGTATAGTTCTCAGAAGAATTAAATGGCCTAGGTAACTTGAATGTTTACAAAATACATATGCAGCAGAAAGAATATAATTTAAACCCTGTATAAGTCTTCCACACTTGTTTGTTACAAAGCAGAAGGAATCAATCATCATTAATTAAGAAGCAGAGGAAGCAATAGTTACCGAAGAATGCGCTCAACACCTATTCAGATTTTCTGATTGCCCAGACTGTGGATACTGTGCACTCTACAGAGCTCATAGCTATGCATAAAGCTGATGCAAAGTGCTATACTTCTTTTTTTTTTTTGAAAAATAGCTTCTTCGCAGTGACAGAACACTGCAAAACGTGAGTTTTATTTGCATTGGTTAAAATTTACAGGATTACAGTAATCAGACTTTAAAATTACTCAGGACTCATTGAGATTTGCACATGTATATACAGGAAGAATTCATTTTATATTGCTGCGGATCCAAAAATATATATACACTGTGACTGAAACAGTACGTGTACATGTTAATGTATAATTGGTTGTATAAAAATCAGAATTGAACAACTTCCATTTATTAAAAATCATAATGAAAGGTAAGAAATTTTGTGTGCCATTTGTTAGAAGTGTGAAGCATTTGTTAGTTGCCATCATTAACCACCATTAGATGCTGGTAATCGAACTATTTCATGTTGTAGAAATTTATTATTAAAACCTAAAGTAACAACACCAGTGACATTATTATTTTATGAACAAAATTAGAGGAATGGTAACATTTTGCATTTAATGTGATGTATAAAGATAATTTTGTTCCATTACTTATCCTAGCCTGCTACAATCTGTCTGACTGTATCTGATTCTGTCTGACTTGGGCATCTTAATGCCTTAAATTGGGAGCCAGGATTTTAAGCTAAGCATTCCACTCAAAAATGTTGATTCCCAAGCTGGCTTTGCACTGTGTTGCAGCTATTCCCAATCTTTCTCATGTACTTCTCTACTGGAGTGCTAACTTTGTCACCAGCAGGGGCCCGAGCCTGTGATCCTGTGCTTGTATTGCACCTCTCTGATCTCCCCCAGGGCCCCTCTGTGTGCAGGTATCATCCCTCTGACCAGGAGTCCAGGTTCTTTCCTACTTCACCCTGCAGTTTGGTTTTGCTTGTGCTTCCTAAATTATGAAGTGAAGGCTGGATGCTTGCTGGGTTCCTACAGCGAGCTGAGTAACTCAAATTTGATGTTGCTCCACATTAATGGAAAATTGATAACTTCATCTGGCTGTATTTACCCTCATGGCCCGTATGAGTGCTCTACAGAGGCAAAAATCTGGCAGGGTTTGATGCCTTTCATACTGGTATGGAAACTTTGACCCTAAATCTCACTTCAAAACCAGAAAGTGTTCTGTTTCTCCTTTTCCCTTGGCCTGCTGCTCCTCCTACCTCATTACAATGCAGCATGATAAGGCATTAATGTTAAAAAGTTTTTTAAAAAATGAATTTTATGTGACTGGAGACCATTATTTCCACTTCTGTGCCACTTCTGTGAAAGGACCTGTCAGGCCCAAGAAATGCCAAGCTGTTTCATCTGCTGCACAAACCCCATTTCTGCAGATGGTCCTACCTGAAAAAAAAAAAACAGTGGTGCCAAGCACTCTCTCCTGGCAAGCAGCACAGAGCCTGACGAGCGAAACTGTTGTGCCACATGGCAAATGTTACTCTGTGAGGAGGAGTGAGCGTGCAGGACTTCCCAAAGGTAAGGCCTGTGCTTCCTGTCACTTTGGATATGGAAAACCCTTTTTAAGAAAAGCACAACTAGACAGAGTTAAGTCAAGTGAAAAAATCTGAATATTTGTATTTTTCACATGACTGTGGAAGAAGACTTGTGCTCAGTTCCTGTCTGCAGTAAAAATTAATTCAGGGAGGACCAGATGCTCTGGTGGTGTAAACCTGCCAATAAGGTGGCTAATTTATGTTGGCTGCTTTATCTGGCCTGCAGCGTTAGATGTGTACGCTGCAAATAACAAAGTAAAGGCCGATTAATCACTCCATTTAAAATGTCATCAAGTTAAAAGCTACAGAAATGCAAGTGTAAGCATGCAATTAGGATTACAACCCCAGGCTACCAGGCTTTTCCACCTTCTTATCTATCTTTCAGTGGTACGCAGAGTTTAATCAATGACCTCAAGCTCGGGCTAGACTGAGAGGCATCCTTTAATAATTTCATCAGTAGAAATATGATGGCTCTTTATAACCTACAGTCTTTAAACGCAGACTTCATAAGAAATTTTCAATAGAAGCTGAAATGCATGTTGAAATTACTAGACATTTTTAAGACATTCAAACTGCACTTCTGTAAAGATATCCTCAGGCTCTCAAATTCTCCATGAATTTTATTTTCAAAGTATTGGCACTTTCAAAAACATTTTGAAAGTCATCTCCAAGGCTCATATAGGTTTTTTTCAAGGTGCCTCTGTAAATGGGCTTGTGGGCTCTACATCAGGAAAGTCCTTAATCAAAAGCTGAACTTCTGTATCAGGACTGTTTATATTTCGAGCCAAGTACATCTAAGTGCTTTACTATACTGGGGCCATCATTCTTACCTATGTAACTGAAGTTCTGCCTCCCTTGAAGTCACCAAGCCACTTGGTTTATATCCTTGCTGATCGTACAGCAATTTCTCATTGAGAGAGATGCACAAAAAAGGCCAAAAGGCACACTGAAGATGGTGCAGAGCTGTTTTTCTGCATGACAACTTGATCAAGATGCAAAAAAACTTTGGGCAAAAGCTTCTTGTTGATATTAACCCTCTACTTTGTTTGTATTTCCTCTGAATATACTGCTTCTCATAGGAAAGAGGTAGCCAAGCCCAGAGGCCTGATGCTCAATTGCTCCTGGCAATCTCTTGTGTCACAAGTTGCCCTGCTCTGAGAGACCACAGGGTCAGTCCTAAAACTGATGCTCAGCTGCTGTTGTTTTTGGAGATGATGCTGGAGATGAGGGCCTTCACGATTTCCCTGAAAATCTGAGGGGGGAAAAAGCATTTAAGTAGAGCTTGGCTGGTTACTTCAAGTTTTTGAAATTGTTGCAGATAAAACAAGGAACCAAACTATGTAGAATTTTAAAAAATCACAAAAAAATGGATCACTGTGTTTCTTCGGACCCAGTCTTTCTTTAAAAGCTATTGCAGAATTTCCTACTTACTGTGTGACCTGTCTTGTGTATAAGAATAAGAAATGCATTTGTACTAGACTGTAGTAAAACTTGAAATTTTTTATGCTGCCAGCTTGATGCTTTATCATTTCACTGAAGCCATCAGAATTTGAAGAAATTAATTACTATTTATTTTTAACTTAGCAAGATTTCTTATTTCTCTCCCTGGCTTTGTTTCCTCTATTTCATTAGATTCTGGTTAAAAAAAAAAAACAAACCAAAAAACAGGAAATAGATGTTCCTTCACAGGAAGGTCTTCATGAACAATCAAGATCTATGAAGTTGCATGGGTCCTGACAACCAGTTAGAATATAGAAGTCTTAATTTTCTAGGCAGTGTATTTTGATATGCTGGATCCTGCTGCTTTTTACGTTCCTGTTTTATTATTTTAAGAGTGTTTTGTTATACTTGGTTGCAGATCAGAATGTTATTGTGACTGCACTTTTTCAAAACAATTAGAACAAAGCTGATCAGAAAAGAAAACTGAAACAGGTAAGGGAAGTGAGCTGTGACCCGAGTATGATTAGTTTTGGGAAATAGGTAAACTTGTATGGTGCCATCCTATCTATTGCAGTTAAATCAGTAAAAGACCTTGTTCAACTGCACAAAAATACCAGATCACAAAAGACAGCATTCTTTTGTCTTCCTGAGATTGAGTTTCAGAACAGCTTTAAAAGAAGTATGTGTGTGGGAAAGCCTTATCAAGAAATCACACTAGTGTTGATAAATGGAGTCAAGATTTCAGACTCGAGGCTTTAGCCTCCTGTCTCAGCAAAAAAATACTGGTGGTAGCATGGAAAGCCCTGTTTCTATTCTTTATAATTTTCTTTATTAACACTGATGTTTCTCTCCAGTGTCAGGCTGACAGATGAAGTGTCAGCTCCTCATAGCACAGCTTGTGCCCTCATGTAGGGTTCTGGCAGCACTTTTGTTGTTGTTTTTAAGAAATTGGTCTTAGAAAAAGGAAAAGGTTTAAGGAAAAAGTTGACAGACGTTTTCAAAGTCCTTGTCAGTTTCTTTTTATAGTTTCATCTGTCTTCTCATAACAGTTTTGTTCAAACGGTTTGTTCTAATTCTTTGTAAGTTTTCGATTATTTCCTCTGTGATTTTTGTTTTACAGACAGTTTAGAAGAATGTGCTGGGAAGAGTTGAAGGAAAAGAAAACCCTTTATTATTTGAAAAGAGGTGGTTATCTCATCATCTTCTGATCTAGCAAAGTAGAACACAAGTTTTTGATCCTTTTACATATTTTGAACCTCTGAGCCTTCAAAGTTCTCACATGCTACAGCTTTTGGAAGCATTATTGTACTTGTTCATTATTGTTCCTATATTCTTCCCACTGTAATTAACATTTGACATGAGCCTTTCTTCAAACAATGTGTTTGAGGAGAACGAGCCTTCTGCTTGATGATACCTTCTTTTCTAGGCCAGGAGGTCTTTGTGGGACTCTGTCTTTTATCATCATCCTTGCCCAACAGGATATTTTCTTCATGTTAGCCTGTTTTAACGTTACATTGAGATAGGGGTTGCCTATGTGGGAATCTGTTTTTCCTGAAGATCACATGCTGAAATGAGGTTTTAGTCACATTCTGCAAAAAATCAAAATTGCTGCTTTTTGGTATTGTGAATTACGTTGGAAATCAGAATCTCAAACATGAGAAGAGGGCTGGAAAAAAGATCACGATTATTGTTATTGTGAGACCTGAAAGATCTCTGTGTGTTTTCAGGACATCCGTATCATGGTTGTCTTTTATTCTGAAACTGAAACCATCTGTATAGCAAACTGTTGATCCATTGAGTTCAACAGGAGATGAGGTGATGTACTGCTACTGAGAAAACAAGCCATGGCACACTGCCATCTGTAACCATCTCTAGTTATCATTGCAGTAGCTGAGCAACAGAGGAAGAGTGCTGGACAATGTAGGGGCAATGTGAGCAATTAGATACATCTCTCAGTTTGTCCTTTGTTCCAGTCTGTCCAGTTTTGAGCTTGTGAGTGTTCATTAGTGCCATGTGGATGAAAGAAATTGCCAGTTCTGGGAAGCAAGGGCTTCCAGGAGGTACAGCAGACACCCTCTGTGCTCCGACATGAAAAGGTTGCTCAACAGCATGTGAAATCAGACTCTTGGACAAGCTTCCAAGCTGCCTGAGCGTATCGATTCTGGCATCTGCTGTATGAGCAGGTGCTCAGGTTTATGTGTCCAGATGAAGTTACCTCTTAACATCTTAATTACGTGCCAGACTTTGGCTTTATCTGTTGTGTGCGTAGTACTGGGTGTTGTAAGGAGAGGTGGTGGAGAATGGAAGTAAGCCCAAAAATTTAAACAAACAAATGAAACAAAACCAAGTGATCGTTCAAAAACATACATCACAAATTTCTTAATCTATGGTAACAGTAACATTTGCATAGCATTATCTACTGAACGGAACCAGGTTTGATCAAGTATGAAGCAAGTGAGAGCAAACTTTAGCACAGCTCATCTCATCCCCTGCTCCCTTGTAGAGGTGGAGCAAGTTTCTAGTGTGTCACTTAGAAATGCTGTGGGTTTCCCAGTTTTAACTGAGGCTCTGGTTAGGGCTCTTTGGCAACTAAATGGTGAACTAATTATGGGTGGGATTTGAAATTCGTACTACGTAGTCTGGCCTTTACTTGCAAATTTTACAGGGCTGCTTTATTAACACCTATCTGGTATCCCACATCTTGCAGGACAAAAATCGTGTAATTATATTCACCTCAGCATTACAAAAGCTTTTGTTAGACCTTTCCACCAAGAATTTGACAAGACTGGCAAGTGAGACTGCCTAGATGATAGCCTGGAAAATATGTGAGAACAGGACCTTCTTGGGTTGAGCAATTTATTATTCAGGAAGGAGAGGTTGGGCTGTGGTTATTGAAGTTGCATAAAACTCAGTGCTGAAAATGTTGTGGTCAGTATCTCTCTTTGGAGACAGGCTGGACTTTCAATAACTGATTTGTTTTGTGAGCCTGTGATTTGTCTACACTTTGGCCAAAACTCTTTGTTCAGGTGGAAACTTTCCTTTCTGTGGTAGCTACCCACTCAAAACACAGGAAACTATTGGTGTCAGGAGGGTAGAGGCAGGAGGTGACCGAGAAAGGTGCTGAGTCAAGAGCCAAGTCTAACACCCCTTGCCCAGGTTTAAGTGCCTGACAAAGCTCAGCACTCACCAGTTACTTCCTACAACTTCCCACAAGTGGTGGCTTCTCTGTGGGTTTTCAATGATATTCAGTTCTTCTGGTTCTTTTGCCCAAGCCCTTCTTTAAAGGAAATCATGTTTCAGTTGCAATGGTTTTGGAGATTAAATGCACATGTTGTGTTGATCCCTTTTCAATCCCATGGTGTAGTTTGTTTACTACCAGAGGTGTGGGGAAAAAGAAAAATCAAGTTGAAGAATGCATTTGGTTTTTTATTTCCTCTGTATTCCTCCAGCTTTATGATGTTCAAACCCCCCTGTTTTCCCCGTCACATAGAAATGCACCTTCAAGGACAATTTTACAGTCTGGTTGGCCTCCAGGTAACCTAAATTTTTTATTCCTTTATTGTTAAACCTAAGCTTGTAACTGAAACTGAACTCCAATCCCTCTTCAAATTAACCCCTTGTGCAAATGTCACGGATTTTCCAACTCTTGAATAGAAGTCATTGAAGGCTGGAACATACTGACACCAAAGGGTTAACCCATTAGCTGCTATTTAATGTCCTCAGCTCTAATCTACAGAATCACAGCTAGTGCTGTGACTTCCTAACCCTGCCAGAAAAATGTCCAAGAATGTCCAATATCAGTTCTTTTATTTGGGGATAGACCTGGGTGAAAACCAAACTACTTCACAGCTGTAAAGCAAAATTAATAAAGGGCCTGGGAGTGGAAACCAGCAGCAATTAGATGCATCCTATGTTAACTGGCCTTGGGGCAAAAACTACTGTTAATTATAAGAAATTAATCCGTGTTTCTAATCTCAGTGAAGCTGCAGTGGGATGATGTGTCTGGTAGCTGTGGCACGGTGAGGGTTTGAGAAGACTGGGCAGACTGGTTTGGAGTGGCTTCCTGGAGGAGAGCTGTTGGGTTTGGCTGAGCTGTCCTGCAAATCTCCCAGCTCCAGGCACATTTCCCCTGCAACAGGCAGTCAGGCTGTGTCACGGGGTGCATGTGGGAAAGCTGGGAAAAGGGCAGCCACCTCTCTCTGCTAAGGGCTTGTGGACACTCCAGAGGCCATGCCTTGCCAGGAGAGCCGAGGAGGGCTCCAAGGCATCCTGCATCCTGCTGTCCCTGCTCCCAGAGCTGAAGCTGTCGACAGATGGATTGCATGTTTGAGAAACCAAAGCCAGGATCTCTGTGGCCACACAGGGTACCCCAGAGAGCTCCTCCTTGCCAGCTATTAGCTCAAGTAACACAATTAGGCCAGGGAGTGAAAAAAAAATGAGCTTTCCATCTGACTCTGTCACCAAATACTCCTTCCTCACAGGGCATGGGGTGGCAGTGAGAGCTGCAGCCAGCCAGCAAGAAGGACCCCAAGAGTCTGGATGTCCCCAGGATGAGCCCTGCCTGCTCCTGCTCCCAGGTTACACAGCGTTTTGGCTTGTTCTCTGCACTGCTCAGGTACAAACAGGGAACACAGTGTTGCCTTCTGGCCGTGCAAATAACACAGTAGTTTAAAAAACAAAATATGAATGTGATGTAACAGGGAGAAGGGCAGTTTGGATTTGCAGAGGAGGGTAAATCTTTAGACGTTCAGGGTTTTGGAGGAGTGAGTTCAAAAATAGACTTAAATTCATTATTTCTTCCTTGGTGAAACACAGATTTAAAAGTTATTCTAAGGTCTGTAATGCTGGAGACTGGCACTCTTGCCTTAAGTTATTCAAAACAGTCTGTTTTTCTCTTACTGTCACCTGGTTTTACTTCTTCAGAGATGCCTTGACAAGATACTGCAGCAAATTTCCCAGCAGACCTGATAGTCCATCTCTGCCATGGAGGCTCTAGAAGGTATTTGCTCAAGGAGAGCGCATTCCCAGTACCAGCAATTCTGTGAAAGTACCAAATTAGGATATTAGTTATTAAATTCAACTACACAAATTACCATTTATATCATTGTAAATCTGTCTCTACTGAGCAACCATTTTTATGGTGATGATCCCAGTATTTACATAAAAATCACAGTACATGAGGTAAATTATGTATTCCAACCTGCAGTTTTTGCCAAGGATTTACACATGCAGAATAAATTTTCTACTTCTTAAGCAACAGTAATCATAAGTAATGTGGAGAAACATCCATAACTGTGGTCTCACATGAAAGCTACATTTTTCCCTCCATAACCTGCTGTAATTACAGTGTACATCAATTCCATCATAGGTAGATACAAGTGGGTTTTTTCCCCCCCTTTTCCTCATGCAATTTTAATGAATATCCCTGCTTAGAATACACCATTTTAAATTAAAAAATTAAAAATTTAGAAGTAGATTGTTTCCCTGACAACAGCGACAGCAACATTTAATTCCCTCCTGTGTCATTTGTAAATAAATACATACAGTTGCTGATACTAGTGAGATAATGTGCCTGAGGCTAATTGTGCCATTACAAATATTTTGAGCCTGAGCTTTGATAATGCAGGTTGTGGTACTTAAATATGTATGAACTGAACTAATTTAACCTTCTTGCTGCCTACCAGCATATTGACAAAACCCTTCATAATGAGGCTGCATGGACCTCAGGAAGCAGCAGTTATGCTGGGTTGGGTGTTGTGGGGTTTGTTTTTTCTGGCTCCTTGTGACAGTTCAAGGGAGGGAGTTTACATGGGATAATGTGGAGTGTTCAGCCCCATAGATGTGTTCTCCTGGGGGCTGGAGTTGGGTTGTACCTGTGAGGTTCCCCAGACTTTTCAGCACATACATGTAAGAGGACTTTGCCTTAGTAAGTGCTGCATAAAGGTGGTGGGCTTGACTCTTGGATTCATTAGTCTCCATGACTGGTTCCAGGTGCACCTGTGTGTGGATGGGTTTTGCTCCAAACCATGAGTTGAAGTGCCATGTGGTTATGTTTGGAGCCTGGGGCTCTGCAGGGCAGCCTCACGGTCGTGCTCTGCTCAGCTCCTGATGGTGAGGCTGGCCAGGATGGGGCCAGAGGCAGAGTCCCTGCAGGGTGTCTGGCAGAGGCCAGATGTACTTTTCATTAACATAGAAAAAGGTGAGAAAATGCCAGGCTATTTGTTCTGATCCCCATGTCTTGCCTGGTGTCTATATGAGAAATCATTTAAGTTTACAAGCTCCCTGTTTGAAAGGTACTCTGCCTGCTGCGAACTCAGCTCTCTGTTCTGTCCTACCAAGCATCAAGCACAACTCTAGTGGAACAAGTCCTTTTAAACCCTGAGCTCTCAGTCAGGACTGCTGCTTTAGCTTGTAAAGAGCTTTGACCGGGCTCAGTGGTGCTGCGCCTCTCAAAGCAGAGAGCAGCTGGAGGCAAGAAATCAAATTCTTTGTCTCTGCTTCTCTATCTCGGGGTTGAGCCTTGCTGGGAAAGGGAGTATTTCCCATGGAGCTTGGGCTCCCCATGCTCCCTCTGGCTGGGGGCAAGGGAACTCTTGCAACATTGTGACTTTGTGAAGTTTGGCTATGGATAGAGTGAAATGCTTTCAGGTACAGGTTCTCTTAGATTTCTTATCTCCTCTTGTCATGTTCTTCCATAGCTAATTAAGCAGGTGCTGAACCAAGTACAGCTTTACCCCTGGTGTAATTAGCACTAACCCCAACTGCAGCGTTAGGAAACCCTGAACACCAAATTGTGGTCACCTCCCTCTTGGTGTGGCGACTGCTCATCATCCCTAAGGCTCATGTGTGTTGACTGAAGGCTGGAGCCAGCACAGATTCCCTTGGGCTTTGTTGTAGCTGGATGGTTGTTGTCCTCATTGCATCGGACTGTTGAGCTTGGCTGAGGTGCTCAACCTGTGCCTGCTGCTGAAGCTCAGTTGAAGTCAGCAGCACTAGAGTGTTTTATAGAGTCTGAGGCACTCACTGTGAGGAAGTGTAATCCTGAAAGCAGTGCATTTTAGTGGCCCTAATTTCAGCTGAGCAGAGCATTGCTCCTGCAGGGCTCTTAGCTGGGAAATGGGCTGCTGCTGCAAGTCACCTAATAAAGCTCAGGACAACACACTATGATGTAGGGGGGGAAAAGCAGACATAAAGGAAGAAGAAGTAATGAGAGAAACAAGAGTTGAAAACCAGACTATCGTGGTTTGAGTCACACTAAAGGAATTATTTGGTTGTGAATAACAGGATCAGCAATTTTAGATCTAACTAAACCATGTGCTGTCCTGTTACAGTAAATTCTACTTAAAGCTTGCTAGACTTGATGTGTTGAAATAATGCTACACATAGTCAGCTTTGGACCCTGCCATTAATTAACGTGATTGCAATTAATCTGAGTAGAGATGACACCTTTTGTCAGCAACAGGTAATTCTTTCTAGCAGAGGTAAAACTGAGCAAGCAGTTGAAAGGGAAATCATTAACAGCGTTCCTCTGAGATGGCAAAATTTGTCTTCACACCTTGTTACTTCCCTAGATGGATGAGCTGAATGCAGAGAATAACAAAACATTCATGAGCTTCTGAAGCCATTCTGCCTGGTTGAAAGGAAAACGTTCCTTTGTATATGTTGGTATTTCTTAAATGAGATGCTTTGATGGTCCCCGAGGGATTTAGCTCATCTCACAACTGTGGAAATTAAAGGAAGTATGCAATTTGTAAGGCAATCATAGTGTTTGAGTAAAGATTGGCTGCAAGTGCTTTTGCTCAGATTTAGCACACTTAGGCATGTTTATACCCATTACTTCTTTGCTGGAATCTCTGTCAGAAATATGGCCCCCATTAGGGTATTGCACAGGACATGGCGTGAGACTGCTTTCCATGGCCTGGCCAACCAGCGCTGCCTATGACTACCTGGGGACCTCTCCAGAAATGTCAATTAGCAATAAAAGTTCTGCAAACAAGCATTATGCTATCTCCTTATACCTCCCTTGCTGCTGCTTACAGTCACACAGCAATGTCCAGAGCTAAAAAATGAATGTCATGGGCTTCTTCTCCATTGCTCTGAGTTCAGTGGGGTGTTTTTCGGGACATGCTGTCTCCTGGAAGTTCAAGTGTCAAATTGAAAGGAGAGGATTTAGCCATTGGTATCCTTTCTCAAGGAATGATTTTCAGATTGGAGTCTCTGTAGCTTGCATCTAATTCCTCTTGGGTCAAACATCTTTGCCTTTGGCTCCTGTCTGTGCTGTTCTCTCAGATGACATTTCTACAGGTGACTTCGGAATCTTTTAGCTCTTAAGTGTCAACCACACAGCTTGGGGGGTCTCAGAGGTGTTATTTACCATTTATCTCCTCAGTTCTTAGTGATTTTAAAATTATTATTATTTTTTTTTACTGCAATCCCCTTCATTTTAAAAAAGGAAAAGCAAAAAGTACCTGTCTTTTCTCCACTGTAATTTTCTATTCAGAGTGCCAGATAGATTGTCACATCAGAGGATGCGTGAGTCGTGGAGGCTTTCTCAAGTCGAAATCCCTTCCCTGACTGCTCCAAGGGGAATCTGCTATGGTTTTGCTCTACCTGTGCAGGGTGAAAGGGGAAACTCAGAAGCCCTCCTACCAACGTCACCATGCAGGCACAGGGCTTCGTGTGTGATCCACTGCCTGGAAAAAGGACACGATAGCAACTGTCACATTAGCAAGAGCCTGGCAAGGGAGATGAGAATTAACAGAGCAGTTGCATCAGGGACCAGAGGTGTGCCTGTTTGCTGCTCTGCCACACTGCCTAGAAAATCATATCTTGGGGTTGACAGACCAGAGCAGTGACCAGTTTGTTGAAGGAGGGTCTCTTGTGAGACCCTACCTGCAGTACTGCGTCCCTTCCCGTTCTGGAGTCCCCAGCATAAGAAGGACATGGAGTTGTTTGGGCTGGTCCAGAGGAGGGTCACAAAGATGCTCAGAGGGCTGAAGCACTTTTCCTATGGACACATGCTGAGAAAGTTGGGGTTTTGCCACTTGGGAAAGAAAAAACTCCAGGGAGATCTAATAATGGCCCAATTTTTTTTGTTGTCCCTCATAATTGAGCTCCAGCTGGGCTTTTGCCTTTCTGCTTTCTTCTCTGCATGACCTAATGATCCCTGTACTCGTAATGAGATGCTTGCCACTTCTTCCAAAGGAGGTAAACTCTCTTTTTTTTCTGAGTCCCAGAAAAACCTCCCTGTTCATCCAGGCCAGTCATCTTCCCTGCCTGCTCTTTTAAGATTCCCTTCTTGAAGGTTTTTCAGCCTTCCTGAACCTGTGTGTCCTTCAAGACTATCTCCCAAGGCACTCTCTCAACCTGAACAGGTTGAAGTCTTCCCTTCACAAGCCCATGGTGGAGGTTTTGCTAACCACACTCCTAAGTTTGCTAAGTATTGAGAACTTCACCGTTTTGTGGTCACTAATACCAAGGCAGCCCCCAAACATTAAATCCCCTACCTGTTTGTGAATGGCAGATCTAGCAAGGCTCCCCCTCTGGTAGGCTTCCTGTCTATGTCAGGAAGTTATCTTCCATATAGTCGAGGAACCTCTTCTCCTCTCTGCTATGTTATATTTCCAGCAGACATCTGGTGGGTTGATGTCCTCCACCAGAGCAAATGCTAGCAATTTTGAGATCTCTGCCAGATGCTTGCAGAATGCTTCATCTCTCTCCTCATCTTGGTTGGGTGGTCTATAACAGACACCGAACAGGATATCTGTTTGACTTCCCCCTCATCCTTACCCATAAACAGTCAACCTTATTATCTCTATCATCAAGCTCTATATAATCAAGACACTCCCTAACACACAGAGCCACCCCACCGGCCCTCCTTCCCTGTCTATCCTTTCTGAAGGGCTTATAGCCATCCATTGCAACATTGCAGTCATGGGAACTGTCCCACCATGTTTCTGTGATAGCAACTATGTCCTGTCTTTCCCGCTGCAGGACAGTTTTCAGCTCCTTCTGTTTGTTGCCCATGTTGCCTGCATTGCTGTAGATGCACTTGAACAGGACTATTGGTTTCACACCTAACATTGCCATGCCACCCTTAGGCTCATCCCTACCTGGCTTGGTTTTATTCCCTTCCCTCCTTCACACCTAGTGTAAAGCCCCACCAACTCCTGGCCAAGAATCCTTTCTGCATCTGGTCAATTGGATTTAATAATCCAATGCATCTCCTAATCCAGGACTGCAGATCTCATGCATGTGCCCCATCTGGCACTGACTCTGTCAGGCAGTACAGTGTTTGGCTTGGGAGCTGACGTGGGCTTTTTTGAGCACTGTCATCAGTCAGGTGCTGTGAAGATCTGGTATATAGTGCTCTGCTGCATGGAGAGGCTTCCTCCCTTTTCAAATAGTCTTATGAAGCCAGTGTGCTCCAGAGATGAAGGGTGCCATGGGCACGCCCATGTATTTTACTTGGCTTAACTCATTTGTTCTTTTAATCGTTCATTATCCCGTATCCCATGAGTTGGGAGCAACTTCAAAGTGCTGTTTCTCAGCAAGACACATTCACTCCTATCACTCAAATATGCCCAAAGCCAGTTTCCTGCAGGACGTAACTTTTTTTTTTTTAAAGAATGTATAGTATTTCAAAGTTGCTTTATGATTAGACCAGGATCACTGGCAATTGAATTTGTCACAATCCAAACGTGTTTCAGGGCATATTTTTTCTTAGCCTGGGTGCAGCCATAAAGGGCTCAGCCACAGAAGGCCTCCAGGTGCTCCACATAGAAGAATAATAATGGATGTTTTTATTAATAAAAGTGCAGACCATATCTTATGCACTCCTAATCCTGGAGTAATTAAATGGCTGGAGGAAAGGATGATTCATACCAACACTCACTATGCTCCAAGTGTTTAAGTGTGTCTCTAAGAAAGAATTTGTTTTGTTATGTCTTGTAAATAATTTATTATGTTCTTTCCATAAAGCTGCTTTCTGGGGAGAATAAAAGCACACTTTGGTTATCATAGTTTACCACACAAACCAGGGTAGCCTAGGGAGCATTCAAAGGGAATGGTAGGAAATCTTGCAGGGGAGCATTCCTGGAAGGAGCGAGCAGTAGTGAGAGGGCTTTGCTTGTGAGTTGAAGTGCAGCCTTGTAGTGGTTTCTGTGTCTTGTGGTGCTGGGGGTTACAAAACACCCCAGCACCAAGAATTCTTCAGTTCTCTGTGAATATCAGCTTTCATCAAAAAAGCATTTCATTTTTTTTCTTTAGTCCTCTTGGCTTAAGAAAAATGGTCACAAATGTGACCCTACAGGCTATGAAACCCAACAAAAAGAACTCAGGTTGACTTAACATTTATCTCATGATTAATATTGGGTCTGCCTGGCCAATTTATACTACTTGAAAGGCCGACTTAAATAACCTGTAGCGTTTATATACTACCCTTCAGATGTGGATTGAAAAGCCTTTTCACATGTGAAACTTTGTCCCTTGTGATGTACTTGTGATAGATTGTTACTGTGAACTTCAGCTAATTCGGTCTCATTTTTCTGTGGTGATTTTTCTTAATTCTGTCTCACTTTTCCATGAGTGATGGGCTGTACTCACGCATTGCTCTCACTGGGATCTATAGAAACCTGCAACATCCAGTGATTTCACCACAAAATTATCTGGCTGGGGACTTAACCTGCCTGAAAGTTAATTGGGGGAAGGGCATGTGTACAGAAAAGAACTGACAACCAAGAGGTGATATTAAGAAAACCTAGCTAGGAAATCCCCCAGGCAGCAGAGCAGCTCCATGTATTGCCCAGCTGAATTAGCTCAGAGGTCTTTGCAAATATATCCAGCTTGGGAGCAAAACAGAGAGCCTTTCTTCTGCTAACTTTAAAAAATGATCTTTGCTTGAGTAACGCCAAGCTGCTTTGAGATAAGCGTGCATAGGGATGAAGTATTGTATTGCAAGAGAAATGTGGAGAAATGCTGGCAGTAGATGGCAGAGGGTGATGCAGGATTGTCCTGGCCTGTACCATGAGCTGTCTCCATGTGCTGAGGTGAGGAGTGGGCTCTGCAGTCAAAGGATGCTTGAAGGACCAGTGACTGCACAACCAGTCAGTGTTGACGAAAGCCTCTCTCTCCCCTTCCTTAGCTGGGTAAGGGCAGAGAGTGCCAGGTTTTCCCAGCCCACTGCAATTGCAATTAAAACAAGACCAATATTGTGCCCACTGCACATGTAATCAAAGAAATGTGGCCTGGGGAGAAGTCTGCATGACTGTGTTTATATGGGCTGGCAGGTTCCTTCCCTGTGCCTCAGAGCCTTTCAGCTGGAGGTACCCAGAACTCACCTCTTGTCTTCTTTGGGATGGATTATATTAGATGGAAACCCACTGCCCACCTCTTTTTTTTTTTTTTTTTTTTTTTTTCCTTTTTTCTTCCCTGTCTTTTTCTGTTCAACTCTAAAGAGACCTTCCATGGTCACATTTGCAGATGAATGAGCAGCTCTTAGGAGAAGTTGGGTGGTTGCTGTGAGTTAGGTGGCCCAGGAAGGCTTTGAAGTGACCAAATCCAGCCTTGCAGGTAATCCCCCAACCAGACTGTCTTAGCATCTCATCACATAGCTTTCCTTTCTCCACTTGCTCAGAAAAAAAAACATGCATAATTTTCCACTGGGAGATAATTTATAGGGCAGACAAGCTCACAGCAGCAGTAAGAGCAAAGCAATACACTCCAGAAATCTCACTGCTCTATGGGAAATGTAGCATCATTTGCTTGTAAGCTGATATTGACATCTCTTGCTCCACTGTAAATATTTTTTCCTACTACCATTTAGGAGGAAATTTCCCTCCTGCATCACTGTGAGCTGATGATGCTTCAGCAGAGCTCACTTGCCCAAATCTTGTCTTCTTTTTCTTTGCCTTACTACCCCCAACAAACACTCACCTTGTGCCCCCCCCAAAAGAGTAAATGTTTTGGTAATCCCCAAGTGCATGACCCTCTCTTTGCAGTATTGAACTTCACTCCACACCAGTTTTTCCTGGCTCCTCAAGGTTTTCTCGTTCTTCCCGTTCTGTGCTATGATCTGCCTTTACATTGATAAAGCCCATTATTTGCAGTCTGTATCTTACTTCCCTGTGGATAATATCTCTGCTGAGCAAACTCTTTTGCCTCCACCCATCCCTTGAGCATCCTAGATACCGGCACTGGAGAGGGGATAAAGGAACTGTGCTCTGGGGAGCTACTGAGGGATTTAGGCAGCGATGCCCTGAGCATATGTTTGAGGAGCATGAAGTGTGCTTGTCAGGTTTTAGGATTATGCTTAGAACCAGCCAACCTAAGAGCATACAATACAACCCAAACCACTTGATTTATGAGAACATGCATTTTAAAAGTAAGGCACAAAATGTGTGTGTGTTTGAATATGTTGCTCTCAGGGCTTCACGTGTGCGTCTGTATGTTTGCTGCACCATGGAAATGCAAACCTGTTACATATAACTCCGCTTGCAAAGGGAGTTGCATGCAAAGGTTTTGAAGAGGCACAAGGCGTTTCCCTTCTCAGCCTAATGTGAGTCATGGCTGTAAGTGGCTCTTCTCACTCACCTGGCAAACTGAGCCCTGGCTGTGCTGGGGGTAAGGGTGATATTTAATTCATGTGCCAGCATAATTAAAGGAGATTCAGTCTACAAAATCCGCCTGGGAGAGCACACAGGTTACTGCCTCTCTGAACCTCCTCCTGAATAAAAGTAAAAGGCAGAGATGGTGGGAGTCGGGCAACCCTCCTTTTATCTGCTGAGATTAAGCTGTGATTTGCCCATGCATCTGAGGTGAACAATATCACTATCCACATCAGATAATAGAAAACAGCTGAGAGAGAGGCATGGCCACAGGAAAGTGGAAGCAGGAGAGTTTTGTAGGCTGGAGTTCTTCCAGCAAATGAATGGGATGAGATGAAAGGATGAGATCAGTGAGCAGATGAAGCCTAGAAGTTGATAAAATGTTCAGACCTTAGAAGATTTACCTGAGCTTATTAAAATGCAGCAGGTTTCCCTCACTGGAACCGTGTGAATGATAGTGGGATTGACAGTGCAGCGAAGCCTTTCACGTAAAAGCAAAATTAGGAGAGTATGAAAAAAAAGACCATGCAAATGACTCTGAGGCAAGAAAAGGAGAAGGGATGTATCAGTGCAGGTGATGTGAATGCTGGATCAGTGCTATTAACTGCAAGGGTGGTAAAAGGCTTTGCTGTCCTGCTGGAAGCAAAGCACCACTGTCAGTGTCCACCTCACCTCAGTAGCCTTGGCAAAGGGAGGCGTGCAGAGGAAGGCAAATGTGTTCAGCTTAATATTTCCAAATTATTCGGTCAGAAACCTGGCTGAGGTTTATCGAGATGCTCTGAATCCCTTCTTTGCCCTGCAGACAGAAGCCAAGATTGTCACGGCTGTGCTGTCAGTGTTGCTCATCTCCAGGGATGTAACTGTGTCCTTGCTCTGTGCAGCAGGACTGTAAATCACTGCAGCAGCATTCACACTGCCAGGGCTGGAAACCAGCACAGACATTTATATTTTGTCCTGGCCTGTTGTATCAGCTGAATTTTCTTTAGATTGCTTTTTTCTTGGTTTTGTTTTGTTTTGTTTTTTAACTTTCTTTTTCTACTTTCTTCGGCTGCCTCATTATTGCAGTATCTACGTTTAACTCAGAAATAATGCTTTGGAATTGGTGTCAAGAGAATTAACCACATGTTTGAGAGAAGACCATTAGCATGCACAGTGAGGAATCCAGCATGGGGACTGATAAAAATTGGAAGTCAGAGAGCTCAGGAGGAGAGGCTTAATTAGTCTGTGAGATTTTTTCTTTAAAATTCTTTCAAAATTAGAGATCTTTTCCAGTCATTTATTATGCACTTCTAAATGACTTTCGGTTAGGAGCTTAAGAATTTGACCCAAATTTTGTCATTGGTATACCTTAGAGAGATTAAAACATTAAATGCAAGTAAGCATGGAAACTGAAGATGAATCTTCCCAGAGGTTGACCCAGCTCCAAAGCCAACATGGTCAGAATCTCCCTCCTCACAGAAATAGGAAAGATTTGAACCAAGTTCTTGTTTTAGGACAGTTGCTTCTGGAAGAAGGCTTTGCTCAATTGCACAACTGAGCCTGCTGTGGAAAAGCAAGGTAAGACTTGGAGCTGCTTCCCAAACTCATACACTGGAGCTGATTGAACTGTAGACTGCAGATGAGAGGCTGAATTTGTGTAGTCACTGTCTTCTGGGAAATTACCAGGGTCTTTGAGGAATGCTGCAGACCTTAAGGCTGGTGCTTGCTGTCCCTCTGGACACTCTGCAAATCAGGTTTTTTAGTATTTTATGTTGTTCCTGAGAATATAGATAGGTGAAAATCATATTTATGAGAATGTAACAGTTCCTCAGAGCAGGGAGGTGGTAGTCAAGCTGATGGCTGAAGCACTGAACACCATCAGGTGTGGAGAACAGGCAAGTATCTTGAGCCTTCTGAAACTAGGATGTTATCAGTGTTTTCTAAGTATACTTATTTTGCGTGCATGTGAAGACATTAATTACTTTAGAAAACTGTAGAGAAGACCACAAGTCCTCAGGTGTCACTGATAATGAACTGGGAGCTTAAGCCCAGGTGTGCCCACTAATTAGGGCCTGCCCCAGCCGGAAATGGGCGGGGCTGAAGGGCAAGGTAAAAGGCATGCTCCCAGAAGCAGAGGGGAGTCAGAAGCAGATGAAGATGCCTGAGGAGAGGAACAGCAGGAAAGAGCTCCCGGAGAAGAACTGAGTTCCCCGAAAGAAAGAAGGCTCGCCGCAACATCTGGTGGAGAATGCGGGCAACAAGAGCAAGCCGTAAATGCTGAGGTAAAAAGGGAAGCTCTACACGACCACGTTGGTGCGGGAAGCTCTACAAAGCCTGGCTTAAATGCGAAAGGCGATAAAAAGAGCTTCGAAATACGCAACCACGTCAGATGGAGACACCACAGTGGTGCGGGACGCTCTAGAAAAAGAGCTCCAAAAACGCAACCACGGGAACAAGCTCCACAAGGCCTAGCTTAAATGCGGAAGGTGGCGTGTAGAAGCTCAAAATAGAAGCCCAGCATGGCGAGATACAACAGCCCGGTATGGCGAGCCAGGCGGGAGAGAAGAATGAGGCTCGAAAGGCGCAGCAAGTTGGCGCGTGGAACTCAAGCCCGAGGAATGCTGAAGCCGAAGCGGAGCTCTGAGTGCGCATCAAGTCAGTGTGGCCCCTGAAACGGAGTCTCCCAGGGACACGCGATAACGCGGTCCTGAAACGGAGCCTCCCAGGGACACACAACGCGGTCCTGAAACGGAGCCCCCAGGGACATGCGATAGTGCGGTCCTGAAAACGGGGCCCTAGGGACACGCGATAAGACTGGTGCGCCGAATGCTCGGAGAAGTCTCTGCATGGCCAGGCATTCCGAGGTGGCGAGTACCAGCGAAAGCTGAGCTGGTGCTCATGAGACCTCATCTCCTGCTGATAATAAAGACCAAAGCAAAAAAGGCCGGTAAGAGCCTGAACTTTCCCTCCATAAAGGCTAAGAAAAAATATATATTTATTGAAAAAATGTTTATCTGGCGCCCCCTCGATGCTCTTAGCTGAGTGTCCCGCGGGGCCTGAAGCGTCTACTTTATAAATTATTGTAAAAATGTTTGAAATGTTTTAAAAATGAATTGTAAAAATGTTTCAAAAAAAAAATGAATTGTAAATTGTTGTAAATGTTGAAAAATAATGAAAATGTTAAGGCCTATTGGAAAAAAAAAAAAAAAAAAAAAAAAAACTTCATTTTTTCAACAAACAACAAAAAGGGGGGAAATGTAGAGAAGACCACAAGTCCTCAGGTGTCACTGATAATGAACTGGGAGCTTAAGCCCAGGTGTGCCCACTAATTAGGGCCTGCCCCAGCCGGAAATGGGCGGGGCTGAAGGGCAAGGTAAAAGACATGCTCCCAGAAGCAGAGGGGAGTCAGAAGCAGATGAAGATGCCTGAGGAGAGGAACAGCAGGAAAGAGCTCCCGGAGAAGAACTGAGTTCCCCGAAAGAAAGAAGGCTCGCCGCAACAGAAAACTGCACTGCAGTTTGGTTCAGTCACATAATAGCCCTGAAATTCAAACAGTGGACATGATTTTTTCTTGCTGTGAGTCTTCTAGTCTTATTTCTTTGCTATGTTTTGGTTTCCCAATGTGGTATGGAACAGCCAGAGGAACTGCTTGACCTTTGGCCCCTGACAGATCAACAACTGCCTCAACCATACAAATGGAAGACATGGAAATTACTGGTGGCTGAGTGAGATGAGGAGAAAAATCCCTTTGTGTTGGCAGAGGTATGGGAATGTGCTTTCAGACTTTAGGCTATTGACCCGTCTCATCCTGAAGCAGCACTGGCTTATGATCCCTAGACTTACCACACTCTACTTATGGCTCTGACCAGACAAAGTGTTGAAAATCAGGTGCAAACTTTTCTACTTCAGGGCTCTGGCACTGCAGCGTCCTGGGCAGAAACCAGCTGAGCACTGTCTCCCTTTTTCCTGCTGGTCCTGCTGCCATCCAGCCCATGGCAAGGAACGACTCCACAGGGCTACCTTGGCCAAGAGCTTGAAGCCCCAGCCCAGCCACGACATCTGGTGAATCCCCCTTCCCTCTCACAGCAAGATGCTTTGTTGGTTGCTGCCATGTTTATGCTGCTCTGCTCTGTTTTCTGCCCTAAGTGGCTTGTTCAGAGTTTGGTTAATTAAGCGTCTGGGCACAGCGAGCTCCTTGGTTAATTTGCTGCATGCTGAGGGATGTTTATCACTGGGTAGCATATGCTCAGATTTGCCAACCATACTTGTGCAGCAGAGGCTTTACTGACTATTCCTGGTTTTCTGTTTCTCCAAGCATCTTTCTCAAAATGGCATTTTTAGCTAAAGGAGGCTTCTGCCATGGACAGTCCTCATACCTTGATGATGTTACCACCTTTGCAGCACTTGAGCAGCTTTTTCTCTTTTTCTCTATGCCTCCCATTTCTCTCTTTTTCCGAACTCTCTTTGGATAACATCTCTCTCTCTCTCCCGCTACTCCCCGCGCCTCACCCCCCAAGTTTCTTCTTTCTGTCCTGCATACATAAGCTGATGGAACCTGCTAACCTTGCTGACTCCTTGGCTCTTCTTAAGTTCATCTTCACAGTGCAGGTTGAGTTTCTTTTGATTCCAGTTGTTAAAACATGACAAACAGGGATCAGAGTGATGTCAGCCTTGCATTTATAACAAAGAGGGAAAACCTCAGCCAACATAGCTATTAACAGCCAAGGATCTGACTGATTAATGCCCAACACAAGAGCTGCACAGCAATGTTTGCAATAAGTGCTTACTGTTAATTATTCATCCTGCCCAAGCAGACCTCACCCTCAGCTCCATATCCCAGGAGACAGGGATGCTGCAGAGTCCCCTGTGGGCAGAGGAGCAGGGAGAGGTAAAGAACAAAGTAGCACCTCATGTTTTACTGTTTCCTCCTGCTATGGAGGATCTCAACAGGGTCAACTTGCTGGTTTTCTTCTGCACTTTTGAGGCACCTTGCTGTGGGGAAAGATTTATTTTCTGGGCCAACACTTTACATGAGCCTTTTTCGAGCAGCAGAAATAACAAATGGTCTTTGCTGGGTTGCTTTTTTCTCCTTTTCTCCTCTCTTTTTAGACACTGGTCCCTGTAAGGCATATACTGAACTTCACACTGAGGAAAGGCAACATTTATGTTGGGAGGGCTAGCAGGAGGAAGAAAGAATATTGCATGGGGACCTACATACAGAAAAAATATATTTGATTTGTAATCTACACTGTGCCCAGGTGGCCAAGAAGGCCACCAGCATCCTGGCTTATATCAGAAATAGTGTGGCCAGTGAGAGTAGGGCAGGGATTGTCCCCCTGTATTTGGCACTTCAAGTACTGTGTTCAGCTTTGGGCTCCTTTCTAAGAGGACACTGAGGTGCTGAAGCAACTCCGGAGAAGGCCAAGAAAGCTGATGAAGGGTCTGGGGAACAAGACTTATGAGGAGTGTCTGAGGGAATTGGGGTTGTTTAGCCTGGAGAAAAGAAAGCTGAGGGGAGACATTATCCCTCTCTACAACTACCTGAAGGGAGTTTGTAGCAAGGTGAGGCCAGCCCTCTTCTCTTTTGTCTCTTCTCCCAAGTAGCAAGTGTTAGAAAAAGAGGAAATGGCCTCAAATTGCAAGAGGGGAGATTTAGATTGGATGCAGGAAATATTTCTTCACCAAAAGGACTGTCAGGCCCTGGAAGAGGCTGCCAAGGGAAGTGGTGGAGTCATCATCCCTGAGGCTGTTTAAAGGATGTGTAGATGCAATGCTTAAGAACATGGTTTAGTGGTGGTCTTAGCAGTACTGGGTTAATGTGTGAACGTGATGATAAAGGTCATTTCCATCAAAAATAATTCTATGATTCTATTGCTCTAACCCTGAGGAAAGAGATGTTTATGGTCTCTACTCTTTTACCCCATGCATTTTCTCTCCTTTCTTCTGTTCACAGAATTGGTCACTATATATATGGTCACCAGAAGTGCTTCAGTATATGAAAGCCTGCTGCTGACAGCAGTATCTTTGCATCATATATGAATGTGAGATACATAGCCAGTGTTTCACTTTGGTTTTAGGCACCTTATGAAGCAATTCTGGCCTGTTCCCCATGTGCATGTTATGCACATTTGTTTCGTGATCTTACTGTTCTGTGAAACAGTCTGGGACCAAGCTGATGGATGCTCTAGAAGCATGAAATGGCATCCAGTAGAGAGACAGCAAAAAGGGAGCTGATCCTGGGGCAGGGAAGGAGCCCACCCCTAGCTCCCTCACATCAATGTCCCCTCTCAGCTTTTTGGAAGTCTCAGTTTGTCTCTGGTACATATTCCCTCTGGATGTGTCCCAGGATGATGGTACTGCACAATTTTTTTTAGGAATTACATTGTTTTAGCCATCTTTTTTAATATCTTTGATCCTATCTCCTGGCCTGCTCTGTAAGAGTGTGTTGTTTTGTTGTTTTTTTTTTTGTTTTTTTTTTTTTGTTTTGTTTTGTTTTAAAGTTTAAAATAGTATAACTCATCTAATGGATGAAATGGAAACTTCATTGACTGATTTACCCAGGAGAGATGTGGAAAGCTCATCACACCTAAATTAAATTATATTTTGAGCACCTTTCCTTTGAGCACTGTCATTTTCCTCCAAGAGGCTGTATAAATTGCTTTTTCATTTTATTTGATGTGGCAAACAGCCAGGACTGGAATCTGTCGTTCTCCAAGTGCTGAGCAGTGCTGATGGGTCAAAGCAATCTAACATGAGGGTTATTATCACCGAGCGTGTGAGTTAGCATGGTTGAAGAAAATAATATATTTGCCTGAATTAACACCTAAGTGCATCCTGACACAGAAACTGTTCTTTCAAGATTTTTTTTTTTTTGATTCATGAACTCCTGTGAACTTCATTGATTATCTTGGTCCTTGATTTCCCATGAGTGACACAGAAGGCCAATTAAGTTTATGGCAGAAAGTCTTCTAAAGATTGTGTAAATCTTTATACTAACTCTGTTAATAAAATAGGTGGGATAAGCTGGTGTGGTGTGCACTGCGTGAAAGTGGACTGCACAGTCAAACCATCCAGGGAATGGATTTTGGCTTGCAAGAAAAAACAAACACTAATGTAAGAATTTGCTTTTTTCACAGCTCAAATATGTAGGAAAAAACCGCTGGTCCATCATTTCTGTGGCAACCAGAGCTCTTGCACCAGGCTGCAGACACAGGCTGCAGGTCAGGTGAGTCAGTAGTGCCATGCTCCATGCTGTCCCACCAGCCTGGAGATTGCCCACCAACAAAGTTCACAGGGCATCTTACCAGGGCCAATGGGCACGTTAATGCTTAATTTAGTGACCCTTAGTTTGGGGTGTACATCAAACAATGCATCCAGCATATGTCCCCCTTGTCTGACAGGGGACAGAGCTGTGAGGTTTTGTAGCATGCTGATGGGCTGGAAGAGGAAAAGGCTGGAGATGAAATTGTGGTTTAGTTCTACTCCCATCTGGACACCTTCCTGCCCCCAGGCGGTATCCCAGGACAGGCAATGAGATACACTCAGTATGCCATCAGGCCTCACTTCACGAGGGGCTGATGAGTAACCAAGTTGGTACTGGTGCAGACTGAGGAGGAAATCAAGCTGCTGTCTCTTAATACAAAAGAGCTTTGACTAGTTGGAAATATTTTAAATTTCTTTTGTAATATGTCTATTTTTATACATAGGTGTTCACACACATACATAAATAGGGTTGAAGAGGAAAGGCATCCCTGTGACAAGCTATGGGATGACACACTAAGGTTGGAGGGACAACATGGCAGTGAGGGCCCTCAGCCTACTGCTTGGAAATGTGCTGGACACTCAGCAGCACACTTGAAGTCTTTCAAAGATGAGCCAGGGGCTCCTGAGGTAGCAGGAGTGTGGTGCTGTGGAATCCCCTCTTCACCCAGCCATGTTGCAACATCAGCACCAGCCAACATTGTTCTTGCTTTAATTGCCTAACATTGTTCTTGTTTCAATAGGAAATGCAGCAGGCTGATACCATCTGGTACTTTCTGATCTTGCCTGCTGGAGCAGTGAGCCCAGATAATTGGGTACTCTTTGTCTTATTGCAAACACAGCAATTTGGGGTGGCCAGGCACTCACTGATTGTACCCAAAACTGTTTGCAGAACATACCTGATGTCCCTCCTGCTCCGAATATAGGCCCACTCTGAGAGTTGCCAAAGATTGTCTGACCCAAATCATTATTATAATGGAAAAGTATTGACTGAAGTCAATCATCTTGGTCCCTATAAATACTGGTTGTAAGAGGGAGCCTTTTTGGAGCTCTCCTGCTGCAGCCCACATCAAATGTGTCTCACAGAAGAAGCTGGTTCATCAAATTGAAAGAGTAAGTCACTGGCCACTTCTCTCAAATACAGGGGGGAAATTAGATTATATTGGGCTGGTACAATTTGACTCTGTTGGGTAACTGGTGGGGGAAGAATGCAACTTCTTTTGTGATACTGGGTACCAAAAGTTAACATCTTAACAGGTTAACCTCTATATCTGTGTGTGTACACGTGCTCAATTTAGTTTAGAAACGGTCAGATTTTTACTTGAACCTCTGTATTGATTATAACAGATTAAGTTATTAGAAATAAGTATAATTTAATTCTCTGATTTGTTACAATACTGTTAAGCAATATTAATTTAGTGCTATTCCAAATCACACCAGACCCATAATTATGTGTTAAGCATGACACTGAGATCTCTACACTTAAACCCCTTAGTTGTAAACTGTTGACTAAGTCTAGGACTGGGACTGGGTTTGGCTGCACCTAGGCTCCTGTCTGAGAAGGAGTTGAAAAAGCAAGGGCGTTCACTCTAAACCTCTTGACTCAACAGGAGCATCTTTCTCACTCTTTTACCTGTCTAAATCACTCCAACCCATCCCTGACTCAGTGTTCCTTATCCCTGTATATAATTTCCCTGATCTCTGTGTAAGTCACTCCCATCCATATCCAGCCACTACATGCCCCTACCACATAGTGAGTGAACTTTGCCATCAAATTCTGTTAAATCCCTTTTCCATAAATCTATATTAAAAATTATCTTAATATCTTTGTCAGTGACTCTTTAAGTGACCCTAAGACCTTCATATGACAAGAAACTAACAGGGAAACACCAGCAAAGTACTCCAAAGGAACTCCAGCCACTTTAAGCTGGCGAGTTTCATCGGGAACCCAACTTAAACACATGAAGCATGAGGCCAAACGAGTCAGAGCTGTGCATATGCCTGGAGGGCTGTGACCTTATTGGCATCACAGAGACATGGTGACATGGCTCCTATGACTGGAGCGTGGATCGGGAGGATAGAGGCTCTTTAGAAAGGACAGACAGGGGAGATGAGCAAAGGGGGTCACTCTCTATGTCAGTGACCAGCAGGAGTCCATGGAGCTTCACTTGGGAATGGATGAGGAGCCAACTGAGAGCTTTATGAATAAGGATTTAAGGGGGCACGGGGGTGGAAGACATTATGATGGTGGTCTGCTGCAGGACACACAACCAGGAAGAATGAGTGGATGAGGCCCTTTATAAACATATAGGAGGAGCTGCATGTTCACAAGCCTTGGTCCTCATGGGGCACTTCAACCACTCTTGGTATCTGTTGAAGGGGCAACACAGCAGGGCATAAGCAAACCAGAAGGCTTCTGGAATGTATTGATGATAACTTTTGTCTGTAACAGGGTCCAATCTAGTTAGTGGCCAGTCACTGACGGTGTCCCTCAGGGCTCAGTCTTGGGCTCAGTCTTGTTTAATATCATCAGTCATTCATCAGTGATCTGGACAAGGGGATTGAGTGCACCCTCAGTAAGCTGGAGAAGGCTGAGGTTCTCGATGAATTTTTTGCTTCAGTCTTCATGAGCAAGTGCTCAAGCCACATCTCCCAAGTCAAAGAAGGCAAAGGCAGAGACTGGGAGAATGAAGAACCACTCACTGATGGAGAAGATCCAAGTTCAAGGTTATCTAAGGAATCTGAAGGTGCACAAAGCCGTGGGAGCTCAGATCCATCTCCTGGCTCTGAGGGAACTGGCGGGTGAATTTGCTTTGGATTTGATTCAGTAAAGAAGCAGATAAGGACAAGAGCTGAACAGAAGCATCTCATCCCCCTGTGTATCCTGGCTCCTGGCCATGGGTTTGCTTCTCGCAAGACAAGGTTTTGCTGAAGCCAGGGATCTATGCTGGCTTTTCCCTTAAGGATCCAGCCTACTGTTGGCTCAGGTCCTGCCCTGCTCCAGCTCTTGGCTCATCAAAGGTATTACCTCTCCTCACTGCTTTGCAGCACCTTACGCACATTAGCAGGGCATAAATCTATGCAAGTTGACTCCTATGATGATGTTAACAGCACAGATGTGCTATTCATTTCTAGGCCATCACTGGCCACCTGCCACTGGGTGGAATGATTTATGTGAGGGTGATAGGCAATCTGCAAGTTCTCTGGCTGGTTTTGAAGCATCACTTTCAATTTGACAATTGGACTTGATGATCTTAGAGGTCTTTTCTAACTTTAATGATTCTATGATTCTATAATTTTAGGGCTTGCTTTCCATTCAGATTTCTTCTGCCCCTCTCCAGGCAAGCTTTTCCAAGACTGCCCACAGAGTGGAAGGAGTGGGGGGTGATTTTCTTCTGGGTCTTTCTTAATTTTAATTAACTGGTGAGTTTCTTTATGTCGTGGTTTCTTTCTAGCTTCTGTGCCACTGTCTCATTAATTGCAGGCAGTTAGCACACTGGAGATACAGCCGAGTGTCAGCTGGTGTGTGCTTTTTGTCTCTTTAGTCGACATAATTAGAGAGTGTTCACCGGCTATCCTGTTGCTCAAACATACTTCTTTGTGTTGTTTCCTCTGCGTTGCTTAAATGTACTCCTTTTTGTTGTTTCTTCTGTTGTGTAGCTGTATCTCATGGCCCTTTGGCTGAACTTTGGCTTCTGCATTGGGGGAAGGTGGATGGGAGGGGGGCTGGTTCTTGATACTAAAGGAAAACATGGGTTGGGATCTAAAAGTGTTTCTGGGAAGGATTTGCAGGCTGATGATAATGTGCTCCCTTGGAAGTTCAGGACCTGCTCCCCAGGTCTCAGCATCATGATAACAAGGCAAATACGTTGTCCTGGTGCACTGAGCAGGGCTGGGGCACTTGGGGTATATTATTAGTGCCCAGGGTGGCCTTCTCTGGCCACTGCAAGGTGTGTGAGGGACCACTCAAGGGTTAGGAGGTACAGAGAGAGCCTCTGTGGGCCTTACTGGACAAACACAGAACCCTGGACACTGGCTTCTTCCTTCACCTTCTCTGAGTAATGGCCTGGGAATGTTGGGCCAGGAAGGATCCACTGGGAGACTTCATACAAAACCATCAGGCTCACAATTCTTGTGAATATATTTCACAATGTTTTCCAAAGTCTCAAAGCCAAATAGCTTGTTTCTGATTGTGTGAATCTCACTCAAAATGAATTATGAAGCAAAATTAAATGAGGGTTAGGTTTCTTAGGTAGCCTGGAATCTCCCAAAAGGCTGGTACTTTATCCCTGGATTCAGCTTCATTTATTCTCTCAGTCTTGTATATAAGGCAAGACCAACCCATGCCCACTATAAACCAAAACTGAGATAAGGGGAAACTCAAACCATCCAAGCTCTTCCCTTGCCAGCACCAGCATCCTTCTGCCCTGCCAGGGCATCTGCTCACCACTCTGAACTCTAATTCTGTTGTGTGACCCTTCTTTTCTTCCTTTTTTTTTTTCTCCCTAATTTGGAAGGGAAGCATCATTCAAGGATGTAAGCTACAGTTCATCTCCACTAGGCATTTTTCTCTCTGTGATCAAAGGGAGCAGATGGAAAACTTCCTAAAGAGAACAGATATATCTGCTCCCTGCTGCAAGTCAGGAGTGGACTCAGGTGTTATCTCTCAGACTTTGTGCTGCAGTTAACTGGATTTGTTTAGGAGATTTAGGGAGAAAATATGCCATTGCCAGGCATCTGTGTACAGGTAATTTGTCTTGATATGTTTTTAATATTACTGATGAGAAAGGGAGACAAATGCTTAATTAGGGAATTAACCATCTTTTAAAAGATTAAGTTATCTTTGAACTCATTTATCAAAAAGAGAAAAAAATAAGTGCTGCAAACTGTTTGACAGAAATATCTTTTCTCAATATAAATGAAAGGCTGAACAGGTATAATAAAGGATGACCATAATTACTAGATAAACCTAGAACAAGGCACACCGTATGGAAGAGCTGCTGCCCCTTGTTGTGCCTGTCTCATGTGCTGGTTCTGTTCTCTTCTCAGAGCTGCTCCATCCAGCCCCCCAGGAAAGGGGGCTTGTGCAGGTAATCCTGAATCTGTTCCTGTCACATCACACAGCACTTGGCCTTGCTCCCAGAGTCCTTCTCTGTTATACACTGCCTGGTATCTGGAGTGATGCAGCCTCTAATTTTGTGGGACCTGAGCAATCCGGGGGCAGGGGGAGGCAGGGCAATAGGAGCTCAAGCATCTGCAGCAGTGAAAGTTGACTGCAGGTATCTCAGGGGAACATGGAAATGGTTTGTCTGACACAGTGCTACCTCTCACAGCCATACCCTCAGCTACACCTCTGATCTTTAATTTAATCAAAGGTTAATTCATCCCTCTTCTGTTAATGAGGATGAATTCAGTTTGGTACATGAGAAGAGAATAAGCCTTTTCCCCTGGGATAAGCACCAGGACCAGATGTGTGTGCACACACCCAACACTCCTAAGTGCATCCTTCTGATGGAGACTTAGTATTTAGGGTGGTTAAAAAGGTCCATCTTTTATGAGCAGAAAGTAGTGCTGTACAAACTGTGACAATATTTTTTTCTCTATATACGCTAAAACCAGATAATGGTGGGGTTTCTCCTAAATTCCTGCCTGACACTCAGTGGAGATTCTCTAATTCAAATTGACAGGTGCTTGTACAGCAAGCTGAAATGCCACATAACAAGCTACATTTTATATCTTTATGTATGTATGAGTGGAATTTGAATTGTTTCAAATTTATTGTGGGAATGGCAGGAAACCAGAAAATGTGGACTACTTTTTCTCTTTGTTTCTGATGTGCTTCATCTGCCCCTCATGATCTTCAAAGAGTTCACATCTGTTAGTGGTTTCCATTTGCAGGAACGCAGCTTCTCTGATGTTTCTCTAATATTTGCCAGTGGTTGGCTGAGGGTGTGTTATTTCTGACTCTGAAATGCCACGCTCAGGCTCTGCCCCAGGCCTTGCTGCAAGGCAGCATGTCAGAGAGGGGTGGCACACAGCTGCACGGCTGCCTGAGGGTCACCAGCCCTGGGGCAAAGCCGCAGCCTCATCTCCTGAGCGTCTCAAGCCTTGATTTAATTTTGCTCCTAGCAGTAAAAGATGTCACTTCTTTTGTGCAGGAGTAGCAGCTTCTGCAAAGCCATCCCACGTGTGGAGCTGCCTCATGCTCATGTGCAGGTGGGTTTGTCGTGGCTGGCTTGTGGCTGGGCTCAGAGTGACACAGGGTCCTTTGGTGGCTTTGGGTGAGGGCCTGGGCGCTGTGCAGTTTTTGGGTGCACAGGGAGGACAGGCAGCCCCCATGGGCATGGGGAGTTCCAGAGCAAACATGTTAAGAGGGGTGAGAGTGCAAGCAAATGCCCATCAGCCCAGAAGTAATCCCACCATCAGGTGCTCCTTGGAGAAAGCCCCATTTGAGTCTGTGACTCCAGGGACTCCAGGTGTCCTGGTTGTGGGACATCCCAGTGAAGTCCAGAAGAGAGGCCCCATGTGCCCATCTTCACTGAGCTCCCTTCTTTCCTGCAAGCCTTTTTCAGGAAAGGAACCATTCCCTGCCTTGGACTCAACAACCAATAGATATTTGCATGACAAAACCCAAATGTTTGCAAGCTTGGAGCTGTTGTCACTTGTGTGCTGAAAAAAAAAATGTAAAAAGGAAAATCAGCATAGCCTCACTGAAACCCAACAAAGCAGATATGTTTGGCTGGGAAATTGGAACACTAATTGGAGCAACACCTCATTTGCTGTATGTAGCTACAAGAATTGCTTTTTTAGCTCGATTCAGTGCTTGTTAACATCTTTGTAAAATGATGGCTAAAGCCATGAATTTCCTTAGATGTTGCACTGGAACCAATCCCTTTGTATCTATCCCTTAAGGTAATGGAGCATGCTTGGTAATCCTTGCCCATGCTACCAGAGCTGCAAAGCAAACTTGTCTCCCAAAAACATAAGGGTGATGCTTGTGTGCAGCACCTGAGCCTCATCTCCCAGGCACCATTCCTGAAGGCCCATACCCTTCGGGGCAGATGATTATTTTAGGATGGCTGCAGCCATACATGTAAATTACCATGAGTAAATGAGACAGTTTCCAATCTGAATCCACTGGCACGGGACCGCAGAAGGGAGCAAAAGACGGATTTTATTCTTAAATGGAAACTGCTTAAAAGGTGTCCCCGTTGCATGAGGGCTGCTCTGCCATTGGGAGTCCCTCACCTCAGCAGGAACAATGCTCTCATCTCTCCTTCCCCTCAGAAGTACAGCCTCAACTGTGTTTCTCATGGAATAATTATGTGGAATTGTTTAAATGGGCCACAAAATGAAAGGACTGGGGGGAGAGGGGAGGCAATAGGCTCCTGGATTGGCAGGGTTGCCTTCCTGCTAGAAAATTGCTGGGTCTGGTTACAAAGTGGGGCTTAGTCAAGTCAGACTAAGTCAGACAGTCCCTACCTGTAGACCAAAGCAGGTTGAAATGAAAGGTTTTTGAATGATATCCTGGTGATCTTTTTTAGCGAACCCTGTGTGCCAGCACAAGCTCGTCCCTGCACCCCACAGAAGATTAATCCCTAGTTGTCTGCCTGCTAAGCAAAACCAAAATCAATGGGGTGGATTTATCAGACAGCTAAATCCATAGTGGTGGTCCCCTCTCCAAGCTTGGTATTCTCTGTGGGCAATACAGTGATGATTAATTAAAACACCCCGACCTTTTCAATTAGAGCTTCCAAAATGCTTGCCAAGCATTAATGAAGTGCAGTAATGTTATAGAAGACAGAGATATTATCAGCCCCATTTTGCAGACAAGAAACCCCTGGTTTGGCAAAAGAGCCTGATTTAAAAGCAGAGCTAAAATCCTTGTCCTTTTGCAAATCAATATTCAAAGTCCCTTGAAGTTCAGTATGACCAAGTTTCCACTTCAGGGACCTCCTGCCACCCATAATCCTCACAAACAATCTATTTCAAAAAGTGAAGTAGAAGAAAATTTATTATGTTGTCCTCAGAATTGCTTCAGGATTTTGAATAATTTTCCAATAACTTGTAATGAGGCAC
The DNA here is from genome assembly GCF_036169615.1 of Heliangelus exortis. NCBI lineage: Eukaryota > Metazoa > Chordata > Aves > Apodiformes > Trochilidae > Heliangelus > Heliangelus exortis. The sequence continues at coordinate 37,906,633 of NC_092424.1, forward strand.
CTGTAATTACTGTGCGAGTTTAATTTAGAGCAGGAATTCACCAATCAAATTATATCTGACACAGTTCTTGAAGGGATGGAAGTTATCTTAAAAAAAAAATCACTACGTGCATCAGTAATATTCCAAAAATCAATGTTGTTTAGCAAGCCATATTGACCTTCTTAGAAGCTGAGATTTTTTTAATTACATCTCCGAAATAAGATTAAAACCTTTCATTATACCTTTAGAATTGCCTTAAAATAAATAAATATAAAGCACCATAGCTTTTCTGATTGATTTTAAAGTATCTTGAGTCTCATAATAACAATCTTTAAATCCAAACAAATAAAAATGGAAAAAACCCAAAAGAAAACAAAAAACAAACTACCCACAAAACTAATCAACACTCCTCTATTATTTTCTGCATCAGGGGGAAGGTAAGTTTTGATGGGTATTTTGTAAATGTTTTATTAATGATACATCCACAGGCTTTTTCAGTTGTTTCTCCTTTCAAAAAGGTAAAACTTACCTTTAAGCTTCTGAGGCCTTAGTAGAGGTGGTTAATAAATGTTATTTTTGACACCTGAAACTATGAAACAACTTTGCTCTGTTATTGCCAGCGCTGACATCTGTTAGTTGTGAATCATTGCTCTCCATTAGAATGCATAAATGAGGATTTGTTTAAATAAAAAAAAGCTATTAGCAGTGGGAGAAATGAACAGAGAAAGGAGGTTTCAGCTTCAGGAGAAAGGATCATCCACGTGCTAAAACATGCCCCAAGCTCCAGCAAAAGCCCACCTCAGAGACCAAGGCTTGTGCAGATATGTCAGGAAGAGAGAGACAAAGAGAAAATAAAAGTATCCAGGAAGTTTCAGCTGGTTTGCACGTTTTCTTTCAGGGTTCCAGCTGCTCTGGATCAATCTAAGTTTTTAGGTTCTGTATGTACGTGGCTGGGATGTCCCCAGGTGTCCCTGGCCACAGCTGTGGTGCTGCTCCTGACTGCTGAGCTCTGCGGTCCATAATGTTACAAACATAAAAGAGATGATGTTGAAATAAGCAATACAAGCACACATATTTGTGTTTGTTTTGGTTTGGTTTTTTTTTCCCAGGGGGATTTTTTGAGGAGAGGAAGGAATATTTTCAGGAACACTGATTTTCACTTGAAATTTTGTTCGTTTGTTTCAGAATAGGTTTTTTACCCACTGAAATATGAATTTGAAAAATCTGTTCTCTGATACTTGCTTTAAACAGGGTGAACAGGTTAAATGGGGGAAGAGCAAGGAGGAGGAGTGATGAGGAATTAAAAAACAGCAAGTGAGAGATAGATGAGACCAAACTGACGCTCCCAGTCGTGCACTGGCACAGTGGCTGAGATGTACAACTTCAGTGCTCAGCTCCACATAGACAAAGCTCATCTGCAGAGGAGCCAACACTTCCCCCTGCACTAGCCTGTGGCTGTAGGGGGGAGCCTATGTGAGTGTCCTTACCCTCAGGCATCCCACCCTCTGCTCCTTGGACACAAGGCAGGTCTTTGGCACAATCCTGACAGGAGCACAGAGCCCCACGTGCATGGAAACAAGCACAAATCTGCCAAAAGGAACTCCAGGAGGAACAGGCAAGTGCCAAATGTTACTGACAAATGTTGATGTTATTGTGACCTTGAAATGGAGCCACGTTCCATAAGCTAACAACAGATATTCCTCCCATGTTTTTCTTTGGCCAATATTTAGATGTGTGTAGCAGCTTTTGATCACAGTTGAATAATTTTGGCTTCTCAGGCAGATCATAGAGCTTAGCAGGAGCAGAAGTGGTGTACTTCGTAGCCCTTTCCTGCCATGAAGGATGCTCCTGTCTCCAGATGCTCTGCAGTGGTCAGAGAAGTCATTTTGACATTTCCATCCTTGGAAATATCTGTCTTCTTCTAATTTCTCTCTTTTGCCCAGTTTGTCACAAATGTCTCTGCCTCCAATCTTGTACCTCTGAGGTTTCTTTACAATTGCTTTAGCAACTGGTTTTGGTCCACCTTTTGCCCCCATCAATATAGCTTCATCAATTGCTGGAGCTGGTGTCCTTTGCTGGATAGCAGCATTTAGTAAGAACAAGGACCTAAAGTGTACTGAGCACAGCTTTTAAAAACTGACACTTTATCTGGCCTCAAGTCCTACCTGCACCTCTGGAGTCCATCATGGTGTTTGATGGTCACAGATGAGCTGAACTGGCACCAGAAAACCCTTTTGTTTTACTGTAGAATCACAATGGTTCAGAAAAGTCAACATTTTTCTGGGAAAGCATACCTCATCTTAAATAGATTACATATTCATTGGAGACATAAAAGCACCTATAAAATTTGCAAACAAAGTATGTTGTTTTTCTTCCAAAAATAAGAACCATGTTGGTGTGAAAAGGAAACAAATAACTTGATTACCTCATGGTAATTTTCCTGTCCTCTATTTAATACCTTTAAAGATGCAGGGAGATGCAAATGAATATTTTGGTTTTCACTTACATTTTTTTGGTGGTTTAATTTAAGCAGTAATGAAAATCCAATTTAAAGAAGTGTGAAATACAGTAGCACTGTAGAGACAGTCCTGAAGCAGGGGAAAAAATCCCTTCCAAGTTGCTAACTTCACTAGGGAATTTCCTTTTGTGTTCTGAGCTGATCTTCTCTATATTATGCCTCCATTGTTAAACATTTAAGGGCCCAGGCTGCAAGGAATTGATTAAAAATCTTGGCAATTGCTGTGTGCCATTAAACTTAATTTTTGCTGTAACATACTTTGCTAATTTACTATGATGTATTTGATTTTGTAGTTCATTTAGTCATTGCCAGCAGCGTTAGAGGAAAAGGTAAATTTTTAGCTTGTTGACTTGTTTAATAATGTGATTTAGTCCTTCCTCTTTGAACAAGTTTACACCGATGGCAATCAAGCATTAGTCAATACTGGAGTTGCCAGTGCACTAAGAAATACTTTGGGCGAGGACAGGGTCACGCTTGTTCGTGACTGAAGCTTTTTACTCTGTTCTGGTGAGAAGACCTTGCTGGGAACACTGGATCCAGCTCTGGAGTCCTCAGGACAGGTAAGAGATGCACTTGTCAAGGGTGGGTTCAGAGGAGGACCATGAAGATGATCAGAGGGCTGGAGCACCTCTCCTGTGGAGACAGACTGAGAGAGGTCAGCCTAGAGAAGAGAAGGCTCCAAGGAGACCTTATGGCAGCCTTCCAGTATTTAAATTCAGTCTATAAGTAAGTTGTGAACAAATATTTTTTGCAGGGGCTGTAGTGAGAAGACAAGGGATAATAGCTTTAAACTGAAAGAGGGTCGGTTGGTACTACATATAATATTTTTATTATAAAGGTAGTGAAGCACTGGCACAGGTTGCCCAGAGATGTGGTAAAAGTCCTGGAAACATTCAAAGCCAGGCTGGATGGGGGTCTGAGCAACCTGACCTAGTTGATGATGTCCTTGCTCACTGCAGGGGGGGTTAGACTGGATGACCTTTAAAGGTCTCTTTCAACCCAAACTACTCTATGATTCTATGAAACAAATGTTGCAGCACTTTTACCACTTCCTCTATTTTTTTTTTTTTTTTTTAATTAATTCAGTACTTGTATTTTGCAGAAACGATCACACATATTAGGTCATTTAAAATTATTTTTTCTGATTGTACTCATGCACAGCTTTAGAAGAAATTTCAGAGGTGAGGGTTCAAAAGAGAGTGTTCCTAGAGATGGACCCCTGGGAGAATGCACTTACTGTGAACAAGGCCTGGGGGAGAGGGACCTTTCCTTCAACAGGTTAAGTTAGGCCAATACAGCTGGAAATTGTCTCTTCACCTAAAAGCAAAAATAAATTTGTTTCCAGACTTTTAGAGTTCACTTACCATGAATATTAGAGCAATTGAGTTGGAAAAGAGAAAATTTCAACACTCAAATATTTATGGATTTTAAATATGCAGTAGAAGTGCTGGGTAGACATGGTGGATTTTTCTCCAATGTAGTGGTCACAAATTACTGGATGAGTGCACTTACAAGTGCTTTAGAGAAGTCTAATGGTTTGTAGGTGTTTTATGCCACAGTTAATCAATTGTTAAAAGCAAACTAGCCAAATGATAACCCAGTGTAGGAAAAAAACAACAAACCACTCTGGACTGAAGGGCAGTTCAATTGGATTCATTGTGTTTTGCTTAACCAGAAAGAAACCACTGGATTTGGTTCTCAGGATGTTGTAAGTGCCTGTATAATACTGTGATTCTGTAATATTTCTATATCATTAGGTGTTATATAATGCTTATATTATATATATAGATATATATTTTGCCTGTTACATATCTGTTTCATTATTTGGCAGTAATTATATCATGAGCAGCAAAAAAGCAGGGACTGATAAATGTACTGGAGTCGGGGCGGGGGAATAGTGTGAATTGGATCTAATTTAGGCATCTGACTTGGGATTGGAAGTAAAAGTTGGAGAGACACCTTGGCATTTTGAATGTATGTAGGAGTGCCTAATTTAGGCATTTAAGCTAAAGACGACAAGCTGTACCTTTGAAGTCCATATTTCTCTCCATTGACTACATTGACTACTTAAGGCCCCGCTTCTCTAGGCCAGAGGAGATTTTTGACATAGTGCCCATAGTGCCCAAATGCTCATCACTTGCCCCTGTAGCTGGAAGATATGTAAACCATTATAAAAAATGAAGAAATTGATCTCTGCCAAAAATCTCAATTGGCTCCAGGGATGTCCCAGTCCAGGTTGGGAACAGATGCTCCAAGGGATGCCAGGCTGTCTCACATCCCTCTGCAAGCATCCATTTTAATTACAGAAGATTCATTAACTCCAGTCCCTTTAAGTATTACATGTATAATACCAATTTCAGTCCATGGGCATGGAACTAGATAATCATTCTGGTCCCTTTCAACCCGACGCATTCTGTGAATCTGTGATTCTATGCTTAGGAAACATTTCTTTGCAGAGAGGGTGGTCAAATGCTGGAACAGGCTTCCTAGAGAGGTGGTGCTCCATGTCTGTCAGTGTTTAAGAGGTGTTTGGACAGTGCCCTAAATAACATGCTTTAACTTGTAGTCATCCCTGAAGTGGTCAGGCGTGGGACTAGATGATCCTTGTAGGCAGGTCCCTTCCAATTGAAAATGTTCTGTCCTTCGATTCCATCCCATTCCATTCCATTCTATTCACTGTGACATGTTGCAAAACTTGATGCCCCGAGAGCATAAGAGAGAGGTTTCACCCTCCCTGAAGAACTTGACTTGGCCGAGGCTCAGTATTGCAAGCACAGCCTGCTGTGAGTGGCATTATGGAAAAGCATTATTTATGCATCCTTTTCCCAGCCTTTTGAGTCAGGCTCCATTGAGGTATTTCCAAATAGTGTGCATATAATCTTAATGTCAGTTACTGATCTGGCACACAAATGCCTCAGGTTTCCCATTTCTAGAATTGAGGGCATTCTGCCACCGCCATTGAGAAGCTTTGGGACTCAGAGTCCTTTCCAGAGTTGTTCTCTCAGGCTCTCTGAGAGAAATACAAAATTATTATTACATTGATGACTCTTGGGCACATTTTCAATTTTTTTTTTTTTTTTCTTTAGCACAGTAAAGCCTGGAAAACGATTTTCTTTAACACTTCATCGAGTCTCCCTGACATTTTCTTTAGTGCAATGTAATTATTGCGGCTGCATGTGTTAGGCTGATATTCATCCTTTCCCATTGCTTTGGTGCACCTTGATGTTCATCTGCATGCAGCCACTGTCACCTTAGGACAAGTGGGGATGTCGGTGGCAACAGCAGCTTTGTGACTCCAGTTGTTCACAGGCTTTTTTTTTTTATTATTTCAGAAGAGGAAGCATAAAAACTCTTCCAGAGACAGCTGAAAAGCTAAACAGGGCTCTCTATTTCCAGGCTCTGAAGGGGGCAGGGACGTCTGTAAATCATTGCAACTAAGCTATGGTGCATTTGTAAGGCATCTCATCAGTGATGCTCTTTTTTTTCTTTTGAAGGTTGACGACCCTGTTTTCATTTTCACTATGTTCGGTGGTGAATTTTAAGATACTCTGAAGTGTTCCAGCTTTTCACCCTCCCTCCTGAGTGTTAATAACAAATAGCTAGGATTTCAACTAACATCAGAAAAAAAGCTATCTTCTGATCTTGTAAAAATACTATGATGATTTCAAAAGTTGTTCTTTTCCAAGTTAGGATGAAGTTAAAAGCTCTTAAATATCATACCCTTTTCCCCTGAAAAGGAGAATAAAGGCACTCTAGAATAGATCAATTTTGTTTTCTCAGTGTGGGTTAAAGATCCAGGCTCTTAGTTGTAGTACCTGAAGGGGCTACAGGAAAGCTGGGGAGAGACTTTTTACAAGGGCATGTAACGAGAGGACAAGGGGGAATGGCTTTAAGCTGGAAGAGTGTAGATTTAGGTTAGAGATTAGGAAGAAATTCTTCACTGTGAGGTTGCCCAGAGAAGTTGGGGCTGCCTCCTCCCTGGAAGTGTTCATGGCCAAGCTGGATGGGGCTTTGAACGATCTGGTCTAGTGGGAGACACCCATGCCCACGGCAGAGGATGTAGGACTAGATGATCAGCTAGCCAGATGCCAATATGCTCAGAGCATGGGCCTGGGAAGGCTGAGCTGGGGGTGATGGTGAGGAAGGGTCTGGAGTAATCAAAGGCCCTCAGAGGTGCAGGCTGCTGCCAGCAGCCCTTACTAGACCTGATGTCAGGGCTAAACCACCCAGAGCACTTTTACTGCAAGAGTCAGTGGAAATTTTTACAAAGCGCATCTTCTGCCTGCCACTAGAGGGAAACCTAAATCATCCCAACCGGGTGAAACAGGAGCCTTCTGCCTCCAATGGATCAATTGTGTAAAAAAAAGCGAGTGACAGAGACCAGGGATATAGATGGACAGCATAAGTGTCGTGCTTGATAGGATACCTCACACAGACTACTTTCTGCAGATAGGCTTTTGGCTTATCTGAAATTGAGAAAAGTTTTAGAGAAATAAATGCTTCCTCCTCACAGCACCTGAGCTGGTCTGTCTTCAGTCAGCATCTAAAGAGCATCCTTGGTGCTGTTGGGGCATGTGGCCATCACTGAGCATCTCACTTATATGTAAAAAAAAGTCTGGAAAAGATCCTAGATTTTGCATCTCTTCTTCTAACAGATGTAATTGACCGAAGGAGGAGGAAGGGTGGCAGAGAAATGTCTTCAGATCCCTGGAAAACATTGCCTTGCTCTTCCCACAGAAGCCTGACTATCAGGGAAATATAGCCATTAAAAAGTAAGTGCCAAGGTTTCCTGCACCTCCCAGGTTTGTACCCTTCAAGTTTACAGAGAAAAGCCCTGAAAAATGGAAGAAATAAATCCTAAAAGTCAGAAACCATGTAGCAAACCTAGTCCCTGCTGCCTTTTCTTTTTTTTTTCTTTTTTTCTTTCTTTCACTTAGTCTTATGATGGTTTAAATTGTGGGTTTCTGTGTGTGCTTGGGATTGCCAGTACTTCACTGGACACAATGTAAAAACCACCCCACAAAATACTTCCTCTGCAGAAAGTGTTTGCAGAAAACAAATACCATAAAAGCCCACAGTAATTTGTTTTCAAATAAAATTTCAGTGGGCAATTCTGGGCACATTTTTCCCTCACTTATAACATTTTTTCATAAACTGAGAACATTCTTCTGAAAACTAGATAAACCCATACCATCTTCCAGCGTATTTTGGTTAAAAAGTAAAAGAACCCAACAGCTTATCTCACACTGACTTTGGGGAAATGCAGCAGATTATCTGGAAAATCTGGAAAATTCCTTTCAAACGTTTTGTTTGTTTTTTTTTTAATGGGGAACGTGTTACTGAAGGTTCTCACTTAAATCTTCACCTTTTTCACAGATGGAGCAGCTTCACAGGAGCACAGATTAAGTGACTTTGACAGAAGAAAAGGGGAGCAAAATAAGAAGACTGGGAGAGCAAGCAGCAGCATCTACTGCCCCAAATACTCGTGTAATGAACTTGCTGACACCTCTTTTCTTGGGCTAGCAGTGTGCCAAGCCTTGCCTGGAGCACCCTTGGCTCATCACTCTGGTCCCTCTGACACAAGACACTGCTGCAGCCATTTCAGGGTTTCATTTCCCTTGTGGGGAAACAAAAGGGAATCTGCCACTGTTGCTATGACAGTTCTTCTGTTGCTTATTAATAAGGGAAGAAAAGGGAAGAATAACTGTTAATTTAAGGAAAATGAAAGCATGAAATATTTACAGCTGACTTTGTTATTGCTAGTTTTCTCTGTCTCTTTTTTTTTTTTTTTTTTTTTTTTTTTGGTGTCTTTATAAGCAGCAAAAGGATGTCTGGTTTGTGAGAGGGCAGACTGGTTTTCTGTTTCAGGACTGCTTTATGTAATTAATTCTTAGCATAAAATAACATCGACAACAAAAATCCAACCCCCAAAAATGAACAACGCGGAGGATCAGCTGAAGCCAAATTGATATGATATGTTTCATTATGTAACAGTAAAATGCTCCTACTGAAAAGGTTTATTGATCACCCAATAATGAAGGAACAAGGCTCAGCTTCCAAAAACGCAGCACCCAATCTATATGGACCAATAGACATAATTGATTCCTTTCAGCGTGGAGGTGTTAACGCAGGAAAAGATTAGGTTATCTGAGAGGAGCAGCCTGAATGTTTAGATTGCTATTCAATAAGGGCTTTGTGAGGTACCAGCACTTCCAGGGAGCTTGCTTCATATTTCCAGGCTTATCTGTCAACAGCTGTGCATAATCTGCCACGGGTGGATCAATATGAGCCAAAGGTATTGCGTTACAGGGTGGTAATTCCTCAGAAAAGAGCGTGTGCGTTTAGGGTTTTTTTGTTAGTATTGATGTCAACGGGCAAGCTAAAAGCTCTTAAGTATTCCTCCCCCAAACATTGATTATTTAAGAGCTTCCATGCATGGGCAACACAGGGAGCACAGACTGGCATGGTTCCCTTGGGTCAAACCTGCCCTGTCACGGCCAAAGTGACCTCTGATGTGTATCACAGCATCACAGGTCCACATGCTGGTGGGAGAAACCTTGCTTTCCACATCATTATGCCTTGCACATTGTTATGCCCAGCACTAAGAGGTCCCAGCAGCATGACCTGAGCCTTCAGGCTCTCCACCTTCAGACCCATCAGTGTCTAATAGAGGAGATGGTTTTGATGCTCAGCATCCCTTTTGCCATCTGCCCGCTGGTGCAACGGGGTGATTCAGCCCCCAAAATATTAATGTGTTTACCCTGCTGGTCTGCTGCAGGGCAGACGAGGGGAAGCAGCACTGGTTGCCTCCTGGTTCTGAACCAGCTGGGTCTGAGCTTGTCCCCCTGTGGCCATCAAGACCAGTGAAAACAACCCAGAAATGAATTTTGAATACTCTCCTCTGCAAATCCTCACTCCAGCTACCTCTGACAGTGGCCCTGGATCCCAATCCCCAGCAATCGGGGCACCATGAGCCAGAGTGGATGATGCTTTGTGGCCGTGGCAGAGGTAAAATATTCACTTGCATTGATCCTCCCATTGATTTTGTTAGGCTTGCCTTAAGCATTCATGTGTCTCATCCCACCCATGGGGAATCATGTAATCCAAAGGCTCGCTCAGGAGTACATTCTGCTGTATGCTGAGGTGTAAAGCACCGAGTTCACTGCTGAATTATAGGTGTGTATATACTAAAGAGGAATCACATGTGAATGTGTGTGTTTATTTTGCACCACAAGGTTTTATTTGCAAGAATTGTGGGGTTCTCTTCTACCCCTCCCCCTTTTATATAAGCAAAGGAGGGAGCTTCCAAATGCAAATCCCTTTTTTGACCATAAGACGTAATGAAATAACAACAAAGCCAGGGCCTAAATTTTTAGAACTGAGTCTCCAAACCAGATAAAATCAAGAGCACCAGTCTCCCAAGATCTGGCTAAAAAAAAAAAAAAAAAAAAAAGTGGCAAACATGCTGGTGGCAAGCAAACACCCAGAAGAGCCCAGGGACTAAATTACACAAATCTGTAGAGAGTTGAGCTGAGCTGTCTGAAAGGAGATGGTCTACAAAGAAATCTATTTCTGCAAGCTCCAAAATGCAAGACAGAGGGATTCTGGCTCCTTGCTCTCAGCCGGGAGCAATCCAGCGCTGAACTCCCTGGCTGTCAGCCAGCGCCGGAGCGGTGGGAGGAGGGAGAGCCGACTGCGGCCCCGCTGTGCTCCCGCCACCAGCCCCGGGCCAGGATCCCTCCTGGCACCCCGCTTCCTCATCCATCGGCTGCTCTGGGTTCCCTTGCATCCCGAATCTGCTGCTTGGGTGGAATTAGGAGCTGGGCCTTCTGCAGTGGTGGGGATAGGAGAGCATCCCGTGTGAGATGGCAGGTGAAGGTTTATGGGTTTATGGTATTAACTCCTTGGCACAGTGCATTTGTTATCCAGCTTTTTGCAGTGCTGTTCTGCAAGCTGCTTAGTTTAATTAAAACTCCCCAGCATGGGCTTCTCCCTGCATGCACTAAGTACTGCCTTTACGTCTTCTGGCGAGCTAGCTATTAATTTCAGTAAGTTAATCTGCGTCCCTGCCTGCTCTTTTGCCTTGGGGGACAGGAGATTTCTGTGCTTCCTGCAGTCCCCTCAGCCACTCAGCATCCCTCTGAGGACAGAGATGGAATCGTCGATCCTTCATCTGATACTTGGTGCCTGAGGACTGCACCCAGCCTTGCCCAGAGGTGCCAGGGGAGAAGCTACGACCAAGTTTTCCTGAAAAGGCAAGAGTTATTAATGTGCAAATCTCTTTCTGAGGAGTCATGAGGTGTCCAAACACCCCAATTTGGCTTATCTGCTCATTGTTTTAAAACTCAAAGACATGAGGGAAAAGCCTTGCCCTGGTTATGTACATCTATTTAGAGATTTAATACGCCCAGCAAAGCAGCGCATGCCTGCCCTGAGGTCAGCGCCAGACTGTTCTCTTCTCCCTGCCTCTTGTTTCTGAAGTTTTTTTCATATCCATATTTATAAGTTGCACTGAAGAAGAACAGAGCTGTCTCCTTCTGTCATCGAAATGCCAAAAAGAGCCTTTAGCTCCTCAAAAACTAATAACCAGTATGCTGGGATTGTTTTTCTCCTCGTCCTTCCTCGACAGCACATTAAACAGATGTCACAGCTGTGCACCAGCGAGATGCACGTGGGTAAGCAGCAATTGCCTGGAGTTTAGGAAAACTGAAGGAGGAAGAAAAAGAAATGTATGGAGGAGCTGGTCAAAATCTGATTACCAGCCTCTGCTGGGGATGACTATTCTCTCAATGGCAAAATGAACCCAAACCTCAGAGGTGCTGGATTCATTTCTGCTCAGAGAGCTATGAGAGCTGCACCTCCAGTGTTCAGTAACATCTGCCTGTCTCTTGGGGAAAAACAGGGTGCAGACATGTCTCCAGGCTCTCCACTGCTTCATTTCCCTTACAGCAGCATTTTCCTTAGCCCACTGTGGGGTTTTTTCATGCCATGTCTGTGAGCAGCTGAAGGATGTTGTGAAAATGCATCGAGTGATGGCGTGGTGCTCAGTGCTGCTGCTGCAGGGCAGGGTCATGAATTCAGTCTTTGAAGGAAGCTGGACCACAGCTTCACTGATTCCCAAGGAATTCACCCTCTTTGGACCCAAATGCAGGGTGGTAGGGATGGCACCACTTTGTTGAATTGCAGAATGGTGTCTCTTTCCCTCTTCTGGGAAGTCTCTATGTGCGGATCATGTTAAAAGCTTGACACAGACCTCATCTATGTCTGGCCTTCAGCCAGAAGACATCAAAGCAGCAAGTCTGACAAAAACAGATGATCTATGAATGACTGAATGTATAACTAGGTTGTACTCTTGTCTAGAAAGTACATAGAGGAGTTGATTAGGGGTTTGTTTGATACTTGTGATCTGCATAAGACATATTTTTGGCCAAGAGTCTTAAATGGCAGTCATTCTGCTTGTGCCCATGTGAGGCTATGGATCTGATGTAATGAAGCTATATAAGGTCTAACCTGGTCTATAGGTACATTGCATTTAGGACTTACCATTTCTTGGACATCTGTTCATGGACTGAAGCTCATCTTCAGAAAGCCAGAGGTGGAAGTGTCTGTGGCACTGAACTAATAGCTGCAAGGTTATTGTCCAGATGAGATACCTGAACAAAATATTTTAAGCTGCTTCAGTTGACAAGGCCATAGTGGTGTCCCAGAAGGCAAAAATAATTTATCTCTGGGGCCTCTGGGGCAAGGGAAGGCTGCCTTGCTGGTGGTGAGCTACTGGTGCCCAGCTGAAATCAAGCATTGCCATGCTTGGTGGACTCTTCTGTTTAAGGGCTTCAGCATTCACGTAGGGTTTCACCAGGAAAGCAAGGGTCTGCTAGAAGTGGTCCCTTCCTTCAGCTCTTTTCACTCTTGTGTCCACATGATGCAAATGCCTGAGCAGACTTCTCTTCCTGAAGGAGTACATAGCATTAATGTTGACAGGCAATTACTGGTTCCTCTTAGACCTTTACTGGATCTTCTGTCGTATAAAGCAAGGCCTATCATTATGCCTATCAAGAATGCTTTGCCCAGCCCACAGGCATCCACTAGCTGGAGCAGTCTGTGTACATGCTTTGCTTACTCTTAAATTTCTCTTTTGGACTAATTTAGGCTGATGGCCCAAGTAATGATCTTTCTCAGAAAGCCTTGAAAAGCTCTGGAAGCAATGTCAAGCAAAAGGAAGGTGAATACTACAGGCAACCTGAGAGTAAGTGACACAGCTTTGTCTCTTTATAATGAAGAAAACATTAATTAAAATTCTTGTAAGCCTAGAAAGACTGGTTTCAAAAATTAAGTACCTATTTTTTCACATAATGAGGGGCAGTAATTTGCAAAGGATGAAGAACTGTTTCAGCATCTTCTTGCTGGGTTTGTGTCAATCGCTTTTTAAAAGCAGAAACTAAATTCTTCTAATTCCCCATCAAATGAGAGAGCTTTCTGCCTTTTTTTTTTTTTTTTTAATTTGCCACTGCTGCTGGGCTGCCATTACCTTAACGTATCCTGAGGTAAGGGAGAGAATGGCTCAGGTTTATCAAGGTGGCGACAGCAAAGTCTAACGTGGCCGTGCTGCAGCCTATTTGGGCTCTTTAATGCTTCAGAGGCTTGCACAGGGAGTGAATCACAGCAGAATAATAATGCCACATCTTGCAATTCATTCTCATCAGTTTTAATGAAGATAAAGGGGGTCACTTTATGGATCCACTTGGGCTTAACAAATTAAACATGCTGCTGAAAGGGTACATGTGAACAGAATATTTGTCCTTATAATGCTCATTTAGGTGGACAAAGTTAACTAACCTTATTCTATATGTTTTTGTTTTCTTCTTGCTGCCTAAAGGCCTCACAGCTACACAGTCAGCTCTGATCTTGTTCCCTGCTCATTAAACACATTGGCTGATTATCATTTTACCCCTATTCCTGATGATGTAGCATTGTTTTGCTTTGAAAAAGTATTTTGAGTGTCTGACAGTCAGAGGGAAAAAGCAGAGAGCACGAGGGAATCTCCCTTGTTCTCCATAGCAGCAAAATCAACCACCAACCAACCAGTTCCACCTGCAGGCAAGTCTCCAGCTTCTCCGTAAAGCTTTATTGCATCACCCTGTGTCTATCAACCCTTGCCAGACTGCAGCAGCCACCTGGAAGGGAGAGTCTGACCCTCCCACCTTGCTGCAGAAGTTGGCTTGAATCCGTGAGCCATTCAGGTTTGTTGTGAGCAGATGCTACAGGGAAAGCTTATGTATAATACCAGCTTTGCCCCAGAAACTCAAAAACAACACAAGCGATACCTGTTATAACAAACACCCACTCTACAAGGATGCTCCAAACCTCATCCAACCTGGCCTTGAACAATCCCACAGCTTTCCTGGGCAACCTGTCCTGGTGTCTCACCACCTTCATAGTGAAGAATTTCTTTCTAATGTCTAACCTTAATCTCCCCTTGTCCAGCTTAGATCCACTCCCCCTTGTTCTTTCGCTTCGTGCTCTTGAAAAAAATCCCTCCCTAGCTTTTCTATAGCCCTTTCAGGTACTGGAAGTCTGCTGGAAGGTCTCCCCAGAGCCTTCCTATCTTCAGGCTCAACAACCCCAACTCTCATCATGTCTTAATCAGAGATGTGCTCCAGCATCTCTCCTCTCGGCTGTTGTCTTTTCCATGCAGATTTGTTGTTGAAAGATAAGCACAGTATGTGGTATTAGCAGTCACTTGAAACCTTGGTCAACACATACCAGCATCTGTCTGTACAAAAGATTTCAAGATTTTTGGTCACGGATTCACAGCAGCTGTTAGGAAAAAATTCTGGCTTTGCCAGCAGTGTTGGACTGTTATTGGAAGAAAGCAGAGAGGGAGGAAGAAGAGGAGACAGAAAAAGAGACATGAGGCAGCAGCAGGACCACAGGTGTCCCACAGATCAACTTCAAAGACCAAACCAGATTCAGTGGGTGCTGATTTACACCACCTTACACTCATTTATAGGGGCTGCCTTGAACCACTGCCTGTCACCAGCACATGTGACATCTGCAATCAGGATACAGAGGTGGACACCCCAGCCCCATGGGATGAGTTATTTCAAGGTTTTCCAAAATAAAATAATCTCCCCATGGAGCATGGAGAGATTTGTGTGGCCACAGTGCTCAAGGTGATGGTATTAAATCTGATAGCTCATAAAGGACCAACTAGGCCAAAAATAAAGTACTTATTAGCTTGGGAATTATTTAGCTTGGCGGTTTTCTTCTAGAAAGAAACAAAGATTTTGGGGCCTTTATTTAAGAAAATCTGACTGCGGCTTTTAAGAAGCAACATTTGAGAAGAGATGACAGTGATTATTTCTGAAGCATCTGTAGTAATGATTTCCCACCAGTTACTCACTCATAAGGCTGAACAAATTTTTCGTCTTTTATTGTTAATACTTCTTTTTTGTTGTTGTTTGTTTGTTTTTTGCTTTGTTTTCCTGGTGAAAAGCCTTTATTAGCAGGAATTCTTCATTAAATTGATTAGACAGCACTCCTATTCCTGAACTTGTTCAAGACCCCACCCCCAGTTTTGAGGAGGCTTCAATCTCTAGATCATACCATAGTATTTTGTCTTGTAGGCAAGACCATCTAATTTAGGAATAATAAAATCATGAATAATAATATTAACAATAAAATATCTGATAGGAAGCAGAAAAAAAGGCCCCAGGCAGCTGTGCCTGGTGGGGTTAATTGCAGTGCAGATCAACCTGACCAGCACTTTGCCCTCCTTTGCCTTTCCTTTCTCCTGGCATCATCAGAAAAACACAGCACAATTGTTTGCTTGCCGTGTACTCTGGCTGTCTTGGCTTTGCTTAACCATCTTTGACCTTTTGATGCCTCATGGTGGTGTCCAAATTGATTTCACCCAGTGAACCTCAACAGGAAGGAATTGGCTTGCTCAGCCCCCTCTGACATTTCTGAGCCAGGATGGAGGCACTCCTACTGCCCTCTGTGGGGTGATAACACATTAAAAATCCTCTTTTGCCATCCCATTTATTACCTGAGACTGCATTGCACTGAAACATTAGAAGATCCAGCATCCACTGAGATAGGCTAATTTTAATGATTGAATGAGGAATTGTTAAATTTTACTTCAATGCTCTGCTGTCATTATGGAATTAGTATTAACGGCCATGTACTATGAGAGCTGTAATGAGGCTGCCTGGAAGTGACAGTGCCAGGGAGCTGGAGGTCTATAAATACAAACTTAGCATGTATCATTTAAAAAAACAAAAAACCCTCAAGAGCCTTCATTTGTCACCAAATTGTGCTTGGGTCCTTGGAGCATGAAGTCCAATAACTTTATTTTTCCCCCCTCTCCTCCCCCCTCTGTCTCTCTCTCTCTCTCTAGTTGGTTTTAATTAGGCCTGGATGAAATTAGTGGGCAGAAAATCAACACTGGTAAAAATGTCTCATTATGGGATGATGGCAGGGCAGCTTCCTGAAAATTTCAGCAGTTTTACTCTACACTGGCCGTGAATCCTGTGGTGATGCCAGGCCTCCTAGGACACCAGCCATGGCCACTGAAGAGGGCAGGAGGACAGCAGAGGCAAGAATGAACTAAATTCAAGACTTCTAATGTTGCCCCTTGTCCCTTCCCTTAATCCTTTAAAATTTTTGCTTGATAGAAATCCTTTAAAATTTTTGCTTGATAGACAATCTATTTTGTTGCTGCTCCAAAGAGTCCTTCCCTCTGGTCTCTGCTTGTATCTGCCTCCTATTAATGATCAGTCTGAATTTGCTGCCAGCAGACATGGCCCTGTGGATGTGGACAAGCCAAGGCTACAGCCCTTCCTTCGGTGGCACTTCCCCTGTAACATGGGCTCCCTTTGATTTCCACTAGTGCCATGCTTTGTGTTATTTGTATTTGGCCCTTGACTTCACCTCTGTCTGCTTCCCACTCACTCCCCACCTCTTTCCAAATATCCTTCTGATTGTCTCCTTTGCTTCAAAGCATCTCAGTCCTCCAGAGAATCACCTGGCACTCTTTGAAGATCTAAGCTTCCCCCTTCATCACTTGTTTTGGCTGTTTTCACTTTTCTGTCATAAGCATCTCATCCACCCACTGGAGCTTCCTCTTCTCTGACAGCCATTTATGCCTCATTATCTCCTTGATGGTTGCATTTTTCACTGTCTTTCTTACTTGATCTTCCCAATGTTTTTCAAACCATTGTTTTCAAAGTTATTTCAACTTTATTTGTTTTCATGTGCTAATGTTTCATGTCTTTACACCATCTTCAGGGCCATGCTCACCTTGACAGTCATTTCTTCATTTGTGGATTATCTGCCTCTCATATGAAGTCATGAAGAATCTCACTGCTCATATACCCAGTAGCTGGGAAAGTGACCATCTAGACAGATTAATCAGGTAGGAATGATGTTTCCATGGTAAGTGGAAGAACATCCTCTTTCATGCGTGGAAGAACATCCTCTTGATGGCTGAGCATATAAAATAGAGGCTCTTCCAGTACAAAAAGAAACCTCAGGGCTTTTTTGCTTTTCTTTCCAGTTCCTTTCCAAAGGAAGGTACACAAACACCATCCTTGTTATTACCATTGGTTCGTAGTGCCCAGAGGGGCTTGATGTGCAAGGCTGTACACTTTTTGTGCAGAATTTAATTTTATCTCTAAACCTGCAAGGTTTTTGTTAACTTCAACATAGGATATATGTGTCACTGATCTTGAATAGAGGCTCTTGCACCATAAGAGGTCTGCTGTTTCTTCCTGCAACCTTACTTAAATTTCACTTCTTTTCTTCGGCACTATTACAGTGTAAACATCTGCTCTGTATACCACAAAACCATTTTATTATCATTTTTAAATGCTTTTCCTTCTTCTGGGTGCCACCCATGCACTGCTCAGATACCTGTGGGGGTTGCCTTTGCGATGACCAAACTGCCCTCTCTGACATTTATGACAACCACATCTGATACTGTCTGATACTGCTATTCATTTTCAGCTGAAAACATGGGACAATACCACAAAAGTTTTATCAAGTTCTCTTCTGATCTCTCTTTATGGATGCATCTCTTCTGTGTGCATAGTGTCTATAGTGCCTCTGAGAAAAGATCTCCTGAGACTTCCCAGAGCTTGCAGGAGATGCCACTGTGCATGCTCAAAGCTGATTTCTAGTGAATTCCTTCAGTGCCAAAGCTGTTGAAATGAGGGCTGGGGGACTGGCAGCCAACCACTGCACCAGCACAGGTTAAATGTTAGAGGCCACTTCTCCAGGAGCCACAAGAACTGAATTACCCAAAGGGGTTTACACTGGCAGGAGGTATGGAGCCAGCAAAACAAAGGAGAAAAAGTGGTTTGTGTTGAAACCCCACCTCTAAAAAAGAAAACAATACAAAACACAGTTAACCCAAAGGCTTCCAGTCTGACTTCAAACCTACATAATATCCACCCCACATAACAAAAATGTAAGGGTCTTTGGTTGCATAGCTGGAAGCCTTGGTACCTTTTTTTTTTTTTAACAGGGTGTCAAAATGCAGTGCTTTACCATGCTGGGAATTTGTTTAGACCCATATGAGCTGCAGGTAGTAGTTGATACATGGTCACCACAAGATTTTGTACTATCTTTCTGTTGGGGTTTGTGCAAGGACAGAGAGGCCACTCAGAAGTAAGATCCTGCATTGTTAAGTGTGTTACAGACAAATACTTGGTGATAATGCTGCCCTCCTGAAGAGCCTGCAATGTAAACAAGGAGGAGAGTTTACCCTTAGAAGAAAAGCAGAGTTGTGATCCCTGCTTCGTAGACAGGGAACACCAACCTTACAGCATTCACATGGTGAGACTGGACCCTCCAGGATGGAGTGACCAACCTCCCATGGCCTTCAGCAGAAGCAGGACTTTTACCAAAGCTGTCTGCAGCTGCACTTACCCTACTCATGATAAGCAGAAACAACTTTATTTCTTTAAAAAAACAAAACAACAACAACAAAACCCCAAACAATCAAAAAAACCTTTTATCATTGTTTCTGTAACTCTTAGAGAACCTCTGAATCAAACCAGAGGGACAGCTGTGCATGGCAAGGCAGTTAAATGGTTCTGTGCCTTATCTCTTGAGTAAGAACAAATTAACAGACTTTCCTTAGAGGCATCTGACCTGCACCTCATCAGAGACAAAATTATGACAATTTTTTCAAGTCAAATAGCTTTGGGACTTAAAATATTTAATTGCCCGTGGTATTCTACTGGCAGCTCAAACCACCACAAGGACAGAAAAGGTTATTTTGTTTCATGAATTTGCCCCATCTCTGCAGCCTTTTATGTGAAAACTACTTCCTTATGTAGAAAAAAATAGAGCAAAAGACTCCCCACTTCTTTACCCTTTTATAGAGATTTGTTTTCTATCAAATACATCTTAGATCTGCCCTGTTTCTCTGGTTCCTTGTAGAACCAGAGTATTACTAATTCCACGCTTTAAACACTGTAGTTCAACAGAACCTGAGGATTCAGATGCCTAAAAAAAACCCTTTTAAAACTAATTTGAAAACCCATCTTTATGTCACAGGCATTTATTGATTTTTTCCTAGCTATCCAGCCTCTCATGTTCCTTGCCTCTAGAAGAATTTTTCTGAACCATTAACATCTTGCCGCCATAGCTTAAGCAGACCTTTAAATTTCTGCAGGTATTGCAAACTTTGAAACCAATCTCATGATAATAATTTATCTTAATAACCTGCTTAACTTTCTGGGCTATTAATCTGGCATTGCATTCTCATGAGGCCTCTCATGTCTGTATGTTTCTGCTGCACTTCTGTTGTTTCTTCAACTTGCATTGGCATGCTTGCCTGGATGTGACACTGTTAAAATTGACTTTAAATATGAACCTTGAAACCAAGAAAAAGAGCAGAAAAATAAAATCCTACATCCCCAAGCCATGAGCTTCCTGTTGGGAATGTGAAACGACTCAGTTTGCCCAGTTTTTACCTTTAGAAATTTCCCTTTAGCTATGACCCTTTCCTCTCAACTTGCAATAATCACAACAGTCAATAAAACTGGGAGAATTGCTTTTTATGTTATCTTTTGTTTGTTCCATCTACAGGAGATCTGGCTTGTTGGGCCTTCCTCACCTAGCTTTTCTTTAGTGATTTCTTTTCCTGGTGCTGCCCACGGAAGCACTGTATTGTATTCCACTGCAGTTTCTCCTGTGCAATTTTTTGCACTAAAGGCGGGCAAGCACTTTCTAAGACAAAATAAGCTGTCTGTGTTATTTCCTGGGAAGTCCTGGGTTTTCAAAAAATCAGCATTCTCTTTAAGAAGTCCTTTGGCATGTTTTAGTAAAATACATTCATTAGAACCTCTTTCTTTCATCAGTGGATGCACTGCACTGTTCTCCTTGTGTAGGTGGTGGCTATTATGTACCACCAAGCATTGCCTTGGCATTTCAGAATAATTAACCAGTCACAAGGATGTGGGAAAGCTGGGGGAAAAGAAAGAGCTAGGATGTGATTTGAGATTTTATCAAATCACTGGAAAGCTTTTATCCATGCACAACCCCCACATAGTTTATGACAACAGGCATCAAAGATTTAATTTATTTTTGTTACTGGCAAGGTGGCACCTCACCCAGAGGTGAGTGTGTAAGAATTGGCTTTGTGTTGATGAGCAGGGACAACTTGAGCAAGGGACAGTGTTTGGGCCACAAGTACTGTTTTATGGATTGTCTTATTTGCTCACTGAGTTCTCCAAAATCAATCCAAAAGGGATCCAACCCTCCCAAATGCTTACTGTGTGATTTACCAGCTCAGTTCTGCAATGTTCAATAATGTCAGATAGAGTGTAGAGAAGTCCAGACTGTTATGATCTAGAGCTCAATATTCACAAGAGAGAAAAGAAAAAAGGGCAGATGTCTAGCCAAGATACTCTGAACTGCAAAAGAAAGTGTGAAAGAAAGGAAAGGTGCCTTAGCAGTGATGTCTGCATCTTTAGCATTGCACTATAGACAGATCGTGTGGGTCAGGGAGAAACCCAGTGGGAATAAAAAGATGTATCCATGTGAATTAAATAAGATGTTGCCTATTTTTGTACAGTAATTAAGAAAGTACAGAAAGAAGAGGGGCCAGAGGTATAAAACTTCATAGCAGAGTGGAAATAATGAAATTATCTGCCGTGGGGAAATAAAGAAGCATAAATGTTAGATGAAGTTTGCCGAAGTAGGGGTGTAACAAAGACAGAGGGATGAATAAAGGTAAAATATATGAGCTCCTAAAGCACACAAGAAACAGGAACCCAGCTGGTGGCACTGGGGCTGCTGGTGAGGTAGGCAGAGAATGTTGGTGACAAATGAGCCCCGGGCAAATCGGCACCTGTCAAATACAGGAGGATAATGGAAAATCACTTATAGTGACTCCAAAAAATCAGAATCTCCTACAGGATGTCTGTCCTTCCTGATGTCAGGGGTTGCTTTGCCTTCAGTGTTAACAGAACAAGATTTCTCCTCTGGACTTTGGGCAGTGTGTTCCTGAAGCAAGTACTTTTTTGACCAAATTGTTTCTCTTCAGACATATTGACTCAATCCTGAGGAAAACATCTTGACTTTATAATTGGTTGGTAAGCGTGAGTTTGTTGTCGCAAAAGGACCCATATCAATTCAGGCCAGCCAAAACACCTCCACTGTTGGACCTGATGTACTCTGCATGGAAGACAGCAGTAGGTTACTATAGGTTACTATAGGTTACTATAGGTTACTATAGTTGATTAGGTTACTATAGTTGATAGGTTACTATTAGGTTACTATAGGTTAGGTTACTATAGGTTACTATAATTAGGTTATTAGGTTACTATAATTGATTCAACTAGATAGTTGTTGATCAAGAACATTTGACAGATTGCTGTAGAACCACAGGAGACAATTTCTATCCTGAGGATTGACATCTTTGAAACAAGTTATGTGGTGATGTCTTTGGGATTCAGAGGAACCTGGCTACTCAAAACTCCCATGTGGAAGGCACTGCAAGGGTTTTGCCAACATGAACAACTATGTTTTCTTGTGTGGCCAGTTGCTGTAGCTTGTCTAAAAGCAGGCAGCTAATGGAAGGGTCAGAAATGAAATGGTAGTCTCTTAGTAAAGGCCATGAAAAACAGCTTATGTTGCAATATTTTAAATATGAACTTTGTTTACTCTTACTGTTCCATTTTTCTTTTCATATTTGAAGTTTGACTTCTCCGACAGAAACTTCATTAAATCGTTGCAGGGTGTCTCATTTCAGCACACGAGTATCTTCTCCACTTTCCAAAAGAAGGTTTTTTTAAGAACTCCGAAATTTTCAAGAATTAAGTGACATTTTCAAGATTTTACAGGTATCTTATTGAGAATGGGTGAAGTCCAGATGAGTTTGTCTCTTGGTTTTAAGATGTCCTTCATTAGGTCTGTCTTGCAGGATGCCTACCAGTGTATCTGAGGCTTGGGGACAACTTCCAGTCTGTGTAGGCAACATGTGTAAGAGCTCTCTTCCAAATCAAACAGATTTATCCAGTTTATTTCCTTTAGGTTTCTTGAGTTCACGTGGCTTGGATCTCACACTTGGTTGGCATTGACAGTCTCTGGTCTCTCCACTCCCCACTTCTCCAGCCATTGGTTTTTTCCCCCTCTGATGCTCACTGATGTCAGCAGAAGGTCTCTTCAGGGTGGAGCCTCGCTGGGGATTTGCCATTCCAGCATTTGGCCTTCTTGCTTCCTCATTCTGCCTTAGGCTTGCATGCCAAGCATTTGGGGACCAGCTTTGGCTGAAAACTCGAGGCTTTAAAGTTAAAGAAGGCTGAGAAGGTGCCCAATTTGCACCAGAGAGAGCCTCTGTAATTCGTTTTGTTGGCAGAAGGCATCTGATCAGCAGTACACATATGGTGTGTTTGAAAAGTTCATAGCCTGGCATGTGGAGCTCTGCCACTCTTGTCCAAGCTAGAGGCAAAGAGACCATCCCATATGTGAGCACAGTCCTTGGGCTGGGAGTTGGTCTTCCATTCCCTTTCTTTTTTCTTTGGCTGTGTTTCCCCCCCCCCCCCCCCCTTTATTGTAATTTTTTAAAGGAAATAGCATTTCAGGAAGCTGGTGCAGACAGCATGATTGGATTTACAACATTTCCACTACCTGCTTCTCATTAATATTGATTTTCCTATATTTTATCTCTAACAGCAAACATGACTCTTAAAAAAAAAAAAAAAAAAAAAAAATTAATCCTCTCTTCGGTTCCCAGCTTTTCATGGATGAGAGCTAACATGTCTTACTCACTTTGAGCAAAGCATTTACTGCTTCTTGACATGGTTAATTCCACTTTTCTTGCTTGATAGTCTGGCGCTCCTAAACAATTGGAGCAAGTTTCTCACCAATGTCTGCAAATGAGAAAAGAGTTACTTCAGTGAGAACTGCATTGACTAAAGTAAACCATAACATGCTGCTCACTGTTCTAGACTTCACGTCTCGTGTAATGCTGGGGAATTAGAACATGCTCCTGTAATCAGTAAGATTGCAGATTCCTGGGAAATGAGCTGGAGAAAAGTTTCAAATTATTTCTTGATGCCAGAGGTGGGTTTTTTGCTTGTTTTGTTTTGTTTTTACCACTCCCACATGTTCAGACAAAGGCGTTAATTCCCCTAAATTGGTAAAGACAAGTATGAGAGCATTTTCCCCCCCATTTGATATATGCAGAGCTGGAACAGCTTGAAGCACAAAGAAAACATTTTTTTCTCCACAGGAGTGGATCACAAAAGAAATCTGAAATCTCTCCTGAAATATCTACTTTTCCTGCCTAACAGACTGCGTACTTGCGTGGCTCCAGGACCCTGCTCACTCATAGCCACTTTTGGAGCTGACACCAGGTAAACCAACTGTGTGTCCTCATTACCTGCAGTGTGGCCTCCTCTAGGCTGTGTCCTAGAAATGCTGTGATCTGCCTTCTCATTTAAACTTGAGATGGAAGGGAAAGGGTATGTATACGCCTTCTTACTCCCTAGTATATGTTTTTAAAAGAATGGAGATCTGGAGATGAAGGGGAAAACCTGTTGGATGGGAAAAACTGGACTTATCAGCCTATTTTTTTCTCCATACCAAGGCATGGGGTTCTGTGCGTGTCTGGAGAAGTATGATGGGTCTGACATCACATCTCTCCAGCAAATAAGGCCCAATGGATTAAAAAGGTCAGTGCATAGAATGGCAACAAAGCAAGTGAAGGGTCTGGAAAACAGATCTTAAGAGGAGCATTTGAGGGAACTGGGACTGTTTAGCTTGGAGCAAAGGAGTCTGAGGGGAGACCTTATTGCTTCCTACAACTTTCTGTAGGGTATAACAGGGTGGAAGTTGGTCTCCCCTCCCAGATGACAGGGATCTACAAGAGGAAATGGCCCTAAGTTGTTCCAGCAGAGGTTTAGATGGGACATTAGAAACAATGTCTTGACCAAAAGCCCTTGAACAGGCTTCCCAGGGAAGTGGTGGAGTCACTGTCCTCGGAGGTAGTCAGAAGATGAATAGATGTGGTGCTGGGGAGCGTGGTTGAGTGAAGACTTTGGCAGTGCTGAGTCAATGGTTGGACTTGATCTTAAAGATCTTTTCCAAACAAAATGATTCTATGATCCTATGAAATGGAAATTGACTTTCATTGACTAATGTACTCCTTTTCCTGAAGGCAGCTGCCTTGTCACAGGCAAAACAAGATAAGGACTAGGCCACCATCAGCAAGTGAGCTGGTTCTCTTCTTACTGCACAAAAACCCCTTGCTTGCCCACATTAGCCAAAATTAAAAAGGTCAGCTCTTCTTCCCAGACCATCCTATGCCCATGAGCTAGGTGTCTTCCAGGAATGCTCTTCCATCTCTGCTTGAGGGCTGGGGCTGAGGAAGTGTGCACTGCACAAAGCAGATTGAAAAGTAAATAAAATCCCTTTTGAGAGCTGATCTGCTGCTTACATCAGCAGCTTCTCTTCCAGTAATGCCATCTGAGCATCACCACATAGCCCAGCAGTCATAATTGGGTTTTCTCACCACATTTCAGGCTGATTTAGCACTGGGACATTGCACTTCCCTCAGAATAAGGGGAACAAGGAGGATGCAAAGAGAGCTGAGGAAATTGGAAGGAAGGCGTGGTGGTAGAGGACTCGAATTATGAAATCGATGCCTTTTTGGTTGCTGGGTGTTTGAAAGGGGTTCAAAATGGGGTGTGAAGTTATCAATAGCTGTCAGGAACCATTGCCCATATTTGCTGCTTCACTCATGGCCCGGTACTTAAAATGGAAAGATTGATTGGTTTCAGAGCATGCCACAATCGATACAGCACGTTTGGATGAATATTGTGGCTTTCCACTTAATTAGAGGTGACTCAGTTGTTTAGTATTTCAAATCAGTAAAACGATCGTGTCAAAGATGTAATATCCTAGGAAGGGAAATAGCACCTCATTTTCTGCTTCTTGCTTTGTTTCATGCATATGCATCCTTATTTCTGCATTTGCTTGTGCTGTTTACATCCATGAATATTCTTTAGTGGTTTTGCAGGCTAGGACTGAGTGGGATTTATCTTTGAGCTGAGCTTGTTGTAAAAGCTTCATCTGCAGCCGAAACACTGGTCTTTTTTGTCAAGGGAGCATTAAAGGAGAACAGGGCAATTGCATGGCATGTGGTTATTATCGACCCATGCCCAAGCACCAGCAGTCATCCAGGGGAGAGCTGCAGGCCACTTTCAGCAGCATCTTCCCAAGTGTCTGCTGGGACTCTGGCCCTGGCACCAGCTGTCACCATCTGCAGTGCTATGGAGACATCTTGAAAACCAGGCTAAGCCTCATTAGGGCTGCATTTTTATTGTGGTGCTTTAATGCCACCATAAAATGCTGTGCAGTGCTCTACAGGAAGGTGATAGATGAGCACACATCTTGTGCCCCTGGTGGTGAGCAAAGGGGATCTCATTGCCTCACCAGTTAGCATCTCTCTCTATCACATACCATGGGTATCACATATCATGGGTACCCA
This sequence comes from Heliangelus exortis, assembly GCF_036169615.1. Lineage (NCBI taxonomy): Eukaryota > Metazoa > Chordata > Aves > Apodiformes > Trochilidae > Heliangelus > Heliangelus exortis. The sequence continues at coordinate 37,932,135 of NC_092424.1, forward strand.
AAGGGGATTTGTGCCTGCTCTGGCAATTGGTTGTCCCTGCAGAAAGATGTGCTAATAAATTAATCGGGCAGTACTGAAGAATACAGGTAAGCAGGAGGAGCAATAGACCCTGCTGTCATGAGTGCTTCTAGAGTTTGGGGCAGACTTAGGTGGCCCAAACTGAAACTTTGACAAATTCCAGGTTTCCATCCCCGTAAAATTCAGAACCAGGACATCACAGTATCTCTGACCCTCCCAACTGCACACTGTTGATATTGTGTCCTTCTCAAGAGTTGCTTGCTTCTAAAGATGCATCTGTCAGAGAAAGGGGCAGACCTGCCTCTTGACAATGTAGAAGCTGAGAGGCCAGAGTCTGCATGAAGGGAGAGAGAGATCTGGCTTGTAAGTTTCACTGAGGCCATGCATGGCCATGCTTGTGCTCTCTGTTTCCCATCCTACCTATAATCAGGTTAACATCTGCCCCGTGAGAATAAGAGAACAATCTTGGTCTTGCAGAGCTGAAACTGGAGGGCTGGGCAGCATGGAGAGAGTGGAGATGCCCAAGTAGAGCTTTGCTGCCACACCAAGATCAAAGTGCCTCAAAATCCATCCTGGAGGCATCCATGTGACTATGCAGATGAGCCTGCAAGTCCTATTCTTCCACACCTGCTGGCACCCAGTGTGTCCCCGGGGGGCTGGCAGTCATCTCACCCAGGTGCTGAGGTGGATGTGGCTTTGCCCTGCTCGAGTTCAGGGAGCATTTGCAGAGACACGGTCTGCAGGAGAGCAAACCCTTGGTTTTGTCTACTCTTCTTGTCTTTGCTAACACCCTAGATGAGGTTAATCTGCATCAAATTCCTCCAGCAGCAACCTGAGCCTATCACAGGCTTTCAGCACACCTCCTCACAGCAGTTCTTTTCCTGTCACAAGGCTATTTAAGCTTGATGCCTGGCAATCAGCTGCCTATCTACTGCCTGGAGAAAGTGTTTAAAAGAGGACATTTGGTTGGCGATAGAAGGGTTTTTTAAAAAAATACTTAGTAATAGTAATAATAATAGTAATAATAGTAACAACAACAATAATAATAATAAAAATAAACAGCCCTAAGTATGGTCTCACCCCCTCCCAGCAGCTGGGTCTGCCCAGCCATTCCCCATCTGTGAGTGCTCTCGGGGGTCTCCACAGTGTCACCAAGCCAGTGCAAAGGCAGATTTCCTCCAAAGGGACCAAAAAAGGACAATAATCCATGACTAAGGTGTAACTGGATCCTCTCTGTGGATGCTCAGCAGCAGCCAGCACAAAATGCCTGAGCAAGCAGCTTGAGCTGCCTGTGCACTTCTTTTGTCTTTGGTTTCACAGCTGAAGCTTCCAGTGCTCCTCAAATTGTACTTGTGACTGTGAGAAGATAAGGAAAGGGAAATGGGACAGTAGGGAAGAAAGGGGAAAGAAAAGGAAAAAGGAAAAAGGAAAAGCTTTTGCCCCTTTTGGTCTGGTTTTAATTGTTGACATGTCAAAATTTGAAACACTCCAATTACCTCTCAGAAGCATGTTGGAGACATTGACTGGCTCCTGTTGGTATTTAAATATGCATTTAGGTGGTGGGGTATGTAATTAGGGACTTTCTGATTATGGTGATGCCGTCCCAAGAAGCAGCAGCCCTGCAGAGACCAGAATAAACTTTGAGGTAAGCAAAGAGAGATGCTCACCATCAGAAAGGGGTTGCCACTGTTCCTTGAGAAGAAAGAGATTAAATGAGACCATCTCTCATTTCAAAGTGGGATTCCTTCACCCACAGGTGACAAGGACTGAGCCTGAGAGAGGTAAGCATTAAAGATGGGTGATAATGAGACGATGGCAACTTCCAAGTGTTTCTTTCATCATAATGGCTTTAAAATCTTGTGAAGCTGTGAAAGCTTTTTTTTTTTTTTTTTTTTTTTCCCCTGACTGTCTGGGTCTTCAACATTCTCTAAGAGTCTTTTTTTTGGTTTTTATTCTTTTTATTTTTAATTTTTTTAATGCATTTGTCCTCTTTTTCATCCCTTCTTCTTCTCCTCTCTCTCTCTTCCCCTCTATGACCTCTCTCCTTGTCTATATTATCTTCCAGCTGTATTTATTCCCCCTGTGTGCTGAGTGCAGGGAAATGTGAAGAGCACAGGCATTCTGGATGTCAGGGCTTGCTGGTCATTTCCAACAGGCAAGACCAGACTTCCCCAACCTTCCCTTCAGAGATGATCAGGAGCAGGTTGCACTGCATTGCTGAGACTGGAGGAACTCATTCAAAGTCAGATGAAATTAAGTTTTTGCCTCCCCTGCATGCCTGTGGGTCTGCTTGCCTTTCCCAAATCCTAAGACCCAAACTGCCAATCATGAAAACAAAGTGTAAAACCATGACAAAACACCCCTCTGGATTGTGGCAGGTGGGCCTGTGCTGGGCTTCCTTCTTGAGATCTTTCTGATCCCAGCAGTTTTGGCAAGAATTAAATAATCTGAATTCCCTAGAAGTTGTTATTTGCATATATTGATTCCCAGAGATGCAGAGAGTTTAAACTGGAGTGATTGATTGGTGCAGTGTTAGCTCTGATCAATACAACACCTTTAAATGAATACAGTTATCTTACACTTAATTAGAGATGACTTGGTTATGTTGAAGAGCATTCCATGTCAGGACAGGTACCCAACACAGCCATTCATCTCCCTGCAGGGGGGAATGTGTCCAAAGAGTGGTTCTGGTTGTATAATACGAGCCAGCAATGTGCCCAGGTGGCCAAGGTGGCCACCAGCATCCTGGCTTGTATCAGAAATAGCGTGGCCAGCAGGAGTAGGACAGGGATCATCCCCCTGTATTTGGCACTTTGAGCACTGCGTTCAGTTTTGGGCCCCTCACTATAAGAAGGACATTGGGGTGCTTGAGCAAATCCAGAGAAGGGCAAGGTAGCCAGTGGAGGGTCTGGAGAACAAGGCTTATGAGGAGTGTTTGAAGGAACTGGGGTGGTTTAGTCTGGATCAAAGGAGACTGAGGGGAGACCTTATTGCTTTCTACAACTACCTGGAAGGAGGTTGTAGGAAGGTGGAGGTTGGTTTCCACTGCAAAGTAACAAGGGATAGAACAAGAGGAAATGGCCTCAAATTGTTCCAGGGAAGATTTAGACTGTAGATGAGGAACAATTTATTGACTGAAAGAATTGTCAGGCCCTGGAACAGGATGCCTAGGGAAGTGGTGGACTCACCATCCCTTGAGATGTTTAAAAACTGTAGATATTGTGCTGAGGGACATGGTTGAGTGAAGCCTTTGGCAGTGCTGAGCTGATGATCTTAAAGGTCTTCTCCAGCCAAAACTATTGTATGGTTTGCCCATAGATATATGAATCAGCTGTGGAGAGAGCAATAAAAATTTGGAAGGTCGGGGAGACATTGGGAGGTGGCAAAAATTAAAAGCAAATGACCTTCTGCACAAGTTCTGTGTGTGCAGCAGTGAGGTGTAAGGTTGTAAACCTGCTCCATGCTGCTCTGAGTATTCCACTGTCCCCAGCAGAAGGGCCTCCCCAGGAGAGGGGGATGCAGCTCATCCCCTCAAACCCTCTAGGACCTTCTAGCTGAGACTCTTGGACAGGAGAGGAGAAAGGGACTGAGAAGGGGACCACACCAGAGTCTCTGTGCTCTGGTCAGTTACAGGGATGACTGCTGAGCCCCTACACCATGCTGAGCACACCTCTACCTAATTTATAATGGTGACCTGCTACAAGAGAAGATGGGGTGTTTTTCAATGAAACAAAAATTTATTGGACTGACAGAAAAATCCTTATTATATTCTTACTAAGGTAAGGAAAAAGAAATACACCACCACCACCCGCAAAGAACAGAAAAAGATAAAATAAAGATGCTCATATGTTTCTTTATTTCCACTCCGTCTATTTGACAGCATTTATGAATGTTCCTGTTACTCAACCTGCTACAAGCCAGACCACAATCCTGTGCTCTGAGGACTATGTATGTCAAGGGAAAAAAACCCCTGAACTGCATCCCAAGATGTGGCTGGACACAAGACATAGCCCAAGCCCCTGAAGTGTGGTGGTGCCTGGGACAGCAGGGTGTGAGGGACTCCATTCCCACCCCGGCACGGGCATCTGCCACTCCCTGCTTCCAGAGGAGCCTCCCAGGCACTGGCATCTCCTGTTTCAGAGGTTTGCTGGAGGTGACAGGAGGAAAGGCTGGGTCTCAGCTCAGTGCCCAGGTCTGCTGGCACTTGGTCCTGCTGGAGTCACTTAAATTACTGTGCTGCTTACTGCTGGATGTTTAGTCACAGGTTCTCCAGCTGGGCACAGGCTGAGCCCAGCTAAACACTTATCAGGCATCGTTATTAAAATTTTATCATGTAAATTAATTGCAGCCATAAACACTGGCAGCTTACAGTGCAGCACAGGCTTTTACAGGCTCAGAAAATGCCTGTGACATTGCTGGATTGCTGTAGTTTGGGAATGGTGCCTTTCCCTTCCAGAAACACACAAATAGGTTTTTGTTACCCCAGGACAAGTAGATAAATCATCCAGCAGAGAAAAAGTGGGAGAGGAGAGGAGAGGAAAGGACTTGGATGTGGAAGATATCTGGTATGTCATTATGTCAAGGTTTTTAGTACTACCTGGACCTGTTTTGCAGCTCAGAGGAAGAAATTTTCCCACTGGATTAATCCCCAGCATGCTCTCAGAGGTGTGTTCCCTGGTTGCAGAGCAAATAGCTGAAGGTTTCCCTAGATCCTAATTAACAGTTTCTGAACAAATGCTCAGTGTAGCTTGGCTGTATTTATTAATATTAAAATGTTTCCCTCCATTTGCTCATGCCATTGGTCTTCAGCTACTGTCATCCCCACTGTGGCTTGGGAGCTCTTTCTCTGTGGGAGTTGGGCATGCAGCCGAGCATCCTCAGGGATCATGTGTCATTGGAAAAGGATTGCTCTCAATATCTGAAAAAACAAAAGCATCCCAGAAATATGCTCCACAGCTTTATTTTCCCCCCTGCAGATGATATCCCACCCCTTGTGGAAACAGAGCCCAGCAGCACCATTGCATCTCCCGTGTAATGTCACTTTGATGTTAATTCTACTTCCTGGGAGCCTTTTGCAAATGTGAGGGGCATGTGATGATACAGGCTCTCCAGTGGAGTAACTCTGACCAGTCTGTGTCTTCCTCATGCTCCATGTGAAAAAATAAAATAATTGTGGTTGGAGCATTCCTCATGAGTTCACAGAGTTAGCAATGACTGCATCTGATAAGCTAATTTATGAAAATAAAAATAAAATAAACCCCAAAATAAAATAAAATTTAAAAATGGAATGAAAAAAAAAAAAAAAATGAAATAAACTTGGACACAGAAAGTGAGCCTGGGTGACAGGGTTTGGGAGATGAGCTGAAAACATGTGGGTTTGTGGGTGGGGAATGAGCCCCTTGGTGGGCACCACCACAAAGGGCTGGATGTGGGAAATGAGGGACCTGCACACATCAAGGAACCTGTTGTTTGATAAATTACTAGGCAAATTAAAACAATTAGGCTACACTTCCTGTCAGCTGCTTTCAGTAATGAAGCTTGACACTAATGAAATCAACCTCACAAGATTTCTCCACCATGTTGTGGAGGAAAAGCTGCAGGAAGGCAGGAGGAGTGAATGAGAGTCAGAACCAGCTCTGTGTGTGGTTTCATCCCACGGTGCCAAATTCCCCTCTAGGCATTTGGGGTGGGATTTTTCTACCTTTTGTTTGGCACATTTTGTTGTGGTGCCACCAACTTCACCCTTGTGCAACTTGGTCATTGCAAAGAAAGGAGCTCATGCTCCCCATCTGTTGGGAATTTGTGATAGGTAAATTGGGGATTTGGGTAAACTAGGGGAGGCATAGGCATGCATCATGGGGCTGGGGAAAGTCTTGCAAAGCTTCATAGCTCTGCTACTAATGACTCTGTGGTGCCAAAGTGGGTGGCAGATGGCAAACTAGTGCAAGACAAGTTTCCTTCCATAGCACATCCCATCTTAACCTTGTCAAGGCCCTGCCATGCTCCTGGAAACCAAGAAAAGGTTAACAGAAAATCACAAGATTGAAATAAATAAATATATTAAAGCACATCAAGAGCCAGGCAATAAATATGCCACCAGCCCTACGTTGCTCCTGAGAGCTGGCACATGTAGGCAGGGATGTGACAAGTGGGCTGCACCACTCCTTGCACACCCTCACCCTTCAGGGTCAAGTATTCCCTGTTGAATGTACAGCATAGACACACACATGTACAAAAAGTGTATAGAGGCTGTCAGCTGCCATCAGAGATAACATTTTTGCCCTGACAGGAGCGGTAAGAAGGACTCCAACCTTGTGATCCTCCTGAAAATTGATCAGCAATTTTGGGTTCACTTCCTAAAGAATCCAAGTCCTCCACATGCTTTTCTGTCCCATCAGAAAAGTCCTCCCCCTTCAGCAGCAAAATCTGATTCAAAGGATGAGTTTGATGGATGCCTGTCTTCTCTGAGGTACTGGACTCCTGCAGCCCAAGTCCTGGAGGAAGAGTGGAGGAGGTTTAACTGCACGTGGAAGCTGATGTGAACCAGGTAGATGATCCTGAGACAGGGGTGGTATACAGGCCATTGGCCCCACAGTGTGACCTGAGGCTGCCTGTGGAGAGAGGTCTGATGTAGTGGATGGCCTGGGTCAAGGTAAAGCACAAACTGAGCAAATATTAAGAAACAAAGCACTGGGAAAGAGTCCTTGTTGGTGTGCATGAAACAAAGCATCTGGAATTTCTCATTAGAAGGTAACTGAAGAGTTTCCTATTGAAAATGTTCAGTTTTGGATAGTTTTCAATTCTAAAGACACATTTCAGTACATTCAGTGGGAGACTGGGAAACCATTGGGGAGAGGGAGGCAGGAGCAGTGGTGGGGACCTCAGGTTGGTCTTTAGGAGGAGAAAGCCTCATCATCATCACCCTCATCATCAAGGGATCTCCTATGGTGGCACTGCCACCATGGCTCCCCCACACATGCTAGGTTGCGTTTTGTAAGCAGCAGATGGACTCTAACAGAGGTTAGAATCAAGAGGATTTTTTTCAATATGCCTTTTTAAAAATCTCCTCTTAAGCAGAGTTACACAAAGGAAGCTGTAATTATTTTAATATCTTCTTTTCTGTTCCTACTCCACGAATGCACTTGTCTTTGCAAGGCTTCAGAGCTAATTTTATGGGAGAAAACCCGTGATTTTAAAACTTCAGATACATTCCTTGTATCTAAATGTAGTTGCCAGGGAACATGGTTTTATTCCTTTTTCTTATGAGAATTAAAAGATCACCGTAGGCCATTAAGGATCAGTGAGATCTGGCATATAATTATGAACTGAACCCTCAGCTCTGAACTCCCTTGTCTGCCCTTGGCCCTATATGGTGGCCACCAAGAGCAAGATCTACATCCATCGGTCCTCTCACCCTCCTCCCTCACACATGTGATGACAGTGGCTCTGTCACCTCCCTGTAATTACAGACCTAACTGTGCCACCAGGCATCAGGGACACAGTCCAAGGTGCCCTTGGGGACAATAAGGTGGGACTGACTTTGGGCTGTGCACTAAAGCCATGCCAGCCAACACTTCCCTTGTGTTTTTATGGCTCTCTGGGTCCCCTTTTATTATAGCCTAGAGGGAGGTTTTCCTGGGGCTCCTTCAGGATTTCATGTCCTTCCCGGAGTGACCTGACATTGGTGGAGGAGCCTGAGATCTCTGGGCCCCAAGGATGTGTTTGCAGCCAGTGCTGCCAAAGGGGGTTGTTTGCAGCACTTCTTTTTTTTTTCCAGCTTCTGTCAGGTAATACTTGAAAAGGATGAGCTGCCTCTTGAAGAAAAAAAATAATCTACACACATCACACCCAAAAAAAAACCTCCAAAACCCCACAACAACAAAAAAAACCCCAAAACAAAAACCAGCAACAACAACAACAAAACAAAGAAACAAACAAAAAACAAAATCCCCCAGCAACAAACCAGTGCCCAGGTTTTTGCTGGTAGACCCCAGGACACTCAGGTGCAAGCAGTGACCCCAAACATCGAAGCACCTGTCGAGGCAGGGTAAGGACATGTGGCCACAGCTGAGGGTGATTCAAAATCAGCCTCTATTGCACCTTTGGCAGTCCTAAAAGGCTCCTGGGGTTTAGTCAGGACATGTTTCACTGTGGAGGAAGTGGGGCTTGGGGAGTTTTGCTTGCATGAAGTTCAGGGGGAGAAGATGATATGGAAACTGCATTTAGGATGGGAGCTATGATGCTACATCTTCTGCCAGTCTCAGGTAAGTGGTAATTGACTGCTTCTTGGTGGGTAAGGGGTGTTAAAACTATTTTGAGTAAGATATAAAAGCACTTCTGTGCACCAAGGGTTTCTCCAACTTTACATGTTATATTTTTAGCCAGGTGCCTGAAGTAAAGGGGTCCAAACCCATTCCTTGTAAAACTTGACTTTTCTGAGAACATTTTGTGAACACAAGATGGGGTAAGAGAGAAAACAAGAAGAGTTGATCTGTGTGACTTGAGGGTGAGGAAGTTGTGGTCATAGGCACCAAGGCTGTGTAAAATTGGTGAAAATTTTTTTCACCATATGGAGAGGTTCAAGGCTTCCTGGCATGGCTGGTGATTGCTAGAAACAGGAGGAGCAGAAGTAAAGAAGAAGAGACTCTTTGGGGTAGCTGTGGGAGACACTTGGCTGTTTGTATCAGGTTGATGCTGGGGGAGATGCTTGCAGAAGCCCTGTGTGACTGGTGGGTGAAATAGTGAGAGCAGCCAGCTCTCCTCACAGCTCCCATGGGCATAGTCTGGACAACGTTGCCCTTCCAGAAGTCCAAAACTCGGCTCAGTGCAGTTAGAGGTTATCTGTCCTCCCTCCCATTTTTGAGCATTTTTCACACTGCTTTGAGGTTTTTCTTGTAAAAATGCCGCTTAACATTTAGTGAAGTTTACTGAAGAGAAGTTGCTGTTAATGGTGTTGCCCTTCAGCTTTGGGGAATATTTTAAAGCCAAGACCCACAACCGTGTCCCTCCCTATGATTTCTTGCTCTGGTGAGCTGTTGCAGCCCTCTTGGCACCACAAACCTGGCCAGAAGTTGTTGCTGTGTTGCAAATGCTTAATAAACTCTGCCCTTAATGTATGCCCTTACCCAAGGGTGCCTTTTCAGAGCTGTAAAGTTGATGCTGCAATTGATGTAGATGATGCTCCAAATGGTGGACCCCAACCCCAAGGTAGCCATGGGGCAGAGCCTGCAAATATTAGTCCAAATGGTTGGTTACATCTTTGAGCTCAGGGAAGGAGAATACACTGTGCACCAGGGGAAAGAAAAATGACCACCAGCTGAGCCCTTCACCAGCTTCACCTTTCTTGCTAGCAAATTACATGAAGTTCTTTTGCCACATCTATTTGTGCCGCTGCTGCTTTTTTCTATAGAATCATAGAATCATAGAATTGGCTGGGTTGGAAGGGACCTCAGAGATCATCAAGTCCAACCCTTGATCCACTACCGCTGCAGTTACCAGACCATGGCACTGAGTGCCACATCCAGTCTCTTTTTAAATATCTCCAGGGACAGAGAATCCACCACTTCCCGGGGCAGCCCATTCCAATGCTTGATCACCCTCTCAGTAAAGAAATTCTTTCTAATATCCAACCTAACCCTCCCCCGGCACAACTTGAGACCCTGCCCTCTTGTCTTGCTGAGGGTTGCCTGGGGAGAGACCAAACCCCCCTGGCTACACCCCTCCTTTCAGGGAGTTGTAGAGAGTGATGAGGTCTCCCCTGAGCTTCCTCTTCTCCAGGCTGAACAGCCCCAGCTCCCTCAGCCTCTCCTCATAGGATCTGTGCTGGAGTCTCTTCACCAGCCTAGTTGCCCTCCTTTGGACCTGCTCCAGGACCTCGATATCCTTCCTGAACTGAGGGGCCCAGAACTGGACACAGGACTCGAGGTGTGGCCTCACCAGCGCTGAGTACAGGGGCAGAATCACTTCCTTGGACCTGCTGGCCACACTGTTCCTGATACAGGCCAGGATGCCATTGGCCTTCTTGGCTACCTGGGCACACTGCTGGCTCATGTTCAGCTTCCTGTCAATCCAAACTCCCAGGTCCCTCTCTGTCTGGCTGCTCTCAGCCACTCTGTGCCCAGCCTGGAGCTCCCCATGGGGTTGTTGTGGCCAAAGTGCAGGACCCGGCACTTGGCCTTGTTGAACCTCATCCCATTGGAATCAGCCCAACTCTCCAGTCTGTCCAGGTCCCTCTGCAGAGCCCTCCTGCCTTCCAGCTGATCCACTCTTCCCCCAGCTTAGTGTCATCTGCAAACTTGCTGATGATGGACTCAATCCCCTCATCTAAATCGTCAATAAAGATATTAAATAGAACTGGGCCCAACACTGATCCCTGGGGGTCACCACTAGTGACCAGCCGCCAACTGGATGCAGCACCGTTCAGCACCACTCTCTGGGCCCGGCTCTCCAGCCAGTTCCTAACCCAGCGCAGATGCCCCTGTCCAAGCTGTGGGCTGACAGCTTTTTCAGGAGAATGCTGTGGGAGACGGTGTCAAAGGCCTTGCTGAAGTCCAGGTAGACCACATCCACAGCCTTCCCCTCATCCACCAGGCGGGTCCCCTGATCATAAAAGAAGATCAGGTTGGTCAGACAGGACCTGCCCTTCCTAAACCTGTGCTGGCTGGGTCTGATCCCTTGCCCATCCTGCAGGTGCTGTGTGATTACACTGAGGATGATCTGCTCCATAACCCTGACAGGCACTGAGGTCAGGCTGACAGGCCTGGCACATGGCAGACCTGCTTGACAGACCATGGCTCTTATTCGTGCACAGCATGGTTAATCTGCACCATGTTTGAAGGCTGACATCTAGGCTTTAATTTACAGATAGTGGGCTTATTTTTGAGATTTTTTTTCCTTTTCCTTCTATTATGCTCAAAATCTGTAAGATGCCTTGCTCCAAAGAAGCAACATTTTCAACATTTTCATCACCACCATCAGTGATGAGTTTGGCTCAAGGTGTGGATATCCAACCAACTGTGAAGTTGTCACACAAATAAACAGCAACACAAATAAAGAAAAGGCACCCTCTGGCAAGGCACGTTGAGCTGGGCACTCTGTAGAAGGAGTGAGTACAAGAACTTAGCAAGATTTAAGGTAAATACTTTTGAATTTTCTTTATTTATAAGGAATGTAAAGGGATACAGTTATGCCACCCCCAGAATAATTAAGCCAAACAAGTCAGAAGCGTGGAAGGGATAGAGCATCTCCTGCCCCTAATAGCACTGCTGAACATCTGTTTAGCAGCACCCTTTCTCTCTCTGGAGCCAGACATCATGCTGTGGGACCTGTACCACATTGGTAGGTCAGAACTGGCCAAACTCTTGGCTCTACAAGCCCATATTTTCCCAGTGACCTGGGCCTTTTCAGGTGCTCTTGGCAGTTCAAAAGCCATGTTGTACTTGGCTGTTTTCCCTCCACATCTGTCAACTGAGACTTTGGCTGGAAAGTCACCTACAACCTTTATTGTAATGATTGTTGGTTTTGTTGTCTTTGGGTTGTTCACTTAAATATTATGGCACTGCTTCAACAATCTTTGGCTTCTGAGGACTAAGGGGTGCTCCTGATCCTAAAGTTTCCTGAATGTTTCATGCCCTTGAAATATGCTTCATTACAGAAAGACAGTGTCAGGGAAATCAATTCCTACAGTGGCAGGGAATGCTGAAAGGAAAAGGAAAGCACACATGATCAACATGTGGCTTAGAGGCTGATGCCACTTCACAACATGCTCTAGTGGGTGATACAGATATTGGTATATATATTTTATTCTGGGATGATGCTGACAGCTGGACACAGAGGTCTTTTTCAGCAGTGGTGATTCTGTGATAATCGTCCTCTGGTGGAGAAAAGGGAATTTCAGTTTCAGGATGCCCTTTGGATTGTTGCTTGGTTCATGGGTTGTTTAGACAGTCTCACGACTTGATATTTCTGTGCTCTGTCTTTCTCTGAAATGAACTTTGCTTTTATTTCAAAACTGACTTCCTGGTGTGCCTGGGGAGGGATAGGAGAGAACCAAGTTTAGGCTTACATTTCCCACCACCCAGAAGGATGCTTCTAATGAGCAGGTGCTTGAAATTTTGTGTGAAATAAGCAGGTGTTGGAAGTATATGGTACAGACCCAATTGGCTCCTTGGACTGCAACACCCAGCAGCAGTGCTGACACCCATTCCCATTCTTGTGCTGAAAAACATTAATAAAAGCTTGGTCCCTTCTTGCCCACATTGTACTAGTTTGTGACCTCTGAGATCATTCTTGCTGGGCTTGGTTTCCTTGCCCTTTTCAATGAGTGCTCATGTTGACCATTTCTAAGGGGTAGAGGGGCCTTTCTCCATCTCCTGTACTGAACACTGTTTCTGCTGAAAACCAAATGATTGCAATCCTGTCATCTTGGTGGCCCTGCATGAAGATCAGATGTGTCCAGATCCATCAGGATGGACTAGAGAATCCCATACTGTAGAAGCATATGTTGACTGGATGCTGCTTCCTCTGCCATCTCTCGGTGGTCCCAAGATCTTCTTGTACAAGTGTACCTGGTATCGCAAGAGTCCTGCAAAGCTCTTCTAGCATTACTGTCTCCAAAAGCTTTTTGAACTCCTCGAAACAACTCTTATTTCTGCTCAGAGCAAGTAAACAAGTGCTGGGGTTGCAGACCTCCTGCAAGCTGGATACAGAGCTAGTGTCAGGCAACACATCTTTGCATTGGGAAGGTGAAAATGCTCGGTGGGAAACGCAAACCTCAACCTTGCTTTCCAACATCAACAAAGTGCATTTGTGTATGGTCTTTCACAGAGGTGAGGGTGGTGCTCAATAGGCTTAGGTGAGATTTGCCTCCCTCCAGGTTGAGTCCTGCCACCTGAAGTGGCCCCCAAGAAAAGAGTCCTAAATTGCCACCAGATGGAGCAGCCTCTCCGAGTACTTCCTCCATCGGCTCTGTTTTCCTCAGCACTCTCTTCTTCCTTCTATTTATTTATTTATTTTCCTACAGCAATTCAAGACAACGAATGCTTTATCAGTGAATTCTGAAAGCATTAACAATGATTTGCCACTTCCATTAGAATTACTGGCAGCCCCTTAATGTAACAAGAAATTAGAGTATTTAAGTGACACTTTTTAATTCAGGAAAAAAACCAAACCAAAACAAAAAACAAATCCAACCTAAGACTGATTAAAATCCCGAAGCACAGGTTTCACTTTACATGATAGACCAATGTCAAAAAGACCTCTTTGGAAGGTCCTGTGCAAGAGGAGAGGTGAGTTAAGAGGTTGAGGGTGTGTGCAATCAGAGCCAAATCAAAGCATGCACAGAGCACACTGAAGTGTGGCAGGGTCACATGGAAATTCTGAAAGCCAACCTGATTCCTGTGGGAAAATGTCTCTGAGAATGCTGAGCAGAAGTGGTAACCTAGCTTCTTTCTGTAGACTAAGAGTGATCTCAGATATTATTAGCTCAGCAAAAGCCTTCCCCAGGCACAAATCCACTGTTTTTTTCCAAACAGGCTCAGGAAAGGAAGGTGTCAATCTGGCCAGCACCAATGGGAGTATAACTAAGGATACTTTAGCCCTCATCTCATCCTAGCAGATTTGCCTGCTCTTTGCCTAATCCACATCATCTGGACAAACATCCTACTCTGCAAGGGGCTGAGCAGCCTCAAGACATGTGACTTCCCTCATCCTCCAAAACCATAGAGGTTTTTTTTTAGCTTTCAACCCTGTGTTATTCAAAAAAGGGTGAGATGGACAGTACCTGCTTCTAGATGAGGAATGTTTATTTTTCTCCTTTTAAAAATATGCACCTGCCTTAGCCAAAAACTGTCCCTTGCAGAACCAGACTACAGCATGGAGACTGCAAGTGCCTCTTTCTAGGCTGCACAGTTCTTCAGATACAGTGAAAACAGTACTTGATGAACTGAATCTAAGAAGATGCTGTGTTCAGCTATTGCTTTTATTTGTCTTTCTGAGGTTCAACTGCTGCTACTAAGACCACACATGACAGTTGGGTCCTGCATCCACCACAAAGGAAGGAATTCCCCGTGGCCACATCTTGCTCCTCTTCCATTTGGCTGTCAAAGGACTGCAGGCAAAGGAAAGGTTGAATTTCAGATGTCTATTCTTCAGAGACTTTTGAACACACCACGACAGCCCTCTAACTTTTGGTTATTAATGATTAAATCCTTGGTCTTGGATAAGAAGAATAAGGCAGGCTTGGCACAAGTTTTTTCATCTGGTGCCATAGGAAGCAAAAAGCTGCCTTCCCAATTTTGGCAATATCTTCTACCCTTTCAGTCTTGAAATAAGTGATAGCAGAAAGGTCAGATAAATAACATCAACTAAACACTGAATGTTCTCTTTATACCTGTGGATTGCATATATGTGGGGGTATTCTTTGACAGATGCCAGGGATTTAGTACTGGCATAACAGCTGGGATGGATCTTGTAAGATCTCTGGTAAAGCGATGGGACCAACTCAGTGACATTTCCCCCTTTAAGCTGCAAAGTACCCATTCTTACCTTTCAAAGAGGCTGTCCAGAAATTCCTTTGGATTATCTGTTTCTCACAAGACTGCCATCAAGCAAAGAGTAAATTTAAATGAGGACCTTGCTGGATGTGCCAGTGATTGCATGTCCAAACTGAAACACTGACAACAGAACTGACAGCTGCTCGATCAGCATGGCTCAGAGGGGATAAATACACAGGTAGCATCACCTCATCTTCAGGACAAGCTTTATTAACATTTCACTTTAACAAATGTGGTAGTATGAAGGCATCAGTTCTTTAAGTTTCCAAATGCATGGCACAGACAAAAGGAAAAAATAACAGACTTGGAGGAAAATTCAGCGTGTAACTGACAGATTAACAAAAGAGACATGTTATTATAGCTGCTAGACCATCTATTAGAAGACATTTTGCAAGCAACTGTCTACATTTCTTTGCATCAAAGTAAAAACAAAATTTTGGATCAAGGAAACAACCTATTTTATTTTAAAATTTTTTTTAAAAACTTCCTTTATATCACAAATGTCAGGCTAAGGCAAATCCTGGGTTGATAATTGATAATACAATAAAAACCCCTACTCCCCATGAAAATAGATCCACATACTCTGTTCAGCTCTAATTTTAAAAGCAAAGCTGGCATGCACTGCATACGGAGAAAAGTCTGGTTTAATTTTTTTTTTACATATTTTTATTCAAGTGCCTAAAGCAGAACAGTTATTTCAGAGAGAGGCTTCTTCAGTGCTTCAAAGAAAGACTGACAATTAGCTGCAGCAAATGTGTGACCCAACACTACAGATTATGTCTCAAACATCCCCTTTGGATGTCTGAATGGGAGGAACTGCATTTGTCATTGGAGCAGCCACCAGCCTGAGGAATGTTGTGTCTGATGGTAGAGACACAACAAGAATGCTTTCAGACACCGGGCTATAACCAAAATCCTTAACATAAATCCCTGTGGGGTGATCCTTGGATGAGGCTTTCTTTTCTACACATCCTGCACCTCCAGCAAGAGCACTGGAAGCTGCATCAAGGGACATGGATCCAGCCTCAACTACTAATTCAGCTGAAGAACTCATGCTGCCAAACTATGCTCACTTTATGGCTACTGAAAAACCACAACAACTCAAGCAAAAACCCACCTGAGGATTTATGGATATAGGCACAGATGCAAGTTGTCTTGGAAAGACTTGCTCAACTTTTCCATTTCCTTGGTTTACATGTCCTACCTGGGCTTCTCACTTGAGCAAACACTTCACAGTTTCAAAGACTTGCTGCTGTTTGAGTACCAAGGTTAAATGAAAAGTGCAATGAAATCACTGCCAGGGGTTAGAGAGTGTGCAATGTGATGTATCTTTGCAGGTTTTGTTTTTTCAAAACTATCAATCTTCACAAGGAGTCTTTGTCTCTTTGCTGAATAGTCACACCTCAGCAGCCAGCCTCCTGAGGGGCTCTCCTTTTCCTTTCTTCACTAAAACTAAGGTTGGCAATGGTGAGAGGGACATCGGATACATGGCTAATGGCATCCTACAGCTCTGTTAATGTTGCCCATGAGTGAGCACAGTTGAAGCAAGAGCCGTGTTGACTCAAGTTATCATAACTCTACAGAGTTCAGTTCACTCTGGCTGAGGATGTGGGCAGCCTCAGATCTCATTCACATTTTGTACAGCTCAAAGTTGAGCTTCCCGAGTTCATGTCCAGCCCTGACAGAGCCAGTTCCCTCACTTACCTAGATGGAGATTCCTTCAATCTTGGTCTTTCCACAGATATCACACAAAAGGGAAATTGAGAGGCAAGACAACTATTGTGTTTATTCCTCTTCCTTCAAAAGTATTTATCCACTTTTCCCCCATCTATTTTGACAGGCTGTTCCAATCAAAATCATCCAGTAAGGAAAGGATACAGAAATGTATGGGATATTCACCATGCTGAGGTCCTACTCACAAAGCCTCCCACTGCAAAACTGCAATTTGCTGGAGACAAGGTGAAGGAACAGCAAGAAAAAAATAATCCATGTCCCAAAAGACACATTCTGTCGAGCATGACCCCAGGGAAAGAAAAGCAGCAGTGACATCTCAAAGAGGATGAGTCCCTTCAAGGATCCTCCGAAGAGAAAAAACAGGCCAGAGGAGTGACATCTAGCAAATTTAGGTAAACCTAGCAATATCATAAACCAAATTCATAGGCTTACATCAGCTCATTTACTCCTTTCACAGTCAATACAATTCAGAATTATGCATCCACTGATCTCTGAGAGAAATGGGTGATAAAGAAGTCCAAGATCTTCTCTTGCACTAGTGTCATCTTGGTTAAAACACCCCAGAAGTTGGCACATGGAAAATACTCTTCTACCCCCAGCACACGCAAATGTACTGGAGCTGCATACTGGGAGATAGGGGTGTGCCTTTCTAGGGACCATACACAGGTGAAATGCTGGCCTCTTCTTGTTTTTCTTTCAAATATTTGTTTGTCCTGAAACCCTTTCAAATAAACCTGCAGCTGATGGCAGCCATCAGCTGCTGTAGACAGTGCTAGGTGTTTCAGGGCCCCATTTGACTTGCTGTTACACCAGCAGATGGTTTATCACCAAATGTTCTCTAGCTGGGATAAAACAAGACTACAGCAGGATGGAGATACATCTTACCTTCCTTTACTTTACTTGCTAGTATATAACAGTTTTGGGATCCATGCGTATTTTGGGAAAAAAACCCTAACAAAATAACAGAATCAATTATTTTGTCCAAAGTTAACAAATTATTATCAGCAGCATTTTAAAATACAGTTTGTAGCACATCACTCCCTGGCCACAGGTTGCATGCTCCTCCATCAAGTGTACTGTCTATCAGTTTTGGTTACAGTATGGTTGCGAAATGTATGTGAAACCCTTTTGTTCCTTTTCTAAAAATTTCAGTGCAGCATTTGCTGGCAGAACAATTGACATATGGTGAGACATTCCTATCCAAATAACTGCTAATTGCTTTTTTAAAAAAAAATAAAATATAAAAAAATCATGCATATGCAGTAGAAAATATAATGAGGGCTCACACATGATATAGTGTGAAGCTGTTAAAGCTGGGAGACGTATTTAAAGATGCCTTGAATGCAGAGTGCCTGCTATCCTCTGTCTCTTGCAGGCTCGAAGAAGTATCTGTTGCTACCTGCACCTGAGGGTCATACCTACAGCCCTGATTTTGAGGTGTGCAGAGCTGACTGGAAAACAGCAGGACTGATTTTGGGCACTGGCTGTTTGAGGCCACGCATGTTATATTCAAGTGTAGGATCTAGAGAGAGGCATGACACAGCACAGGCTGGTCATGGTTTAGCTTTCCCATGCCAGAGAGAAAGGGGAAGGGCAGAGCTACGAGCAGTCCCGAGGCATTGGGATGAGACACTTAACACACAGACTCTGCTTCCAGCATGAACTCCAGGGAATCCAGCCAGAGCCTCTTCTAGCAACCAGGGTTCAGACAGGGTGACCTGCTGGTAGGTGCTGGCAGGAGCAGCTGATTGACAAGCCTGGAGGCAAGCAACATGCAGGGCTGTCTCTATCTATATTTCTGAGATTTTGGAGCATTTAGTCTTTCAAAACCCTATCACAGGGATGGTGGTTGCTTATCAGCGTGTGAGGGTTATAATCCTTTGTGGCAGTTCATGTTCTAGAAGCAAATTTCTATTCATATCCTAGAGAACAGTTTTTAAAAAGGGAGGGGGAGAAGGGGAGAGAGTAATAATTGGGACCCCACAGGTTTCCTGTAGACAGTACCATAACTAGGAAAGAAGATAAAGGAGTGGGCCTGGAAACAGGCTACTGATTATATGATGCAGAAGCAAAAGAGACCCAATATAAGACGGACTCATGGTTCAGAAGAAACTGTTGTAATTGCAGGGAAAATTGCAAAACATTGTTAGAACTGGGAAGTTATGTTTCTTTCCAACAGGCTTACAGAACAAAATGCAATGAAGAACAAAGAGAAAATAAAGCAAAGAGTAATTTCCCCAAAGCTCCCTCCCTCCCAACCCGTGGAGCATCTCTGTGTGCTCTTTTCTGCCAAGAATGATGCTGTAGGATGTCAGCGCCTGCCCGTTGGGTTTCCTCAGGTCTCTCCTCTCCTGTATCCTTCCTTCGCCACAGTGGGAAAGAGAAAAGAGAAAACAAAAAGCAAAACTTCAAATGGCTGCACAGAACCCTGTCTATCTTGCTATTTTTTTAGCACAGTTACCGTTTCTTTTTCTGTCACACATGCAGCACATGTATGTGTAACGTGTCTTATCTAAAACAGTCACTGTTATCACTACAGTAAATGGGTTGAGCTCATCACAGTTTCTTAGTTTCCCATAGCTCCATGCTACCTAGCTTGATGTCAGGGGCCCCCAGCTCTGGTTGGTGCTTTGGTGCTAGACCACAGAACATACATTAACACCTTCAAATACTAAACATGGATGGAAAGGGATCTCCTCAGCTCTGAAAAAACATAGCAAAACCCTCTGAAGTTTAACAGGCTGATTAATCCTCCCTTGCAATTAAAACAGTAGCAGCAGTGTCAGGAGGACTTAGACAGAGATATGTGGAGGTTTTAATACCTGCTCCTAATCACGTGCATGCCATTAAAAAGCTGGGCAAGACATGGTGCTCAGGGCCCTTTTCTCCAGAAAGGTGCTTGGTGGAGCCAAGACTTGCAGTGGAATTGAAGGGAATTATTAATTGATTGCTAATTGTGCTATTATTCCTGTGAACCCTGTCTTTATAAATCAAAAATTACTCCAGCCCAAAATGTTCAGATATTCTTTCGCACTGGAAAATGCAGCGTGAAACACAGACTGCCTACAGACTGCCTGAGAATAACAACTGTCAGATTTTTTTAAAGTGAGGAAGGGTATTAACCTTGCCATGTATTTTTAACAGTGAGGATTTCATAAGTCCCTCTTCCTTTTTTTGATTGAACAGAACATACAACCAGAAGCTAGGGGAGTGAGAAGGGTGGGCAGCGGAAGCTGCATTTCAATAGGGAGGGTGCCTTTAAGTTTTGATACAGTACTTTTTACCAGGGACCCCATCAGGGCTATTTCTCACTCCAGCAGCATGGCAGCACGCTGTCTATATGCTGACAAGGACAAAGGGCTACGTGCAGTAATGAGAACTTGTATTTTAAATCTCAGTGATACAGCTGCCACCGTTGTGAAGCCACTATATTTGGTCTTGAGCTACATGAAATCCCATTACAAGCATAAATAACACATCTTGCTGTGTATGATATTGTCATCTCACAATAAACCTGTGCCAACCAAGTGGTACACGTTAACACTTTAAAACTGCTTCTAAGGGAGAAATAGCAATTGCTTTTTGTCACTGGGGATGAGGCTCAGACTTTTTTCTTCCTACCAAATTATTCATCTTTATCTAGGGTGAGGCTGCTTACCCCTGTGACGAACCCTGCAGCAACATCAACCATTGCAGGCTCCTGCCAGAGCACTATTATTTAGCTCATAAAGCCAGCAAAAATCTCCAAAAGGCAGCAGAGCTCCAGAAGGCAGCTCACTGACTTTGCCCTGTTTTTCAGTGATATTGCTACAAGTGACATTAGGCATCGGAGACCCAAGGGCAATAAAACCCTCATGATGCAAACCTGTTGTTCCCAGAATACAGATCGTACAGAACTGAGCTTGGTTCCAACCAGTATAAATTGCCTGTCATTTTGCTAAGCATTGCCAAAAATTGTTCACTCGGTTACTCTTCTGTTCCTTATCTCTGTGCTGTCTTGCCTTCTGATGATCTAAGACTGTGCACTGTCTAAATCCATTACAGCTGCAGACTGTTAGTATAATATTTACTTGACAAATCAAGTTTAGTGGATATTTTTTGTTTTTTGGTGTAATACAGATCATATTAGGCAATTTATTTTTTATTTTCTTCTGTATACTGTCTTCCTCCTTTTTTTTTTTTTCTTCCTTGTAAATTCCAACATTAATTAAGGTAATTTCAAAAGCAAGTTTTCAAATAGAAGCTGAATGGAACATGGTAAGAAAAAATAGCCAAAAGGTCTTACCTGTTACTTAGTTTCTCGCTCTGTTTCCATAGGATCATTTATACTTTCAACTTGACTATTCATTTCATCTGTAAGCAAAATAAGACAAACAAAAAATAATCAATTTTTATTCATGATACTTGTTGAGTCTGATACATTGAGTAATAACTGCTCCTAACCCAAGGGGGACATATATTGCATTAAAACTCTATGCTGTAGATCCACAGAAAGGTCTCTTAGGCCCAACATCCTACTCTGTGGTGACATGGAAATCCCCATGAGAAGCCCTGCCAGGGTGCAGGCTTCAGCATTGCTAAAAATGCAAACCTCTGGATCTAGATTTTCCCTTTGGTCCACATCCATCCAGTCTGATGTTGGTGCCCAACCACGATGTCCAGCTCAAGAGCTAAAGGACCCTCCACTCCCTCTGTAGGCCACAGACAGAGATACAGGTATCTCCAAAGGGTGGTTTAGAGTTTCACTGGGCTAAGTGGTCTTGATCCTGTGATATGAACATCTGCAGACTTCAGACAAAGTCCCTGGGAGGAGCTGGGGCTCAAACATGCACCCAGTGCATGCACTCAGTTACAGAGATGCTGCCAGGGGTCCTTGAATGGAAAGTTGCTGCAACCCAGGACAGAGTCCAGGAGTAACACCACTATACTCCTACACATACTAGTTATACTCCTACACATACTGGTTCACCTCTGTACTATTGATACACAAAAACAATATTTTTTTTTCTTCTCTTAAATTAAAATTACTAAAAAATAAGAAACAATACACATAGAAGGCTTAAGCTCATTTCAGCATGACGTTTGTCAAAATACCATCTAAAATAAGGCAGATATGGCTGGTGCTATCTAGGGTAAACATAAAAGGGTTACTTCACCACATGCATTTTATAGATTTATATTTAGTATGCCTTTGTATGCAATGCCTTTGAATGGAGACATTTATAGTGAAACGCTGGTTTTCTTTCTTTAACTTAGCTTTATGTTGTGGTATCAATTGCAGATTGTAAGTCATGTGATGTGGGCAATGGGGGAAAAAACCTCAAGCCTGAATGGGAGATTTGGAAATTAAGGGAAGATAGAGGAGAGGAGGAGAAGACCCCAAAAAATCAGTAACTATGCTACATCCAACCAAGCAGTACGATCTCTTTCAGAGTCAATACCATGTCAATACACCTGTTTGGATTTAGATGAATTATTTGTAAATTATTCATCAACCATATGCAGAACAGATACTGTAATGGCTTCCTGGATGTATGCAATGAATAATAAGACAAATATCCACTCCTGATTACGGAGCTCTGATGCACATCGCATTTAGTGGTGATGTATTCTTAAGTGCATTTGCATAGCAAAGACAGGATGCTTAATAAAAGATCATTAAGGGAAGGCTGCTGCACACTGAAGACAGCAGCCTTTCTCAGCCTCATTATGCCATTCAGTTTCACTGGCTGCATTTTCTGAAAATACCATAAGGCTTCATTCACATTTTACAGAGATCTCCTGCAAAACCACAGCTTTATTTGAAATCTGAGGTTAGGCTTTGCCAGCATCCCAGATGAGTGTGCCTCCTTCCCTTTGCTTTTTTTTTTTATGGCTGCGAGGAGCTGACCCCTACCCTTCATGCTGCCAGCATGTCACACTGAGGGAGTCAAACTGCAAAACGCCAGGGATGCTTTAAGGGCAATGCAAAAGCAGGGGGGAGCCCCAGCAGAGGTGTGGGACCTGAAGCCCCCACCAGCAGGGAAGCTTTTTCCTGTATGCTTGGGACTAAGCTGGGGGCTCTTTGCATTGCTGCTGGTAAGGACAGCAAGAGCTAACTGAAGGGTAAGCTTCTGCAGACAACTGGGTCAACCCCAACATCAGATGTCACCACGAGGCCACCTACACAACCCTCTATATTTGGCTGGAAAATCACACAGCAGAGAAGCACCTACTGCAAGAGCAGATGGAAGAGCTGCCACCGGGTGCAGTGGGGATGTGACTCACAGCCCTCCTGTCCTCCCAGCATGAGTTAAGTGTCAGAACAATGTTGTTAGCCTTGGGCACGCTACATCTGATCACACTGCAAGCCAAAACTGGCCTTCTCCCCACTAAACTTTGTTCTTGGAGGTGTTAAACTGCTAACTGATGTTAGTGGTCTTTTAGCACTTACTGTAATATACCACAGCAGCCAGCAGCTCATCAAAGCACCTCAAGTTCATGGAGACAGCAAATCTCCTAAATTCAGTTTTACTTGCTCCTCCCTCTTGCAGCTTCATGTGGGGCTTTTAATCCAGAAATAGCCTTTTCTGTGCAATGGAAACAGACATTCCTCTGTGTTCTCTCCCTGTCTGTTTTCCCCTTAATTCTTCCCCTTTAAGGAGAACCTGTCTGCACCTCGTCTCTCAATCTGTAAGCTGCCTACCAGCTCTCAAATTATGACCAGGGAAGGGTTTGCCCCCAAAAGCAAACAAGTTCCCCACAAGAGGCAAAGAAATAATCCAGCAAACAGTTTACATCCATCAAAGTGCTACAGTTGGGGCTGACCCAGGGGATGTGTGGTGGCAGCAAGGCATCTTGCCTCTCCCTGCTAGAAAGCTGTGTGCTTAAAGGTCAGCTAGCCAGGAGTCATAGCACAGCATCTAAGTGGAGAAGACAGGCAAATGGGAGATTGGAAAAACATGTTTAGAGTTATCCGCGAGAGAGCGGGCACCTTTCCCCACCCCAGGATATGACGGGATGGCAGATGACACCAAAATATCACCATCTTGATTTACAAACAAGCTCAGTCAGACTTTTATTTGAAAACATAACCTGTTTCTTCAGCTACTTCCTAAACCATGTTTCCCTAAACCATGCTTCCCCTTGCACCCACATAATTTGGTTATAGTACCTTCAGCTGTAACTCCAGCCCCCCTACAAAGAAAACCATCTATCTGGAATTCAACCTGAATGTGCAGTGATGAAACACATGCAGCTGCTTACTTGGTAGTTATTTGTTTCCTGGGTGTTACATCAACATCATAAAAAGCACGAGGATGTTAGCTGTTAAGATCTTGCTTTTATATTGCTTTAGTGAATCATGTGAAGGCCAGGTTGCTGATGGCACATTCATCAGCCTGCAGAAGCTTTTTAAAAAATGGGAGTTTTTAGGTTTGACACTGCCTTCAGCTTTTTATTTTCTCCCATTGTGTCAGCAAGTCAGGATGAAGCTTTCTGCGGGCTTGAAATAAAAAAGGCAAATGAGTAACCCCATTATGAAAGGAGTGAAGAGCTTGATCCGCCTAATACCGGCTAGAAACCAACATCCACCTCAGTAATTTTCAAAGCTTCGGTGGTAACAAAAAAGAAAAGAACAAGAAGAACAAAATAAGCCTGCCAGCAGGGAAACACAGTTGCGGATACTGATCACCAGAGGTGGGTTTTGTCATCATTAAAAAATTCTAACCAGTAAATCTCCCTTGGCTACAAGATATTTACTATCCAGGGACATTCACTCTGGTGCCTGATGGAGATTGCCAATAGCAGCCCACACCTCTGTACACACGTCCCTACTCAGGCTTATACATGCACCCACTGACAGCTTTCCTGACAAAGAATCATGCCCAGCTTTCAAGTTACAGTCATTTCTGAAATATATCACTATTACGGCCCTGCCCAGTAGATGAACCAATATTGAGATCCACCTGAGCTGTCTAAACTGTCTCCATTTCTAAAACACTTTTTGCTGTGACACTGTACATGAAATTAGAACACAAGAGCTGGGCTGCCAAGGGGTACCTGGTGATATATGCTTGTGCTTTCAGCTGTGAAGCAATGAGATCTCCTGAGGCAGAAGGAAGGGCTCCAGAGAAAAAATAGGCAATTTACATAAAATTACTGTCAAATGGAACCTTTTATATATATATATCTATATATATATATACACACACACACACATATATATATATATAAAATCTCAAGTAGTACCCAGTACTTTTAAAAATTGTGGGGCTTCTCTTCAGCAAAAATTGACCCCTCAGAATAAAACAGAACATGGGAAGTTTGTTCCTTTCTCTTAAACATTTAATGTATGTCCATAAGAAAAAACACCCTGTAATACAATCCCAATAGCAATTAAGGCTGAAGAGAAAGGAAGACCTCCCTGAAGAGCAGAGTGTTCTTCTGCAGCATTAGCAAATACCCTTTACCTGTCCTTTCATATAACTCAGAAAGTTCACAGAAAAGGAAGTTACCAGATGACTTATGCGTAGAAGACCTTACAAGATAAGCGAGAGCTGAAACAAAGATACCCACCAAGATCATAATTTCAGAAGCTGTGCACTGATTCAGCTGTGCTTTGCTGTACATTACAAGAGCAACGTGATCACTTTTCTTTCCAGTGCAAAATATTCTTAGGATAATTTTTTAGTAAATTTGAATTTTTTTTCACTAAGTAGCCCAGACCATTCTAGGAATTCAAAGTTCAAATATTTTACTGTGACTATGATTTTTTGGTTTTTTTGTTCAGAGGATGAGGAGAGAAGGTTGATTAGGGTTTATTCTGCGCACTTACTAGTAACAGCATAATCTCTGGTATTTTTAAATAAAGAAAATCCATTATGCATGCTTTCTTTTCCTGTGCTTGCAAAAACTTCCCTACTGGCCTGTATATAAATCAGCCACCAATTCAAATGCCACAGCACAGTCTGAACTCAGAAAAGGAAATCAGCATTAGATGCTTTGTGTAACTAATATCAGAAAGAAAATAATTGTTTTGTCTTTGAGATGTAAAAAAGTATGCCTTGAATGTTAATTATGTTGCTGAAGAGGTTAAAGCAGGAGTTAAAAATTGATCTTTGCTACAGAGAGGAGTCCACCATAATAAAAGGAGGATGTGAATCTCAGTTCCAAACACACTGCTGTTTGGAGCAGGAAACAGGACACTGTATAAAACCCAAGAAAATCTCTTGCACAGCTCTGTTAAGCTCTAAGAGCTGATCTAGAAGAATGACAAGGGATCTGCCTCACCAAAACCTTAGCATCAGGGCATTGATCCCACCTGTTATTTCTTTACACAAAGGAAGATCCTAGAAGGGCAATTTTTTGTTGTTTATGAATATGTTATGCACTGCAAAGCAGTGCCTTGGTACTCAGCCTTTGCCAGGATTTTGCCAGACAGTTGGGTCATCTGCTCACTGGGGTCAATGTCAAAAAATTTCCAAGTCAGAAGAATCGGTCAGACTTGAATTTCCAAGTCAAACTCATTTCCAAGTCAGAAGAATCGGGTTGATAAGGTCCACAAACCTGACTGGAACTGCTGTTCCAAGACAGCAGAGATTATGTAAATTCTCAAGCAGACTCATGTGAAGGGATTATAAATGTAACTCCTATTTGTGTGGGGAAATGTGCAAGCAAAGCCCAAAAAAGCATTCTACATAGTCACTTCAGGAAAATTTAAATATTTGGACAACATACCATCCTTTTTTGACTCATCTGCTGCTTCACATGCAAGATCAACTTTCATAGGTTCCAAAGAAGCTACCTCTTTCCCTTGCACCCCTGTAAGACAAGCCAAAGACAGAAAAATCAGTACTTACAATACCTGGTTAATGGATAATTCTCAGAATTTGTATGCCTTTTTTTTTTTTTTCTTTTGGCATGTTCTTACCTTTATACACTCTAGTGTTGTATAGTATCATCCATTAGAGAAAACAGCAGAGGGTATAGGGAAAGGAACAGGGTTTGAAAATATTTGCCTGAATATTTGTAGCTATATGCACTCTTTTCTAACTGGAATTATTAAAACCACATCATGGCCTGTGCTTCTGCCTCCCTGCCATTCTTTTCTCATCATTTTTGAAGAATCCCTTCTGCTCATAAAATGCAATACATGATGGGGACCTAATCGCACTTATAAAGTTCCTCTAGCTAGCAGAATAAAAATAGATATGGTGAGAGCTGAAATACATTTAGTAGTCAGACACAAACTTGAATTTAGGAAAATGCATTTTTCCAGTATAACTCAACATTTTAATCTTTTCTGCCTTAGGCTTGTCTAGAAGCTTAGATTCAATATCCAACAATTTTTGAAAGGGAAAAAAAAAAAAGTGTTTTTGCTGTTTCATACACAGTTCTCCTAATATTCTGCTATTTAGAGTGCTGAGTAGGCAATTTTTAGTTAATTTCCATCATGCTACTTATCTGCTTTTGTGGCTGCTATAAAGCCTGTTGCACCTATCATGCGGTTGAACTACAGGATGCCAGGCTACTGGTTGCTAAGCAATCCAGACATTTGGGTAGTTATTATGAGACAGCAAATTGTAGTATGGACTGAGGCATTTAAAAGAATGCTTCACTCTTAAGCTGAAATAATTTACCTCTTCAGCAACAGAGATGAAACATTCGCCATCCCACAGACATCACTTTTCTCTCTCTATGGATGTCTAGAGCAGGTTTTCTCAAGTGCACCTAAGTGCACTACATTTATTTTGTCCATAAACATGTATCTGTCTCTGAAGTTTTCAGCCAGTTTCCTTTCTAATTGTATCTGCAAGCCAATGCACTGTCACAATAATTTTACTTTCCTCAGTGCTTGCTTGGCTCTCAATGCTATTTTCTCAGACAACTTCCAGTGTACTATGTTCTGACCTAGCATCACGATGCTAAAACAAAGACCCAGCACATAAAGACACCAACAAAAAAGAAACCAAAGCTCAATTATCCACCCCAGTGAGTGTAGTGGAAAGTGCTATGTATGACTTTACAGTGATCTCTCACCCATAATTTTAACAGCTCTTACTTCTACTGAAGAAATCCTTTAGGGGATCATCATATCAGCAGCTCACAGGTTTAAAATCATCTCCCCACACAAACAGACAAAATGCCTGTAAACATCTGCATGTCAGTGAATGCCTGAGATGCCCCTTTGCAAGTGAATTACGTCTCTAATGCTTCACCAGGGAATTCAGGATAGTGAGCTCAGGGTTTCTCCTGAGGTTCCTTATGGGCCAACAGGTCTAAGCTCTCCCAGCATTTACCCACAGCTCTTTTGGGCTCACACAAAGACCCAGGTAATGCCATTGCAAGAGTATGCACACGTGGCAGAAACTTGTCAAGCGCAAGGCTGACAAGGTATACACAAAATCCCTGTCTGACTTCTAGGAAAATCAATATGAAATCTGGGTGACTATGAAAGTGCTGACTAATCAGGAAGATTCAGGTGGTGCTACATTTTGATTAGCTGGGGGCACACCTCCATGGAAAATGAAATTTTGGCAAATCAGCTGCAGGACTGCAGCCTGAAGCAGCAAGCACAGCTCTTCCCAAGACACTCGGATGTCTGCTGTAGGGATTTGGGATTCTTGCTCAATGCTGACACACTGGAACTGGCAGCTGATGCCTCTGATTCTGATTTTGCCTCCTCTAAAACACTGTCTGACCAAATAAAGCAGATGTGGCATGACAGGCTACATCTTGGCACCCCATTTCTCTAACAGCCAGCGATACCTGCTCGCTCACCTCTTGTCAGCTCCTAAAGATGCCTCTGTGAAGATCCCAAGATCTCCCATTAACTCGCCAGCATGCCTGGCTTCACCACACTGCTGAAAGGTTTCTTGCTTTCAATTTCAGAAATCTCTCATGCAGCTGACAGGCGCAAAGGATTATTGGCACAGCGCTAGGTGAAGAAAGAGCCTAATTAAAGAGAAGACATTTTGTGCACACGTGCGCACATGTGCTACTTAGGGCTGCTATTGCAGGGTTTGAAAGCAGAAGGTGTAGAGGGCCCTCTGTACCAAAAGCTACAGGATCACCTCTCAGAGTGGACAGCCCTAGAGAGAGGCTGGAAAGAGTAACACCAGCAGTAGCAAATTTGCAGAATTACTTTTTGAGAGGTTTAGAGTCATAAACATTGTCAAAAGAGAGTTAATGCATGTTCAGCTTTTTTACCCTCTTTCCAAGTCTGAACAGCTGATTTCCCCTTCCCTTCTAAGAAGGGATTAGAGCCATATCAGGGTTTGGGTTTTTTTTTATGATTTCTGTTGGTTGTTGAATACTGTCAGCAAGAAAATAATAGTGGGAAACAACATTCAGGGACAAACAAGGTAGAAGACATTTTAAACCTTAACAAAGCCAAGCACCACTTCAAACCTTGAGAGAAGGCTTGCACATTATAATGCCAAATTTTGGGGAAGACTTTCAAACCCAGTTAATATAAAACCTCATTTCTTCCCTCATTGTTATGGGGTGTGGGGTACAGGAGGGACAGGAGCATTCACTCTACTGCCATGCATGTGGAAAGGGTAGTAAACAAGAAGCTTCTTCCCTGCTGTGGAGTAGAACCAAGTGTCACACAGAAGTGAACCCATTTCACATTAACAGCAGAACTCAATCAATACCAGAACCATCTTGACAACCAATTCATTCCAGAGACTTCCCTTCACTCCCTTGTTTTGATTGCTTCAGGTTAGAGCAAAAAGAAGCACGGTATTTCAGGTCTTGAAGCTGGAGCTGAGAGGTACTGAAGAGGAGGGAGCCTGGGAGACACCACTTTCAATTTCAATTACCATTTCCAATCACGCTCCTGACAGAGCTCATTACCTGAACCCTTTGCAGGCTGGTTACACAACCAGCCTAGCACTAAGTGACAGCAGGCTTCTGGCACAAAGATGGCTCTCAGCCTTTTGAAATATGTAAGACAAGTATATACCAGGGAAATAGAAATATCTGTACTGTTATTTCATCTTTTTTTTCTCCTTTATAGTCACAATCTGTCAATAGTTCCACATGGTTACAGTTCCTTCTCTAGAGAAATGCCGTTCCAGATTCATGTACGATTCACAAGATTAACATGAAGATGTGGTGGTTGTTGATATGTTAACATTAATTTTAAAACTGCCCAAATACATAGGTCAGACATCTGTTCTCCACACCCCTGATAGATCCTATTAAGTAAAAAGTGTAACCCTTCTGCCTTTGTGCAAGGTTTACATCTACTTTAAGTGATAAAAGCAGGCAACTGTGCAGGCTTGGAAGCTGCAACACAGAGGAATCTATAAAACTCATTTTTACCTGATTGTCAGAAAGGCTTTGCTGTGTACTGAAGAGCACCTTTGTAATCAGGAGAGAGAGGCAGGCTACTCATTCAGGTAATTCAAAGCAAAATCCCAGTGTAGTCTCCCTAGAATCAATGAATCATTCCTGGAAAGCAGCTGAACTGAGTGTCTGCTCTGACCTGCCCACCTTAAGGGATTTTATTTCTCTTTGCTGACTATTGTAGGAGTCTGGGAAACAGGACTCTCTTGGCAGAGCCTGGCCTTTGAGACCAGCCTTGTCAGAGTCCTCCCACAGGGTGTGGGTAAGGAATTGCCAAGTAGGCTCTGAATCAGGACACTTGGTTTCTGCTTTTAGTTCTGAGTTTGTTATAAAGTCATAGACTAACTTTAAGACAAACAGAAAGCCGAGTTTCATGCAGATGTGAGTGCAATCAGGGAACACCAAGGTAATTTAAATACTAAAAATCACCCACTTTTAGGAGTCTTGCAACTAAAAGGGAAATCATGACCCTAATATTATTCTGAATATTTGAATATTTTGTATGTATAATACAACGGTCCAGAGAACTACTTCTATTTTTACAGGCAAAATGGCAAGGTCATTATTCCCATAGCATGTCTGCCCAGCACTTTTGGGTGTTGCCATAGGAATTCCAATACAATACTATCCTGCTCATGGACTATTATTTGCAACCAGGAGAAATTCATTAGTTGTAAATTATTTGTAGAGCAGTTGCTTCTACTTTGAAAAAATCACTTCTGTCGTGCAATCTGAAAACCACATTGCAGCTATTCTGAACGATCCAGGTTTCCCTGATTCATACTCGATGAATAAAATTTATTGTTTTGAGTTTAGCCATAAATAGGCTTCCCCTAATTGGAAGACTCTGAGACATGGAGGCTCGTTAAAATCCAAATTTCTCTGTTTAAAATTTGAAGGCACCGTTTTTCATCTGCAGCAACAAAAAAGACAGACAAAGCTCTCCTGACCCACAGCTGCATTGTCTTATCTGTCAAAACCAGTTCCATTTTTCTTGCTCTGCAAATAGCCAGAGCTGTTTTTTCCTTCTTCCCAGTCATTTCACTGTAGCTCTTTGCTAATGTGACTGTCAAGTCTTCATGTACTTTGTTTACTGCTGTACTTTAGTAGCATTTTAAATGCTGCTTCACTGAGAAACCGAAGCTCTCTGTGATACAAAGGTTCAGTTTGACTCTTTGACACTTCCATCTGGGATGACTGACCCCTTTAACCAGACCAGATTCTACCACATAAAAGATTTACGCTGTCTTCCTGTATGGCTCTACATGCAAAACTACCCAACCTGCTGCTATTGGGGCTCTAAAAGAAACACAGCAGTCATGGACTGTCAGTACTTCGTTATATTCAAGGTGGTAGGCAGCTTTTCCCCTTGTTATCATCCTGCAACACACAGGTCAAGCACGACAGCACCGAGCCACAAGAATGGCACTGCTGCAAGGATGCTTCTCGCTGTTCAGTGTGGCTTCATTAACAAGAAATGTCTCCATCTGTTAAATCAGGAATATTCTACCTCAATAAATAAAAACAACAGCCAAACAACAACAAAAAAACAAACCCCCAAACCAAAACACCCAGCAATTAGGCACCATAAAGATGAAAAGAAAACTTGAGGATGTAGATTTCAGAGGAGAGCGTGCCAGCTTTGCTAGGCTTTTGAAGGTGCTGAACATCATTTCTTAATGCCACGCGTGAGCTGTCAGGATTCAGGTTGCAGCCCCTTCATTGTTAAATGGAGTGTTTAGCCTCTCCTCCTGGCATTTTGGCTTTGTCTCCCAGAGTAACCCAGCACAACGAAGTTCCCTGTCCCTCCAGTGTACTGTGCATCATGTCAGCTCCCTGCGTTTGTGTTCACAACTGTACCTAAAGGCACTGCACAACTTCCAGCCATAGTTATTTCCAGCTCAAGCTGAACCACATTTTTTTTTTTAAATGCAATTTAAAAGTGTCTAAGATCCACTTATCCCTATCCCCTTCCATTCCTTTATTAAACATACTCTTAGTAAATCTCATTATGCCTCCTTTTCCCTAATGGTGAGAGAGGGAGTGCAGTGAGGATTGTCTCTCAGCAATATGGTCCCTAAGACCCATACAAATTGGGCATCTCTAAAATCTCTAATGCCCATCAGGAGCTCTTTGTAGCTTTTGTCTGTCTGTAACAACAGGATAAGCCTGCACACAGCAGGATCTTGATATGAATACAAAGGCATATCGCTTTAAGGAAAGCCTTTTTTTTTTTTTTTGTTGCAAAGCCTTAGCTATGTAAGAGGCTATGTTCCTGTTTTCCAGATGATCTTTCTGTGAGACCTCTCATCATAGAAGAAGCCTTCAGCAGAGAATGTCTCAAATGGAGCACCTAGCAGCTTTCATTGCATTCCTCAATTGTTGAGTGTTAACACGACTTCAATGTTGCTTGGTTGTGTTCAAGCTAGTAGATCACCATTCCCAAATAGCTTTGGAAGCCCTTGTGCTCCATTTCCCTGCCTACAGGTGAGGCAAACAGGTACTATGAAAGTCAAAAGTTTTCTGAACAGATAGAAATGGTATGATTATTTACCTTTCCCTGCCACCTGAAACCATTTATAAAAATTACAAGTGACTTGGTTCAGTTCCTGATCACTGGTTTACTGAGCCTAAGCTGAGGAGATGTGAGGAGTTACAGCTCTGGAGGACCCTTTCATGTAAGCCACAGGAAACCTCCAGGTCTCCTAAGGATCAGCTTTCACCTGGAGGAATGATGTTCGGGCATTTTTTCTAATTCCTTGGCAATGAGTGCAAGCCTACTGGCTGCCAGAATTCTATGTGCAACCCCACTCCCATCACAACATTATTTTCTCTGCACACTCACCATGCTCATTACCGTGTACTTAGTCTCTCTTCCAGCTGTCCTTGCATGGCAAGTTTAATTCCTCTTAGCACCACTCATCTGGGGTGAGGATTAGGTCCTTAATTTTGAAGAACAGTTCCAGGCTTTAATAGACCTTGCTTTCCCTTCCATCATGAACAATTTAATAGCTCATGCTGCCACTGGATTTTTCATCAGCACACACAGTGTCCCTATTCCATTTCAAACTTGAATTCACTGTATTTTCTGAGCATTTCAAACAAGCAACAGCAACAACAGCAAAGCAATAGACTGTTAAAGCTAACAGCTATTGGATCTCCTAAGGCTGGGTTTATCATAAAACCACAATATTTATTTCAAAAAAGGGAAGGAAACTTCATGTTCCCCTAAAAAGGAGCTGCTCTGAAGAAGACAAGAACATATAAGTTCTCAATGCCAAGCAGATGCACAAGAACTAGGTAGGTGCTGAGGGTGAATAGAAACAGCATTGATACGAAACTGAAGGAAAAGGATGGGGAGTGAAAGGGTAAGAACCTGGGAGGACATAAACAGCAAATTGCTCAATAACTGGAAATTAGAAAAGCTCCCTCCAAATGTTCAAAAATTTTCAGACAAGGGCCCTCACCTTTTACAAAATCCTCCAGCTAGAATGGAGAGGATGATGGGGTGGAAAAGCACATTATCTGCACAGGACAAAAGGAGACTTTGCCTGAGTTTCTGATAATGTACACCTGGGGCTGCTCACCCTTATTTTTTGGGGTCGCTGCTTCTGAGATTGCTGCTGAGTAAGCCCTGGAAAATTTTTTTTTCAATTTCTTTTCAAGAAGACTATTGCAGAGTATATGAGGAATGAGCTTCAAAGTAGCATGGAACAGCAGCAAAAGGGTAAATAAGGCAGGTATATGGATATACCTGAAAAGCAGTACCAATACACAGCATGTGAAAATGACATCTTTCTGTTATTTAGCCAGAGACCCCAACCTAAATTTTTCAGTTTAAAATAAAACAGAATATTCACAATGAGAGGCACATGAAGCTCAACAAAGTTCTGCTAATATATGCGACATTACAGGTATGATGTAATTTTCAGACACTTTGTTACATAAAGATATGTAAATCCAGAATGAAAAATAAGAATTTAAAAAAAAAAGCCCTAACACCCCAAAACCAAATCTCAACAAAAACTTGGATAACCAGAGGAAGAATATATAACACAACCTGCTGAGATGTCTTCCTCTTTGGAAAGAGAAACTTGCATTTCTAAAGGCCTATTACCTCCTGACCAAGCACTCTGTTTTAATTTTTAGAAATTTGTTAGCTTCCCAAAACCAAGCTGAACATAATATGAAACTCATTTGCTTGAGAAGTGGTAATTAGCAACACTCACTAACAAAGACCTTACAGATGATACTCATCATATCTTTTTCCCCTACTGAGACACATGCTCAATAACAATAATTTTTAAAAAGCAATTAAAGAACTGTAGATTTTTTTTTTTTTTTAAACTGAACTCTGCTCTGACTCATTCAAAGCCAAAATTTTACTCATGGAGATAAGACAAGATGTTTAAACAAAACACACTGGTGACCACACTTCTGTGTATATATTTAGATTTGAGGGCAGTAAGCAATGGTAAAGAAAGGAATAGTTGAGTCATAGATGGTGATGCTGGATGTACTGCCCAGGTGATGCTTTCCATACTCTGCTCAGCAAGCTCTATGTGCCCCATGGAGAGAAGCTATTAATCAGTAGTGTGGAAGTGTTTCCAAGACCAAGAGCAAATTGACCTTCCTACTCTAGATGGAATCACAGATTCATTTAGGTCGGAAAAGACCTGTAGGTCACTGAGTTCAACCATTAACCTAACTCTGCTGATTCCCCACTAAACCATGTACCTCCCTAGGCACCGTGTCCACACATTTACACCTCCAGGGATGGTGCCTCCATCATTTCCATGGGCCGGATGTTCATGTGCCTGACAACCCTTTCACTGAAGAAATTTTTCCTAATATCCAATCTAAACCTCGCCTGGAACAACCTGAGACCATTTCCTCTTGTTCTATCACTTGTAGCATGGGAGAAGAGACCAACACCCACCTCACTACAACCTCCTTTCAGGTAGTTGTAGAGAGTGATCAGGTCTCCCTTCAGCCTGCTTTTCTCCAGGTTGAACAACTCCAGCTCCCTCAGCTGCTCCTCATAAGTCTTGTGCTTTAGACTCTTCAACAGATTTGTTGCCCTTCTTTGGACATGCTCCAGCACCTCAATGTCTTTCTTGTAGTGAGGGGCCCAGAACAGAACAGAGAAGTCTGAAATCAGACTTCTGGAGATTCCATTGTGGCTTTTGCTGTCCATGGACATCATTTGCTGACTGCTGCCCTTTTCTCTTGTGAAAGCCTGGCATCCTCCTCTACAATGGTGAGTAAGCCAACACCAGCCAGCCTCAAAGGAATGGGAGGGAAAGGTAATATATTACAAGTGCTATATTACCTTCTGAGCATGGATGTCATTTTTAATTTCTACAGATGAATATAAGAGAAAAATTTTATAATTATCACACAGAGTAAGATGGTTCCCCAGGAAACAACAGAACTATATCACAGCAAAGGGTGGTGTAACCTCCAGCTGCCAGCAGACAATAACCACATCCTCCTCTGAACAGAGCAGAAAGAAAGAAGCCATGAGAAAACCCAAACTTTCAAAACACAGTGGTGCTAGAGGAAATCTCATGCCACCTACTTCCAAACTGAGACAAGCCTAAAAGCAGCTACTACCCTGAACATTTCAGCTCCATGGTGGCAATCATGCTCTTCTACCCAGATCAGTGGCATGTCTTAAAAACTCTATTTTGCCACTGATATTTTGGGAAGAGCGAGGTGCAGAGCCAGGCAGTGATAACGTAGCTGGTGTTTAACACTTCAAATATCCATGTATCCTCCTGACACTCACCTCCTCCCATGAAGCCCAGAATATTTCCAAAACACAGTGGAAAAGACAACTCCTGTGGGTTGCTTTTAGAAAAAAGTTATCCACCAGCCTGGGTGTTATCTTCTGCATTATAAGAGCATATTGCCATATGATGATTGGTTTGGCCAGCATTTCCTGGCAAGGCTAAAGACTGGCTTTAGAATATAAAATCAGTGAGTTTATTTGCTCTATTTATTGGAGAAAATTTTAAGACCAAATTCAAATTCACAGTGTAGGGTAGAAAAATTTTGCCCAAAACAGAGCTTCCAAAATAACAATTTTGCAGGCCATGAAAAACTGAGTGTCAGTTTTGGCAGTCACAGACTTGCTTTTCTCCTTGTGGAGAGCCATTATACAGTGTTTTCTAAAATTGTAAATGTTCTCTCTGGCTCACAATGGGAAACAAGACTAATATGCATCACAGGGCGTGAGATAAAAAATGCAGAGCTATTGTTGCCTTTGATTTGTCTTCCATTTATTTCAGCTCTCAGTAAGAATTACACAAAGACAGAGCTGCAGATTTTTCTTCTCAACTTTTTCACATTTCATCCTTTGTTTGGTTCATAAATTCTAGGGTCTAAGTAGGATGTTACATCAGAGACAGGAATTTACATTTAGATAACATGATGCAAAGAATACCAACAATCATAATCCTCCCCCCTCCAAACAGCTCCAGAGTACTCCTCAATTGACCTCAACTTTGTTAAACACGGATCTGGCTTATTTGCTAAAGCTGAATATTTCTTTCTACAGTAACATAACATTCAGAGGTTTTTTTGGTTGTTTTTTTGTTTGTTTGTTTCCTGCTTTTCCCCCCACTTCTTTATTTTGGAGAGTCTCACTCCATATGTTGCCCCTAACTCAGTCTCTAGATGTAGAGACGGCTCCAGTTTGTACTCTGGGAGAATATCCTGAGCATATTCAAAAAGTGTGATAAGTAAAAGAGGAAGGCAACTTTTTTTTTTTTGTGAATTATCTAAAAAAAAAAATAGGATAAGATGCCTCCAAGAACAGCTTTCTGATTGCAGAACCCTTAAGAGAGAGACAGCTTTTCTTCTTCGGGACCCTACGCAAGGAGTCACTCATTGTCGACAAGCAACAAACCAGTATTATGCCACAGAAAATTGCTCTAAGTCCTCAGTCAGGTTCATCAACTCTGGCATCTATTTGTGTTGCCACTCAGACCCGATGATTAACAGCTCATTTTAGATGGAGGGACAAGCACTGGGGGCGTTTTTGTCTCCCAAACAGGTTTTTTTGGTTTTTTTTTTTCTACTAACACTTCCCCTCACATGAGATCTTTCCCACTGTTTGAAGAGGTCCATCCTGCTGTTCCTGGTCACTGCCAATTTCCTAAGCAGGAGAACAAGGGGTCAGAAATTTATTCCGTTTCACACCTATCAGGGCCTTATCAGCCTGAAAGAAAGTAGATTCAAATCAAACATCATGTTAGATCAAGGCTGGCTCAGAAAGCTCAGTGACATTCCAACTTAACAATATGGCTTCTGCCTTCTTTTTTTTCCCCACAACAGAATGTACAGAACTGCTAATAAAACCAGTGTCTACCTTGGAAACTGGCAGACTCTGGAGTCTGACAAGATAACTGTAATTTTCCTTGAAGCTATCGAGCAAGTCTTAAACATCTCCCAAAATCCTCTTAATAACTGATGGCTAACTCGGGTTCTTTACAATGAGTTGGCCTGAAGGTCAGCCAGAATACAGCAGCCAGTGCTATGGGACACTCAGAAATGGATCATGCCTTTATAAAACTACTGAAATACAGGCTGGCAAATTGCAGTATTTAGCCCTTCCCGTAACGCCACCTCCCTGCTATGGGGTGCCAGAAAACTTAGAGGCTTATACTTGGGATCTATGCACTAAAGACAACACCTTTACCAGGTCCTTAAGCCAGTAGAGACTAATTGTATTAGCAGCTGATAGCAGCAGGCTTTCGTCCTCCTGCATGACAGGCACACATTAAAAGCATTTCCTCAAGCTAAACTCCTTCAGATTGCTGGATTTGGACCATGTTTTATGATTTATTCATAATGAAGAGTTTCGTAGCCCATGAACTTGCAGATGCCCAAAGCCTTTTCATTATACAGCTTTCAATTATTCCAGACTTTAAAAAAAGAAATTGATATAGTGGGTCAACCAGCAGCAGCATCATTCCTCCTCCCCTGAAGTACCCACAGCT
The DNA here is from genome assembly GCF_036169615.1 of Heliangelus exortis. Classification (NCBI taxonomy): domain Eukaryota; kingdom Metazoa; phylum Chordata; class Aves; order Apodiformes; family Trochilidae; genus Heliangelus; species Heliangelus exortis. Next base: position 37,969,780 of record NC_092424.1, read on the forward strand.
GGAGGACAACACAGAGCTCTTCCAGCACAGAGGAGAAAGTTCAGAATTAGAGGCTACAGATGGGCACTATGGTCCAGATCTGCAAGAATCTGCATGCCAGGAATAGGACTGCCACAACCCACAGCCTCCACAAATGCCTCCGTGTCTGTTACTTTCATGAGAATTACTGAAGCTTTGAAAAGAATGCAGAAATTGTTAATCCTCTTGTGCAAGTGACTCCAGCCTTGACAGACATTTTCCCAGAGTCAGAGATAAAACTGAAGGATTCAGCCATAAGGGATTAGGAGTGGTGTCACCTAGAATTAAGTCACTGGCCTTGAACCATGTTTATGTTCAGCCCTGTCAATAGCGAATCCCACAATCTTGATTTCCTGAGTAGGTTTAAAGGTCTAGACAATTCATGTTACATTGTTTTATAGTTTCCATTTTTTACTACACTTCAGTGCACTAAAAACCATCAATCTGACAGTCTGAGGAGACTCAAACAACTTCTTCCCACAACTGTGTGCAGGATGTTTCTTGTGTATATAAGGTAAGCAAAGCCAGACAATAAACACCTTGCACAGTGCTTTTCACATACAATCTATTTTAAATACTACAGACTTCAGAAGGAAAGGGTTTATTATGTAGAAAAAAGGTGGTCTTTGCCCAGACAGTTTAGAGTTCACAGCAAATCCTGATAAATACCTTCCCTAAGTATTTACCCTGTTATTCTGATGTAAGCACATCAGAGATACTTATATGAGATGTGCTTTTAATTTAAAGCCTGCAGCCTTTCAATTATCAGGTGTTGAGATTATTTTGGGTGGTAGGAGAGAAACAAGCCTTGTGCCTTAGCAGGCTGTTCCAGTTCACACTGAGCTGGACACTGTGACAGTGCTGAGCACTTCTTAAAAACCTCATACGATGGTCCAAAGCACTGAGTTCTACTGATGCTCAGCCTAGTAAAACCTGCAATAATTTGGGATCATCATGCAAAGCTAACTTTGATTTAGTACTGTGCACTACAAATGCACTACTGTGCATTAACAAATGAAGAATTTGCAGGGCAGAGACTAACCTGCATTTACACACCATAGCCACGGATCTTAGGTTTGTTCAAAATGCAACAGCCAAGTAAAACAAAACCTTACTTAAGCCTCAGACATACCTCAAGCACAGGGGAGGGAGGAAGAGAGGGTAAGTTTCCATGCCATGCCACATCGTGTGGCACCTCCCAGAAGCTTTGGCTGCCTTGCCTCCTGCCATCAAAGCCTGTGAAAGCACCTGGCTGAGGCTGGAGAGCAGCCAGGCAGTTGGCAGGAGCCCCAGCACTGCACCAAAGCTGCTGCAGCTACTGCATCCCACAGGCAGTCGGTGGTCCTGCTGCATGGGGAGCTGGCTGGAAAGGCACACATGGAGTTGATAAAAATATTTCCAACAAAACCTTTTTCCTGAATCGATTTACTTTTCTTTCTCTCTTTCTTTCTTTCTTTAGAAAGAACTGATAGTTTTATGGGAAATGTCAAGTTTTCAGAGTTTTGCACAAAAGTAGCCTAACAAGCCCAAGATTTTCAGACACATGCTGCTGGCTCCTGCCAAAACTATGAAATGAAGCTACCGCGTTTCTGTTAAAAAAATTTAAAAAGTAAAAAATTCCCAAATTCAAAAAAGGAAATGAACATTTTTTTAAACATTTTCATGAGTGAGAAACAAGAGGAAAGTGCTTCTGACTAGCTAGAAGGAAGTCCCTGTGAGTGTGTGTATTGGTCATTTATGCAACAAGCATTTCTGGCAGAAGTAGGTGAACTATTCTTTAAGTAGCAGGAGCTGGAGGAATCCTGCTGCTCACAGATGATACATGGATAAGACAGCAGTACAAATGTGTTGGAAATCCATGAAATGGATGCTCCAAGAAGTTGATAAGCATGCAAAGCCATTAAATTTAGGCTGTGCATTCCTTAGGTAGAGACATTCCTTAGGTAGAGACAGCCATGTACAGCAACTTGCATAATATTACCAGTTCAAGTTTAGGAACTGTGCTGCATAATGTATGGCAGTAATGATTAATGATGATAGTAAAAATTCTCATAGTTAAAAGGACTCTGCTTATTCTTCTGCATGTTCTCTGTCAGCAAAATTTTCACTTACTTTTATTTTCTTAATAGTCAAAATTCATAACCCAAGAGATAACAGTACACCAGTTATGATACAATCAAAAGGATATTTAAAATAGACCCGAACTAAAGCTTGCTAAGTTCAGTTTACCACCCCCTCACTCTCATGGAGTGTTTGCTACAGCAAGCCTAAAACTTCAGATTCATTTTATTTCTGCCTGTCCTCAGGTTTACTAACTCTGAATTAATGCAGCTCCTTCAGCAGCCCAAACACAGAACTCTGCAAATAGATGAAAGAAACGATAAGGACTCCAGGTGACATAGATCATGTACTGTAAACAGAATTACTTTTCCCAGAGTGTGCCCACATAACAGCGTTTTGTGACATTCATCATTAAAGTTCAGTCCTTGGAGTGCTGCCATTGTGGTCACGTGCAGCCAGTTCTCCACGGATAAAGCAAAGCTTGTAACCAAAGGCCACCCCTCCTGAGAGCCACACAAAGGTGATTTGAATATCAGGCCTTGGGAAAGGTGGTTTTCTATCCTTAGCTGGTTTTATTTCAAACAGCCTTTCAAGGACTGCTTGTGGGCCGATCAGTTTAAATGCGTGATGGCTTTTATCAACAAAACTGTGAACTTTCCAGAAACTAGAAACAGGTGAAATATGTAAAAAGAGTTGCCTTCTTGCCAAAACAACATTCCTGGTGATATATAGTATCGGTTGAAAGACAAAAAAAATTGTGGAAACACAGCACGTGCACAAACCTTGTCACAGAGGCTTTGGGGTCTGCTGGGTGGTAGTTTTTCTGGTGACCTGGGCCACCCACGGCCAAGCCTGGACCAGCCTCCTGTCTCTTCCTCCAGCTTCCCTATGGATATACCTTCCTAAATCTGATTTATTCCCCACATGGGGATACACACCTTCATCAGCAGAGATGCTCAGTGAGTAAGCAACCCCTGTTCCTCAGGGCAATGCCTCCTCAGCAACTCCAAGCAGCAACGCAGCGAGAGGACAAGTGTAATAGTGCAGTGTGTCCAATGATTAGTACCTCCTGCACTTGCTCTTGAAGGGTCAGAGCTCGCTTAATTTCCAAAGCCTGCAGCAGGCCTGACTACCTCAAGCTCTCAAACTGAACAGGGATACAGTAAAGCACCGAGAAGCTTTAAGTGGTGCAATTTCATTCTGCATATGCACTTTGGGCCCTGGGGTCTTTGTCCAAAGACTCTCCCCCCTTGCAGCCAATTAAGAGAAGGTGCAAAAATACCAGAGAAATGGCATTTCCTAGCAATTGGAACGAACGAAGTATATAACCAGCTACTTTAAAAGCAGACTTTGAAATGCCACTGGCTTGCTTTGTTCCGAGCACATTCCCAGGGAGAATGTCAGGTCACATAACTCATTTGTTATCTTTACACAGAGGAGCTCAGCTAAGCGCCAGCCATCATAAAAAATACTAACATTCCTTTTTGTGCAAAACAAATATGAAAGAAAAATGCCGCAGCTCCCTTAAAATAAGCCAGTTAGCACTTCAAAGATTACCACATGGTCTGTAAATACCAGTGTCAATACACTGGGGAGCTGCAGTCCTCTTTGTTTAATGATAGCCTGAGTTACTCAAATGGAGGTAGTGATGTTATGGGCCTTTCCTGTGACACAAAACTACATCATGCATTCATTTAGATACACTCTTTGCCTTTTATTTCCCTCGATGGCTTAAAAAATACGAAGAATTGCAATAGCACACAAACAGCATTTCAATTTAGCCATAGATGAAACACTGCTTTCTTTTGGGCAGTGTGTATCCAGCAACATCTACTTTATATATACATGAAGGGGAATGTCAGGGAGAAAACTGAAGCAATTGAGGTCACGTCCTCTGTGTTCATTAAGAACCCCTCTCCCACAGTGTCCATCTGAGGACACTTTCAGGTATTTACATCTAACCTTTTTAATTATACATAAATATTCATCTCCAAAGTGGCTAAATTAGTAGGTATATTGAGACAAACACCTGATGGCTGGGTGCTCTCATTTGCCTGTAAATGTGAAACACGAACCACTAAATTCAATCATGTGGCAAATGTGTACAGGTACCTCTGAGGTATCCAACATCCCCCACAAAATCTGTGCTTCACATACTTAAAAAGAGAAAGATTTGTAGGGTCCTTTTTTATATGTTTTATTTGCAGTCTTACAACTAGAGCTCGGAGATTAATAATAAAAGTGCATATGTGACAATGTGGAAACAAATGGTGTTCAATGTCAAATACAAAGGAAGGTGCGAATTTATTTTTCTGTCAATTAACCAAGCTTTCATCTCTACTGCTCTGATCTGTAAATAAAGCTCACAAGCTAGTCTCAAACAAGTCTGGGAATCAAGCAAACAAAATAAACCAAAAAAACTCAACCAAAATACCCGAAACCCAACAGTCTCCTAACACTGGTTAGCTAATTATGTTTGCCATTTTTTATTCAGCGCCAACTAAACAGATTAAAACAGGTTAAAGGCAACAGTAAGTACTCTGGTGCTGGCCACAGGGCAACAACCCTCCTCTGAATACCACCATCCAACAGATGCTGCCAAACGCTGCCAGGAACCAAGGGGCACCCTTGAATATTCTGAGAAATAAAAATGGGAAAGGAAAGATGGACAGAAGGATGGATGGGAGGACAGGAAGAATGGAAAAAAAAAAAAAAAAGAACAAATGACTGGTTTCTGACACTAAATAAAATTACACTCTCAATCAGCTATGCCTAGCCCCTAAGGATCTGTTTTCCAAGCTCTTTATTGAAATTGTTCAGGTCCTTAACTCATCTCCTGGGGGGTAGAATCAGGGGGGCTGAAAAGCCTTAAGCTAATTAAGCATAGCTGAGACATGCTTGATGAGATGGGAAAAACACAAAGCTTTTGAAAGGGTGAAAAATCTCTGACCATCTGGTAGTGGCATTGCAGAGAGAAGAAAGAGGAAGGACAAAGGGGCAGCTCTCCACAGTGAGGAGGTACAGGACTCCTTTAATTACTGGGGCACTGAGACCATTACTGTTTCCAATGCCCGTGAAAGCCCACGAAACAAGCTTAGGAGGCTCAGCAAAGCCAACAGCTCTTAGGAAGAAAAGCATCTGCAAGAAAGCAAATCAGAGCAGCTCCCCCCAAGATTCATCTGCTAATTAGAAATGATAGGTAATAGATGGGGTGGCGAGGCCCCAGGATAGAAATGAGACATTTTCCAGCAACCTCTCTCCTCTGATCGCTGTTCTCCAAGGCCCTGCAGATGGTACTCTCTTTAAATTAATACCACCCTGCCAGCCAGAATGAAGCTTCTGTTATACTTGGCAATACAGGTGAACAGCCTGCATTTAGGTTGCAGAACAAATGCCCCAGGTGTTTCACCAATCTGGCAAGCAGCTGATGTGCTCCAGCTTTGTCAGGCCTGGTTAAGGCTCATCTGTGTTTTCCCATTTCTAAGACGGGCTAGAGCAAAATCACAGTGTTCAGAGAGCAAACTTTGCCCACCGGAGCAAAATCTGAGCAATCTTTGCTCTAAATGGCTCTGTCAGCCATGAGCTGTGAAAGTGCCAGCTCAATCCAAATGAAGAGCCCTCCCCTGCTTTCTCCTCTCAAATGAGCTGAATATGGCTACGGCTGACTACAGGTGCAGGCTAGCAAAGAGCAAGCTGGTTTTGACACCAGAAACTGTGACCAAACCCCTGCCAAAGAGAAGCACTACACTAACTCTCACTTTGGGATGAGAATACATGCATCTGGTTTCCTTCTCTCCCACATGCAGATTCTTCTCCAATTATTTCAGCTGTGTGCTGTGATCCAGTCAAGTTCACAAGCTGCAAAAGAGCAGGCTATATCCATCCTTGGATGGGAGACCTCATTAAAAGAAGGCAGCATTATTGGTGATCCAATGCATTGCACCACACTGATGTCTCCAGGATCAGATATAAAAGCCAGGCCTTCACTTCCTGTGATTGTTAAATATCCTGTAGCAGCTGTGAGAAGAACAAATGGCACTAACCCTATTCTTCAGTCAAATCTCAACACAAATTTCTCTCCACTAGGCTCCCCTTGAAGGTTCGTTTGGAAAGAGTTCCTGTGGCTTAAGCTATCACACTTTTAATTCAGTACTGTTAAACATTGGCTGCATTTAGTGCCAGAGAGAACAGTTTCACAAGCAGATTGTCATCTCTGTGTACATCAGTTTCTAAGATAACTTGCGTTCCTTTAGATATATTTATAGTATATGGATATATTTTTATCCTGTTTTTTTTCATGCTCACACACTTCAAGAGTCAGCTGGATCTGCATTCAGAAAATCAATTTCCCTCCATCTTCTACATAATGCTGGAAGCCATCAATATTAGAAACATTATTAAAAGACATCTTCCTTTTTCTTTCATTTATTTTTTTAAGGAAACTCGCCCATGTCACAGAACCAGGAGATTCAAAACCAAGCTAAAAACATACAAACTCCTGAACACTTAAATAAAAAGCAGCTCTGCTCCAGCTGGCCCATGATGCAGTGGGGTGCTGCAGTACCACAGTGTGGTTACTGACTCATCTGGTGAGGACCGTGCAGTTCAGTTCAAGGCTCAGGTTTATAAGTGCAAGCACATACACATCCACAAAGGGCACCAGTTTTGCCACTGGGAGTTGTTAGCTACGCTCATGTATGAGGAACTGTAAAATAGTTACTGTCCCAAGGAGGAGCTGTCAGAAAATGAGAGCATAAACTCTGGTCTCTTTTGGAGACTGAGCTTTTCAGACCCATGTGAGCACCAGCGAGGAGCTCCAGGTATCCAAAGGAAGGACTGGGTGTACTGATAGGCACCACACCAAGACACTGGGAGGTGTCTCATCTCATTGTGAGGTGAGATAACAAGAGCCAGGGCCAACTGTTCAACTGAGATGTTACAGCAGCAGACACAAACATCCAGACCCAACTGAGGAAGAAGGACCATGCCTATGCTTACCACTGCCTTTGTACCCTGCTGATCAGAGCACAGTGAAAATAAAGCTGGGTTTCAGTCCCTCTCCATTCTGGAAGGGGTCAAATGCTTACCCTCACATCCTAGAGAGCCCTGCAAGGGCAGCTGTAAGGAAAAGTGCCTTCCAGTCTTCCAGTGCATGTTGGGCTACCATCAATAAAAAAGTGTGACCTGTGAAGACCTTCTAACACTCAGGAATAAGCAAAACAAAAGGCAGTGTAGCTGCTCTACCCTTGAAAGACATGTCCTGCTCATTTTTTTTATCCTCCAAACTATCTGCGTTCTGAGCTGGAGGTGCCATACTTTGGGTACTCCAGGGACAGAGAAGTGCTAAGACAATGCCCTGCTCACCACCTCCCTGTTTAGTCTGTGAGCTTTTCTGACAATCTTCCCTGGTGCCTGGCCAGCTGGAAGAATCATCCAATTTAATTTCCTTGAATCAAGCTGCTGGAGTTAGGTACTGATCTTTCAGCACAGTGGCATCTTATTTTGAGTTATCTCCATTTGTGCTCATCTGATGCTTCTGTGCCAGATTTCAGGCTGACAGATCATACAAGCACATCCAGGGTATATGTGTTTTAACTGACTGAAACACCTGGTAACCATGAGAGCATCTTGCCTTAAATTGGGAATCTTGGTTTATCCCACTGAGATAGTGACTTTGCCACTCTGAAGCCCTATCCACCATTGTTAGCTGTAACCAGAGGGCAGTAGAGAAAAGATTATTGACTTTTTCTCCTTAGAATCCAGAACACAGTTGAACTGATTTTCTATCCAGGTAAGACTGCTATAATCTCTTAGTGAATGTTTATTTCCTCCACAGAGAAAATGCTTAACGTGTAAACATGTTGTCTTTCAAGGGCTGTCAAATAATGTAGGTATTGAGTGTTTTTTGACAGGATGCTGTAAATGGAATAAAGGCATTTTTGGCCTCTGTGGTAGCTATGTTTGCTGGCAGAGCTATGCCCTTCACACTGGTGACCGGAAAACAAACAAACAATGAACAAACAAGGCTGCACATCTGTAGAGATATAATGAAACAAAATGCTTACAAGTCCCAGCATTTCAGGGTAAAGACCTTGTAGCAATTAAACAATGACAAAGGGTGTTTTGTGGTTGAAATTTTCTAGCTGCAGAAAGCTATGCATCTTAAACCTCCGGAACAGAAGTTACAAGTGAAATACTTACACGAAGCACCCTAGCAAGTATACGAGTAATTAATAGAAAACGCCATTCAGTGCTCTTCATATTTCTTTTGGATCTCTCAAACAAAATCAGATGGGTTTGCATTTGCCCATAGATTGCCTATAGCTGCAACTCAATGAACTCAAAGTGCCTCATGCAGAGCACCTGCTTTGCTGGACTGGTTTGATTGTAGCTACGAACACACAAGTTCACCAGGAAAGGACTTCCAGAACACATATAAGACCCCAAAAAAGAGAAGCTGAACTTCTTGATAAGTAACAAGAAGTCCCAAAGATCTGCAGTCCTGTACCTGTATATTCAGATAACCACTAATGCATGATTGAGATACATCTCTGCAGTCACAGAGATGTAGAAGGCAAAATAATTGCCAGCCTCCTCCCTGGAAAAAGAATTCATGGTGACTACAGATAGGGTCAGCTGGGACTGCTGGGTTAACACTATAGGCCATGTATACCAGTGGTTACCTCACATGATCATCTGGAGGTGAAATGTTATGCAAGCCAACCAAGGAGAGGAAAACTGTCCCAGATGGCAAGATCTGCTTGCGAGAATGCTCACCTGCCAACTGCATTGAGAAGAGGTGAGGGGACAGAAAACTTGTTGCCAAAAAATTATGACTAACAAGCAGAAAAAAGGAAGAGGAGATCCAGAGGTGTAAAGATAGCTGCCTCAAAGGTATGAATGAGACTGAGTGGGAACTGCAGCAATTAGAAGCAGATTTAATCTCAGGGCCACTCCCTATCAAGGCAACTTTCACTTTACAAGTTGTAGATGCATCTTCCTCCCTGGGCAATAGCCCTTCCAGGTACAGACCTGCCCTTCCTTTCCAAGTGCCAGGAGCAAGGGCACCACTGCATACAGCATACATCTCCAGCACAGCCAACACTGTAGAGCTGTGCAGAGCAGGGATGAATGTAAATGTGTGCTTCCTGACCCACCTGACGGTATGCAGAGTGAGTAAATACCCCACCTCTCATACGAGAACAGGGTTAATTCACCCACACCACTGTGCACAACTTCAGCAATAAAGCCACTGACAGAGAAGTGACAATGCTGTTCCCCTACTCTCCCAAAAGAACAAACAAGGGTACGTTTTGATCCTAGGACATGAGCTGCTTTTGTTGAAATAGTTTCTGTTTAGTACTTAAAATTAGAGACAGTTCTCCCAAATCACCTCCTGCCCACTTTTCCCCCCATACTTAGTTATGATCACAGCCCTCACCCTGCTCCATGAAAATTGCTGGCTAAGTGCTTTCTCTGCTGCCCTAAGAGTGTGTCCATTTGCATTTATAACACAACTATAAAATAGTGCAAAAACCTGGACAGTGTGGTACATCTATGCATAATGTAAGCAAGAGGGAGCCTGGAATGTCAAGCTCACAGAGCCAGTTCTGTTGGATCTGTGCATATTCCATCATAAACAAACTTTATAAACAAGACAGAATTCCCAAACTGAACAGTGGATTACAAAATGAAGCTTCCTTTTGCAGCAGACTGGGCACAAGAACACAAAGTTTGGTCATGAGGGATGAAATTATCTTCTTGTGTAGCTCCCCACACCCCATTAAATGGCTGGACCTATTCTAATTTGAGACCGAAGTTCATACTGTCAAAAATAGGAGCTAAGCCCGCTGTTCAAACAGATGCCTCTGCAGCTGTAGAGTATATTTAAAATGGTGCCATTTCTCTGGAGGTGCTAAAGATAATTTCCAGATACACTGTTAACTATGATGCCATCTGTAACAGTGCAGTCCTTGGCCAGTGAGCTCTACTTTTTCAATATGTTGCGGGAAAAAGTTTCTAAGATTTCAGCAACTCTCCCAAATTCTTTTCACTTGTTCCTTGGGTGCTATTTGAGGTGATTTGAAAGAGATGCTTCATTTCCATAAAGACACCACTGCCTCTGGAGATTTCAGCTAAAATCAAACCCTAGCAGACTTGGACACCAGCACATGAAATATTGATTCCATTTTCTTTCCAGTTTTCAAATGCTAAGAAGGCATTATTGGCATCTTTATGCTCTTTAAACCTTGTAGCTCACAAGTACAAAACGTGTAACATCATGTAATACTATTATAAATATACAGGGGCTTAGAATGACTTCATAGCACCTGCTTTTAGGGGGATTTCATGACTCTATTTCCTGGCACTCCTATCTTGGAAAATAAAAATTAAAATGGGACTTCAAAATACTCCATTAAAAATAACCAGTTTCTCTTCTAGCTTCTCAGAAGATTTAGCATTTTAAAAATTTGCTTTTATTTTCTGGATATGGAAAAGAGTTCTAAAAATTATTTTGCTTGATACAATGTTGAGTGTGTTTCAATTCAGTACTGTAACATGAGTGAATTAAACTAAACAAAGGCCACATTGTCAACACTTTCAGAACAAAGAGATGATATTTTTAAATGAAATAAAAATTGCCAATTTGTAATAGCATTTCTATTCTGCTTACCGAAAATGAAATGAAGACAGCAATCAAATACACACAATAAACCTTAAACACTATAATTGTTAAAGTATTCCCTTTTCTTGTTTCTTTTTTTCTTTCCGTTCGGCTTTTTGTCTTGTACACTGCCATCAAACCTGGTAACACAAAGTGACTGTGACAGCAGGCAAAATGTTTAAGCTGAAAAATCTGTTAGATATTCTACTTTTTATTAGAAAAGAAGATAGAAGACAAGTATTGCTTGTCATTGAAAGAGATGAAAAATAATTAAAATCTAAAATTGATCTTCCACCACCTATCCTTTACATACGTTGAAGCTAGACACGGATATACGGAGAGTAATGGAAAGAAACAGGTTCCTTTTGCAGCAGGAAAAAAAAAAAGACTTTTTCCTCCCCATGGAGATTGAAATCAATATCTGGAGCAGACTACTGACAGCCCAGTAACCATCCCATTCTGCCAATGCACAGTGCTGCTCAGCACGGCCCAGGCAGCACCCTTAGGGGAGGCCTACAGGGCTCTGAATCCTATTTGTTGCCTCTCTCAGAGCTGGGGAGGAACATCAGTTTTGGGGAGCCTCTGCTGCCTAATGTGTCAGGACTTCTGCACCAGCCCATACTTAGGAAATGAATTAACCCCATTATGCCCATGGTCCTACTGGTAATGGCAGCCTGCAGTAGCACATGGTCCACAGAAGTGATGCTTGCTCCGAATAGTCTTGCTGATTCTTCACCATAAGTGAAGCAATTGCAGCCAGCAACCACCCTTTGCTGATAAAAGAGCCTGGAGACCCCCCAGCTCAGAATTGGCAAAGCCACCATAAATATAACCATGGACACTGGGACTAAAAATCCCATTCCTCTTCCACAAGCTGCAACATCCAAGTGGGGCCCAGAACATGCTCGCAGAGAGCCAGTCACAGGCAGGTCTGTCTCACCTGTCTTCAGCTTTTAACAGAGCTGCCCCAATTCCATACCCATGCAGGACATTTTAAGGGTGCTCATTAAATTCAAGATATCATTTGCAAATTCAGAAAAAAAGCTGCCACCCCTTCCAAAAGTAATCTTTTACAATCTGAAAGGTTTATTTTTCCTGCCTACAGTTATGGCTTTTGCTGCTTCCACAAGGCATAGAAATTACCTGTATATACTTTTTTTGCCACAGCTATGATGCTTTCAGAAGAGCAAAGTGATTTGAGCTGGATGATGTAGACCAAACAGCCCTTGGACCACCACAGATTGACCACAGTGGGCTGGCAAGCAGAGCCTGTTCACAAAAGGCTCCTCATCTGCCTGATAATGCAACTGCTTGAGTTTTGTAAAATTCTCAAGACAATAAAAGCATGTAAGCTGAGGTTTCTTAAAACCTACATGTGAACCTGGATAAAGGTACTGTTTTGACTTCCCAGTGATAATCCTGTCACTGCATAGCTCCAACTACTCCCAGCTACTTGCTTTGCCACAGTCCACCTCTCATTATAGCTTAGAGCTATAGACACACAAGTTTAAATACTCATTTGCTGGTTCAACAGCACTTCCAGCATTTCTGCAAAAGGTTCAAAGGTGCATCTTTTTTTTTCTTCTCAGCAACGCCTGACAGAAGCAGATTTTAAAGATATATTTCATATTTAGGGACAGACTACTCTGTTACTGCCCCCCAAAATGTCATCTGTTCCATTTTGCATGGCTTTTTATCAAAGATCAAATGCACTGTACATGATTCGGGATATTTATTGCTTTTTTCTTTGGGCAACTATATAAAAGAAGTTGGAGCTTTTATACTAGATCTTCAGAAGTCACAACACTCCAAAATATCTTTATATTCTTTCTTTCCAAGCAAAAAGAGAATAGCTTTTTAAAGATATATAACGAAGATTTTTACAATATCTTTATTTCCAAAATGTCTCATCCGTCTCCATTTGAAGCTGAAAAGAAGTTCTGTTAAGAAATAAAAGGTAGTTACAATTGCCATGACTCAAGAATAAAGATGTCAGATTTGTCTGAAAAGATCTTTCTCAAAAAGTATTTCGTTTCTCTATAACCACAATGTCAAATCAAAAAAGTCATTATTTTGACATTATTTACAACTGTACCAATGCATGTAAAATCCTTTAAGTGTCTGATACTGAAACTCTAAAAAATAGAGAGCTTTCATCCTTCATCTTCTGGAATATTTAATTTTCTCCAAGATTATGCCATAAAATTATCTCACTCGCTTAAGCACAGGTGGGTAAATGACATGAAAATCCAGCTGTTTATGTGAAGAACGGACGAAACGATAGCTACTGAGTTACGTAGGTATTGATGTAATAGATTATTGAGCAAAAACACACTTAGATAGAACAGAAAACAAGCAGAACTCAGACTTACAGCCAATTATTTAAACTGCGAAACATCCCCCAGCCCCAACCTTAACATTGCACGGTTCATACAGAAAAAACGACGGTCAGTACAATTCCCTAAACATGGCACTCAGGCTAAGATGCAACAGCACAGAAACACTAGTTGCAAGGTCTGTGTCCCACTCTTAAGCTAAATCCCTGGAAATTTTACAATATCCTTTTTATAGGCATTAATTATGCCATTTTATCCTCTCATAGTGCTTCAGCAACAATACGCTTCTGTATTTCTGGACTTGTCCAATGGGAAATAAATGTGTCCTTTGCCCAGGGAGGATGCAACCCAACCACTTCTAAATTTGTTTCTTGGGTGGAGAAACACAACGTAAAGCTTAAATCATGTTACAAACAGCACAATAAGACAAAATATTTTAGCCTGAAGAGAGCCAACAGAGAAATAATGACTATTTCTGTTCTGTTCTGACAAAAAACCTATCCCCAGAGAGTTAAAAAATTTCCAGAGATGATCGGTAAAGGAAATAATCATATCTACTATCTTGACAAAGGAAGATAGAGATAGGGAAAAAAAACATAAAGGGGAGAGAGAGCAGGCTTGGAGGACGAGATAGCTACATATTCCCACAAATAAACATATGAGTTCTATTTCCATGTGCTGCAAATCATGCCTTGTAAAAACTATGCTGATTAAAACTACAACTAAATGCTGATTGTATGGTCATTACAACATGACAGGACTATTACCAATCGTACATATAAATAGACTGTGGAATGGTCTGTTAAGAGAGTGGGCACTTACCTAGTAAGCAAGTAGGTCAGTGATCACTGCTTACTCTGCTTTTTAATAAAGGGATTTGAGAATATTCCCTAATCTTGCAAGAAACACATATTGTCATTATTCTTTTGTGAACTAGAATGACTACATTATAGTAGCTGGACAAAATTAAAAGGTACCTTAGTTTGTCTTTCTTCAGTTGCTCCTTAAAATTATTTAACTTTAAATTGCAGAAGAAAAAGAGGAAATAAATTGGTACCTGTTATATTCAATACTGATTTTGGAAAAAGCAACAGCAGGTTTTTATGAAACACACACGGGCCTTACACTGTAAAGATCTTCAGGGTAATCTGGCTTATTTTAATGCTGCTGGTGATGGGAAACTGGTGAGATGCTGGTGAGATTGCCAAGACTTTGATTCTTTGTTCCTTTGGGCTCCCAGTGCCCCAGAACTTTGAAACACCGGGATCCATGACTCCTTAGTAACAGGCACTATGGTGTAAACCTGGAGCTATGAAGGCAAATGAGCTGTACAGAACAGATCCCCCCACCCAAGCCCTGAAATCCCCCAACACAAATAGATAAACTGTCTGAATTAGATCAGAAGTTTTACCTTAAGTTTGTCAGGAGGTTGTGAAAACTGGGGCACATCTTAAAGCCAGAAAGAAACAGTCATTTTTTCCACAGAAAATCATATCAATTAAAAAATTTCTAGCATGCTTCAAAGCCAAAGTAACTAAGGAGAAAACTAGCTTTAAGTTGGAAAAGGGACTTTGATTTTTTTGCTCATTTAGTCACTCCCACAGCACCAGTGCTGGGGATGGCACAGGTAACAAATGACTCCCATCACTTTGATAGCTCCCAGAGAAAGAGAGTGCACACCCATGTGCTACTCTTAACTCCAGGATGAACTTGGTAACACAAAAGAAGGATCAGATGTAGCACAGAAAGACCAGGTAGTTTCAGTATAGTAGTAGTTGCTACATTTGACTATGCATATAGGTCTAGCACAGGCAAAAAACACCTAAGATTCATGCATTTTTTTAAATGGGACAAACAGTTCCGTTTTAACTTTTTTTTCATGTGTTCTCAGACAATAACATGCCATTTCATCATATGTTCGATCAACTATGGATGCTATTTAACTGAATTAGTTTATGAGGTAGCACATAGGTTATGTGAAATAAAGTTACTTCTTAGATCTGTATATTATGCCAGGTAATCTCTTTCCACTAAGATGAGAATCTCTTTGGGAAACACATCTTATTTTGTCAGCCTGAGCTTCAGCTAATTTCCTTTTTTTATCTCTCCTTGTCCAGATCTACCCTTGTGGTGAATTTTCAAAACTCACATAGCTTTGTGGCCACCAGAACTGGAAGTATTTAGCAGGACAAGCACTGAGGGTGCACTACATGTTCTTACATCCATATAAATGAAACAAAGCGAGGGAAAGTCTTAATTTTCTTTCCCACATAAAGTCCTGAAAAAGCACACTTTTATTTTCCTTGACCCAAAGACAGAAGTTATAGAGGAAGAAGACACAGACAAAGACAGGAAGACAAAGGAAGGAAGACAGGAAGAAGTTACACAGAGTATCTATGCAGTTACCCTGCAGGCAGACGCCACACCTCATCTCCTCTTACTATTGACCTGAGAGAAAGCTCAATTAAATTAATGAGTCCCTCTATGAAACTTCAACAAAATTCAGGTTAGATGAGTCTTGTACAGGAGCAATACCTGAGCCCCCATATAGGAACACATTCCTATCCATGTTTGGAAAGAATTTTTTAAATACTTAGTTGTCGAACCTTTTAAATCAGGGGCAGGAAAAAAAAAAGTGCCAAGAACAACCCTTTTCTGATATGACCTCCATTTCCTTAACGTTGCATATTTTAATAGTAGGTAGAACAGATGGTGAAATATAATCTCTCCACTGAGAACTAAATGACACTGACTAGCTGTAGGGGACACTGAAGTATTAAAGAGAAGGAAATGTACAAATAATGAAAGTACATTTTGTCCAGCTTGCTTTTGATGAGGCATAAGTAAAATGTAAATAAGTTCTATTAGAAGAATATTAAGGTAACAACTTTGGTACTTGCAATCAAAACGAGATTCTATTATTTAACCTGGATTTGTACTTGAGGTATCGCAATACCACTTACCTGTATTTGAAGTAAGGATTATATCAATCCTGTTTGCACAAACCTGACAGTATTAACAGGACTGATTACAAACGGATGTGATTAGTCTGAACTTGGATAGGCAACAAAAAGAAAAAAGAAAAAAAAAAGGAGAGGAAATGTTTGGCTGTATATGAGCAGAGAAGTTCTATTAACCTGGGTTTGTAGTGAAGAAAAGTGTAAATATTGCTAATACAGGTTTGCAATTATGTTGGTGTCAATGTGGCTGGGAAAAGGAGTTTATAATTAGGACAAAACAGCTAGTATTGATCTGAACTTTCAATAAAAATCATGTCTGCATTTTAATTCAGAACTGTAAAATTCATCCCTGTGCTCTACAAATGACCATTTAATTATTAACTTGCAGTTACTTCACAATCAGAAAATTATTTGCATGATATCTGATTCTTTTACATGACCATGTCCCTGTTACAAATGGTGAGCTGAACAGAGGGTTTCCAGAGGTATCTGACACTTAAAATTATACTTCTACATTTCTTTGTAAAAGCATTACTAAGAATTTAAATATTTTGCTCCCAGAAAAACACTACTGCTACAGAAAGGCTGTGTTCCTCTTCAAAATACTTTTTTTAATCAGAATTACTATCTTTAATTAATTACTAGTTAAATCTCTATTTATTACCTCACAAATAATTATCATACCCATTTATTGTAAATACACTCAATGTTGCTAGGTAAGATGATCAAGAAGGCACTTAAATGGACATAAATTGGTTGTTTAATCAGCCTCATGCACTTTAAAATAAACACTTTTCTCATTGTTGGTTTTCTCCACTAAAGTCACTTTAGACTCTCACTGTGCACTCCTTTTCCTATGTAACTCCAAGCCCAATATATCAAAACAACACTTAAGGACAGGCAAAAAAAAATATTTTTTTGGGGGAGGAAGCAGGACGGGGAAAACTTTTATGTGCTTTTTCCATGTTTCCCTCTCAACTGAAAATGAGCCAAGCATCATTCTCTGTCTCAGTCTATTTTATAAGAAGCCTCACCTCCTCCTCCTTTTTCTTTTCCTCCTTCTTTTTCCTCTGCATCATGAATCAAAGGTATCTCAACTTCCATTGTGTCTTCTTGTTTTGACAATGGTTCTGAATAAATTCGATAAAAAGGAGATGAATATTAAGGCTTTTCAGAACGGACATAAAAGGATTAACACACACTAGGGACATTATAATTAAAAACACTGGTAGAGGAGAAGGATCCTTTTCCCCAAGGGTACAGTTACAAAAGCTCTCTCAGGGAAATCCAGAGGGCTCTAGTTGACAGCAAGGCCTAGAGCCTCCAAGAAATGCTTGTCATCAGAAATAAGAAACACAGTGTCAACTTATTTCTCTAACAGTCACAGTCATTAAAAAGTTAGCTTTTATCTCCGAGAATCCATAGATATTCCCCTGCCCAGCGCTGAATTTAAGAGTTATTGTAAGACGTGGCTTCACAGATTCAGCTTAGTAGGTATGGAGAAAGAAAGGGAACTTAAACACTGCCATATATATATGGCATATATATATCTGAGCTATAATTAGTGTTTTTGTCTGTTAATCTTGATGTCTGATTTCAAGGTATGCACAGTACCTTGTACTTCCATGCAGGAGCTTTGGGAATCTGCACCAGTTTTCATCTCCTCCTCTGCAGAAATATCCTGTTGTCCTGTTCAGATAACAAATTGGAAATTAGATCAGCATGACGGCTGCACGCAGGCAACGGCAAGTTCATCAGAACAGGACACAAATCTAACAAATCTATCATAGACTACGTCCCTTTTCAGCAAAGTACAGCTTTCTTCATATTAAATTAACAATGTTGGAACTATTTTATATCTGAAAATATCACTTGACAAACTCTACTTAGTAAGTACATTAAATGGCTGGTCAAAACTAACCCTGAAACATTTTTTTTTTATTTCTTTTGGAGCTCAGCCTTGACATACTGATTCTAATAGGAGCCTTGCTTGCACCTGACAGTCAGCTTAGCAAAGGGAACAGAATCACCCCATAGGCATTAAGAACAACAAGAAGTACAGTGATAACAAATCTATCCACCCAGGATCAATGTGGTTAAACCCACATATTTGGAGATGTGTGTCTATTCCAGCAACACCAGAAATTACTGCACCACAACTGGCTGGCACACAACTACTACTAGCCGAGAGCATCTTCTTAAGGCAGTAGAGGGAGGTCAGGCTGAAAACCACTGGATGCTGAAAATGTAAGAACTGAGGTTCCCAACTGGTTCATTATCTCTTTCTTAAAGAGTTTTGATACAAAACTTTACCTTCAGCTTGATCTTGTTCACATCCCACAGGATGCACTGGGTCACTCTCTCGTGCGCCTTTGCAGTCTTTCAGGGAGTCTGAGGAAACAGCAAACAAACAAATCCTGCAGTGGTTTTCACGATGGAAAATTCTGGAAGTTATTTCATACATAGGTAGCCCTTAGGTGATACCTTTATATCTGGCATTCTGATACACTGACAGATTTTCTATCTATTTAACTGCAGACTTACATACTACAAAAGCATGCTCATGGGTTTCAATTATTCAAATCAATTTCAAAATCCATGCACTTATTGAGCAGTTTTTTGCCTGCAGTACAAACCTAAATGAGAAGCTGGCAAGAAAGGATGTGTAAGAATAATCAGAAGTGCTACTGCACATTTTATTTCTAATGAATGGAGTGGCACAAAGCTCTGAGAAACAGCACAAACCACCTACTCCAACACCAAAGTTATTTCTTATTTATTTAGAACACCACAAGCATTTTTCAAGATTGAACTTCCACAACCTTGACAAATGTTAAGTCCTATAAATCCTAATGCAGATCCTAGCCTCATTTCACTGAAGACAGAACTCTCAAGGTCATTATTGTGGTCTAGACTGCTTTTTCTTCAGGCACACACCAGCAAAACGAACTGCCTAAAGACATACCCTGAATCAGTGGCACAGCAAGGTTTAAATTAGACAACGCAAGTCCAAACACTATGCTATATGCAGTCACCATAAACACACAGCTTTATTTTGTTGTGTTGAACAACGTTGTCTGACAACTGCCACACCACAGTTTCTGCACAGGGATGCACAATAAATGCATCATTCCGCTGGGAAATCACAGTGACACAGCCACCTATTTTAGCTCTGCTCATCTGCATAACACACAGCTTTCACTGGAGAAAGAGCCCTCTTCGAGCCTTGATAAAAATCACCGCTGATCTAACCAGGCATTTCTGCAAACTGCAGGGGTGAGGATACTTGAGGCTGTAGTAAAGGTAACGATAATCACTATTTGTGTTCCAGAGCAAAACACTTCTTAAATTACTGCTAGAAAGAATACTTAAATAATAGTTTCAAAAGATCTATGTTGCATGATAATAAATTGTACTAAGACGGTAGTCTTTTTACTGCTCTACTTCTGTCCCTTTCTACAATGTAGCAAAGCAAATCTTGCAATATACCAGCGGATGCCCCTCTAAAACTCTGCTCCTGGAACCTGCCAAGAATAATCTCTGATGGATAAGTGAGAAAGCTGGGTTGTTAACATCCGATCCAAATTTAATAATCTGTAGGAAAGGTATGCACTGAAAGTGTGTGGCTTTAATTAACTGCAAATAATCCCCCAAGGCAAATATTTAATTACCTGCACAGCTTCTTACTTCTTTTGTGGCATAACAATAAATTTAGAAATCCAGGTTTCAAAGCAGAATATCTCACTGATGTACTGTGCTAAAATTTGCCTTTGCTGAACTTTTTTTCACCCTACCGTGGAATTAAAATGCTACTCACTGCTATCAGCTGGACCACTGTGTTGGCCTTTCATACTAGGATGTTACAGTGTGTTATGAGTTACAAGGAATTACCCTATCAGACCAATTCAGAGCAAAAATAAAACAGAATTTTGTAAAATCCCAACTTTAATCAAAAAGCGAGTTGAAGGACCTCATGTTGCATGTCTGCAAAGGAACTGTACCAACAAAGCTGGAAGCAGAAGTCCTCTGCCTTAATTACTGTACAGCCAGAGGCTGAATACAGCCCTTCAGACAGCAAAAAGTGATGATAAAGTGTGGTATTACCTTCTACGGGTGGGAGAGTTATATAGGGCTCTGTCCTACTAGATCCCTTATAGTGATTTTATCCTATGCCTATTGCACAGAACCCCCTGCTCCCAGACCTGTGCCTTTAATCTCAGTCCACAGGTGCCACCTGTTCTCCCACAATGAGGAATTACTCCAATTTCATGCAAAAATCAATCCCCAGCCTCAGATGAGCAATTACACGCTTTTGTCAATAAAAACAAATGGAGCTTAAGGAGCCTGATGCTTGGCTGATGTATGTGCCCCATCACACTGCTGTTTTTTCACAGAGCATCATGTAGCTTATGGCAAACTCCAGATACACACAGTGGGGGGGGGGGGGGGGGGTTTGCTGCTCCCCCCTTGGCACAGCTTGCAGTGTGGCCCCACAGCTGCTCTGAGCATCAGCACTGGCCACCACACCTAGCGACCACCTATACCATTCAGCACATCTTCACACATTCCCATTGCTAGCACTGCACAGTTTATCCTTAGTGGATCCTAATTTTGTGCTAAAATTTCATTTTGATCATATCCAGTTTTCTAATTGTTCTGGGCTTCGAGAAAGCAATTTCATTGCACAGATCCCAAATTAACCCAGGCAATACACAATGATAATTTTGCACGAGTTTTGTTTTGCTTACTGCCTAGCTGCATGAGGCCACCACTCTCACTTCAGCAGTAGAAATTAGATTTTGCATTACTGTGCAGATTCTGAGTTTCAAAATCTTTAGGGTCAAGACCATGTCAAAGATTTCTTCTTTTCACATGCAAATATTAGATCAAATATTCCATCCCAAAGGTCCAAAGATGGATTTACTTTTAGGATTAACAAGAATAAAATAAAGCAAAGGAATAAACCCAGACATATGAAAAAAATCAGAGCCAAGTAACAGTAAAAGTGTAAGACCAAGTGGTCAAAAAAAACCACCTGTTCCCAAACTGGATATGAGGCATGAGCACCACCTCCATTTCAGTTTAAAAGCAGTGGTGGGAATCTCACAGATACTGATGCTATACTACTTTGTGCATGCAAATTTTCAGTAGTGTAGTGGTATTACTCAGGCTCAGCTGGTTCCCTGTGCTTGCTTGGCCCTTTAGTGCCTTATGCAACGGCATAAGCCAGCGTTCTGAATTATTCCAGGGTCTGTGAAAGCTCTGGCCATCCCTAAAACATTAATTCATCTCTAAATGGCTAGGGAACTAACTTGGAATTATTAAACAAGACAAAGTAGCCTTACTCTTCTTGTAACACAGCTCCTTATGTGTTCAGTTGTACTGGAGAATCCAAGTCAGGACATTATTTAGCAGCCAAGTATACTTAATGTTTTTGTAACACACTGGACACAATTCACCTTGGGTAGCCACAGATTGGGAGTGTAAGGGTTAACATTCCTCCTGGCAGGACTGAAACTACTCAGTGTTTCTGATGGTACACTAGAGAACAGTTACTAATGTCATCATTGATCACGCATGAATGAACTAAACATGACATTTAATGATATAAATGGACCAAAGATAGGCCACTTTTATGTACTGCACATCAAGCACTGAAGTGCTCATTGAAGTCTGAGTATCCCTTAGTTCTTTGAAATCCACTTTTACTTGGTGGCTGCAGTGACAGTCTCCACATCAGGAGTGCTGGGCTCTGCACCCCTCTGTTCTACTGAAAAAAGTGTTTCATGGGGCTGCATGGTTGAATGCACCTGGGAATTAGTCCCAGCCCTTAGCAACCCACGAAGAAAACATTTGGACTTTAAGCCAGCCACAATACTCCCCAAACATACTCACAGTTCCAATATATCAACTCTATGCTGAGTTCAACTCCAATGCAGCTTGCTATCAATCAAGCTTGTATCAATACAACCATCAATCCTACCCTTCCTGCCAAAAATCAGAAAGTATTTTGTCTAAATATTTCATAAACCCCCATGCTTTTCCACACCATTTTTTTTTTTTTTTTTTTTTTTTACTGTATAAAGCAACACTGCTCAAACAAAAATTTTGCATATGCTAAGGAAGAGAAAAAATGGTAAGATCTGAATGTTAAGAGGTTTTAATGATCTTCTAAAATTCACTTCCCCAGCTACTCTGTACGGCTTATTTACTGAGTCATTTCTAATGTGCAACACACCTGGGTCCTGCACACAGCCTAGATAAATCACCATGTTTTAGGGAGCTGTAAGAAGATTAAAGAAGGAAAAAGCTGGTCATTATGAAAGAAACAGGTTCAGTGCATTTTATTTTTTAAGCATGATACTGTGAAAAATGACTGGAATATTTCCAGAGTGAAAGAAACCAAGCAGGCATCTAAAATTACAGGTAATGGTGTGCATGGAGGCTGCCACATGATTAGGGTATTCTTTTGCCTCATAAACTGAGGAAAATGTGTGAAAATGAAGCCCTATAAAATGGTGATTTATGAGAAGTTAGGGAGATATTCTTGAGCTTTGACTTTAAAATGTTATTTTTATATCCACCAAGATTTCATTTTAATCTATCTTTATGACAGATTAGATTTATTGGAGCCCAAGTTTATATGGCTTGGTAAAACAGACCTTTTTAGGTGTAACAACCTGTAGAGATATTTTTGCAAGTGTTTTGGATAATAGAATAGACAGTTCATTCCTGCAGGTGGGGTCCACCAAGTGATGCTCCTTCCTGCTCATGCTTCGAGCTGACAGAAGGGCATATCCTCTAACCTCACCTTCTGTCACAGAAATTTCAGGTGCAGCTGGTATAATAACTGTGGGCATCCTGCTGCTGCCATCAGAGGCAGGGACTGTTATGCAGGGCTCCATGAAAGGAAAAAGCTGAGAAAAACCTGGATGCCTTGGTCAGACCCTTCCCAGGGTCTCCCAGCTGAAGGCGAGGGTTGGGTGGGGGTGATAGAAGGAGTAGACAGTCACATCAGACTGACTGGGGCATGTCTGGATGGCTCCAGGTCAGTTAATATTTGAAAATAAGTAGGATCTAAATAAACCAGCTAAGCACACTGTGGCTGCCTGTACTGGTGAAAGGTAGAGCGAAATACCAAGAGCAGTTGATGGGCTGGACCCTGTCTGGATGTGCAGTGCTACAGATGGGTCAGATTAAAAGAAAAAGTAAATAATCTGCATTATGTACACCTCAAAGTTACCATTATGAAAGGTGTTAAGAGCATAGGCACTTGGTTGGATGGTGATGGTTACATACCTGGGTTAAAAAAAAAACCACTTCATCACACCATTTAGCTTGTGTGAGCCAATTTGCTTTCACAGAAATCCTCCTAACCAAGGGTGAGAAAAATGTTATCACTGTAGCTGGCATGCAGAGCCACAGCTACGGTTGGGGGTGTTGAAACTCTTCCATTAAAAAGGTTCTCTTTCAGTTACCTATAATTGAAATTTTTCAGGCTGAAATTTTCCAGGTCTAATCATAGCCCAAGGGTGAAGTAAAAACATTTCACTGGTAGCTGCTGAGCACTCAGCACTTCTGAAAATCAGGTCATTCATTTAGATGTCTTAATATATACTTAAGAGCTGATTTTAAACACCTCTTTTTGAACATATTGGTCTTTCAGTCAATCTTTTTCACCCACTTATCAATGTCTAATTTCTGTCGATTTGCACAGCCACCCCTGTATCTGAAATGCTCTTTCAGCTTATCCCTTCTCAATCACTTATGTCCTTAGGACACCAAGGTTTGTCCTTGGGGAGAACTAGAGCTGGACAAACAGGAATTTCATATCCATTATGTTTTACAGGCAGGATACTTACAGGCTTCTGGGTTTCACAAAGTGAGTTTTTAGGTCTAGCCCCTAGCTAAGGCATATACCTAATTCTGTTTCTGACAATAGAAGCCTTCCATCTGACTGAATCTGACTCCATTTCAGAGAAGGGAGAAAAACAGTGACTTGAATTAAAAGGTACTCCCACAGGAGCATGGACTTTGGTGAACACCTGGAAATAATTAATCGCTACTTTATTTTTAAAATTAATTGGCATATGATTTAATTTAGTTGACCTTCAAATGAAAATTCAGTTCTTATTAAGTGATAATGAATTAAAATCAGTATATTGTGCACAGAAACTTTGCCATGATTATGCTCATTCTTCACTTATACTAAATCAGTTGCTGATTTCATTCTTCTGTAAGAAGGCCCTTTCATTAAGTCAGGTTATATCATAATTTATAGGACAGGTAATGCAGATAGAAGAATTATAGAACCACAGAAAGAAAAGGTGCAGAATAACCTCTCACACCCACAAACATTCACACACTCTTACAAAAGAAATCAGAGGTTCAAACCAATCCACAGCTATATACAATGGTCCATTTAAAATGGGTTTGTCGTCCCAGCACAATCTTGTATGGGCAGGCATATTAGACTGAGTGCAGCCTGTCTGATACGTGTTTTATCTGCTGCATAAACATTAATGACTTTAATCACTTTGTTCTGCCCTTACACTTCATAAAGAGAAGCATCTCTAACTTGAAATATGCTGTGTATAAAGGATCTACTTCCATATGCACAGTAATGAAGCGCTACGAAGGTGCTGCCTAGAGATGTCAGCTCTTTCCCCAAGAGCTAATAGCTATGCATGCAAGTTTTCAAGGGCAAAATTGCCACATTTCTTCGTGGTATTTCCAGACAGTGGAAACAGAAACTTGGCACAGAAATAAGAGCATACCTCCACATAACATCAAACACCTTTACATTCTTGGAATATGCTTGTTCTGATTTTTTTTTACTTTTTGTTCCGAGGACAGACAGAGCACTCAAAAAATTCAGTCTGCTCACAAGATACATGCAAACTGGGCTCATATGGACATTTTTTTTCTGGACAGTGTATTTGCCACAAATCTCCTTTCACGGTAATTAGGTGGAAGGACTGAAAAAAACATAATTTCTTTAAACGTTTTACATTCAGTTAATTTAGTTGAAGATATGATCTAGACTCTGGAAAGGTTTAGCCATGTTAACTGAGTGAGCAAACAATTTGAAGGCTAAAATTGATTTTGGAATCAGCAGGTGCTTTCAGAGCCAAGGTTTTGTAGAAGTACCATTTCCCAAGAAGTAGTAAGGTTTTTTTTGTAACATCAATATTGATTTTAAAACAACTAAAAATCTAAAATCTAAAAAATTGAAAATCTGCTAATAGAGACAAGAATTAAAACTACAGCCTGGTGAATGTGGCCACTTCATTGTTCATAATTCTTGGTTATGCTTAAAAAACTAGCAAGCATATCCCAAAATGTGTTCTTTTTGCCACCATTCCTTTCCTCTACATGTACAACATTATGAACAAAATATATGGAGGGGAGTCTATCTCATTCCTTCCATCCCAAGTGTTTTCCATCTCACCTTTAAGGAGAGAGAGATCACGAAAGAGAAGATGCCCTTTGGATTTCTCAGGGTCTGCCAACTCAAGAGAAGAGAGGAAGACACTGTACTCTCTGCATATTATAGGGAAAGTGAGACCTGCTGCTTTCCTGAGAAAAGGCAATTAATACAATGGGTCAAAAAAATTGAATGGTTACACATAAAGATGGCCATTGAGACCCTGTCTTCACCATCAGGAATGAGCACTCAAAACAACACCAAAATGTGGGGATCTTCAGTAAGATCTCTGCAGAGAGAGAGAAAAAAAAACCAAACCAAAACAAACCCAGCCCAAAGCCTCACTATGACCGTCACATACAAAATGTAAAAAACATCTGATGAGGGTTCTTAGAGATACAGGATACATAAAAAGGATACAAATGTCAAACCCACCCACCCACCCCCCAAAAAAAAGGAAAAAGAAAAAAAAAAACCAAAAAAAAAAACGGGGAAATTAAATGAATGACAGGTAATCACCAACTCTGCTGGGACTAAATCCATCATTATTTTTGCCTTCCACTACCCCTGCAATGACTTTAATCTGTGAAGATACCAAAAGCAAAAGACAGTGCTCTAGCACGGGTTTGAGGTTTTTTTCCCTGTGGGATAAATCTATCAGTTAAGAGAGCACTTAAATCAACCTGCAGAAGGCTTTGAACTCATAATCAGGTAAGTATGCCAGCTCTCTAGCATGTGTCTTTGGAACAAAAGGGCAAGATCTCACACCCTGTCACACTTATCTAGAAAAATGAGAAGAGAGTCAAGCAGTGACTCTGAATTACACATTAAATCTTTTAAAATAAATAAGTTAATGGATGTTAATAATTATGTTATCTCAGTAAAATGCATTAAAATTTTCTATTAGTCTTTCTTGAAGACTGTATTGATGGCCTGTATTTATTATAGATAGCAGAACTCCTGTTTTGAATTACCAGTAGCGAACATTTTATAAATCATCCCAGCTTTTTCCTGACATACCCCCACAAAAAATGCCCCAAACTGTAGACTGGCACAAGCAATAAATAGTGTGATATCAAAAACATTACATCTGAGCACTGGTTCCTACCTGTAAACCAACAACTCTCGGAAAAATCTCAGCTTGAAACATTTAAATTGGATAATCTCTCCTTGTTTCCTAAACTCCCTGTCATTTGGCCCTGTGACACTTTTAAATATTTATCACAAACTAAATGGTCTGAATGCCTAGCACAGGCTGCACAAGATAAACATTACTTTCTCCCTCTCAATTATGACTTCATTTCCTCCTGTCTCTTCTTGATGTGTTTATAGCTATTGTGTTTTAATTTTTCCCCATCAGGAGATCACTGAATAGGGAGCTAATATTGCTGGGATAGATGTGCATGCTTAACATTATGTGTCTAGCTGCTGCCATGAGCCCAAGCTTTGGCCTTATTTCTGATATGTCATGTATGACATTTTAGTATTACCTCTGTAACAGGGGGACTTAGGAATTCACAGCATCTCTCCTACCAGCACAACAGCTGGTGCCACGTTCTTCATTACAAAGACTATTGTATATAACAATCCAAGCATTTACCTATTTCTGCATTGTTTAACAGTGATTTTTGGCAATTTCCAGACAAAGGAAAAGAAGGCTTTACAAAATGTCCTCTTAGGATTGGATATTTTGAAATGCAATTTACAATCTGTGTACCTTTATCCTTACTCAGCTCTCTTTCTTCTGATGATGATGATAGGCTGGCTACAGCTGAAGGTTTTGTCTCATCTGTGAGAATGAAGGAAATGAAAGACATTATTCATTAGATAGCTAACTGATAAACCACTTTACTGAGAAAAAGCATTATGCTTTACTGAGGCAAGATGCTACATCTGAATTTGATTTTCTGGGCTTCCATCCATTCATTGGCCATTACTGGTCTGATTGTCTTCCCTAAGCCAGGGTAAGCTTACATTGCAATGCTGCCAAATCAAGTCTGTATTTCAATTCCTTGTAATACAGAGAGAGCAACAATTATCAGTTTCATGGGCAGGCTGGTGTTGCTACTCGCTCTGAGATTCCTTTCTTCATTTAATCTATCTATTTTGAGAAAAAACAATTAAGCTATTCTTAACTTTAATCATGTCCATGAATCCCATTGGAATCAAAATGATTACATGCAAGCGCTTTTCTGAATCGGAAGCTACCATGAATCAGGCCTGAAATTTAGCAAGACCCTGAAAATCTGGAGGTTTTTAACAGTATGCAGATGCAAACTATTGAAATTAATAGATAAATCCAGTACCCGAATTTAATACAATTTTTAAACTTTCAGTGTTTGTTTTTCTTAGGGATTTTTATAGTTCTAAAACCATTATGAGCTTTTGTTTTAATTCTTAGCCTTTCACTTCTTTCAAAAAACTTGTATCTGATTAATCTGACAAATTTTTTTTCTTCATATAGTCATTGAGTATTTTTAACAGCTTGAAACAAGACCTCTAAACACCTGCCATTTTTTCCCATGTGTTAACTGATCACTGATGATACACCAGAGGCCAGACTGAAAAAAACACCCAGTAAAATCTCAGGCCAGATTTTCTACACTGTAACTGGATTTTTAATCTACTGTGTAGTAAGAATTTATAAATCCTTATGGAATGGACTGGGTATGTATACAGTTCCTACTTCTTCTACTACATTTTCTTTCACAGTATAGAATATAAGCCTTGTGATTTGTCATACTCAAATGAAAGTTATGTCTTTTGGTTTAGAAAATACAAATAAAACTTAGACTTGATAGGATTGCTCATTACAATGATCATTCCTAGTGATTAGAAACACTTTGGGCATACAACTGCTCATCTCTGAAAATCAGGTCATTTCCTAATGCCAAGAAAGGACACAGGAGCAGCAGTCCTAAAAGATCCTAGCCATGTCTTGTCTCCACAATGAGCAGAGTGGAAATCAGCTGCAACTTGCTAGGTAGACATAACTAACTCGAGGTAATTTTATACCTCTGTGTTCTTATCACTATGCAAACCAGTAGGGATAAATATTAAGCCAAATAATTTTTTCCTGTAACAGTGTGTGCCTGTGGCCAAGGAGGTTATTTATGACTATGTGTAGGCACAACGAGATCTTTAGGAATGTACCTAAAACACGTTCCTGAAGTATGACACGTTCCGGGACCTTAAATGTCTGGATCTTTTCTTTGACACTCTTCATGAGAGTAACAAAACGTGACTACCAGTACCAGATAGCAAAAGAACGTATATCACAGTTCTGATAAACCAGCTCTGACAGCTCATAACATAACAAGTCATAATGACAGTTTTGGGAAAAACACAATACATTTAAGACACCTCCAGTAGCAAAGTAATAATTTAGAGAGCTACATATTCCTTATTTCTCTCGGGAAAAGTGAAATGTATCTCATTCAATTGAGTGTTTTGGCAAATTGAAATACCAGGGAAAGACACATGCCATCAGAGTGAATACTGCTGACAAACACAAGGGACTATATTTAGGATCTGCAGAAAGTAGTATAACTGGGTTTTACATGAACCTCTGCAACTGGAGCTAGGAGCTCCTTGCAGTATCAACTTCTAAGAAATCTAGCAGCCAAGCAGTACTCCTTAGTACACTTAAAAGTTCAACATTTCTCAGGCAAAGGTATCCCACTGTCTAATCAGAGATTCAAACCAGAGTTTGGATTCAAGACACAGCAACTAATTCTTCCCTTCTCCTTGTCCCTTTCATCTCTTTAATATATGAGTAGCATAAAAGTGAAAAACCCAGGAAAGAAAACGTGGCTATCCTCCAGCACTTAAAAAAAATACAAAAAAAATACCACTGCGTGCTTATCTTGGGGAGGATAAAGGGCCTAGGTACAAAGCTTGCTGAGGCCCGTGAGAATCTTTTTTATTCTGTAATACTGTGTGCCAATGGCTTTGCATCCCACTGGTTCCCCCACACAAGGACATAAAGAGGAGGTGATAAAGAGGACATGAAATATAGAAGGACTTCAAGCACGTGTGGACAGCACCAGCTGTCAGCTCCTGGTTGCAGAAGACTGACCTGTGGAGTGCACCTCAACACATACAGTGCCCAATGCATAGGAAAAAAAAAAAGACTCTCATACAATGAATCCCTCATCTGCAAACAGACACAATGCAGTAAGCAAATAATCTAAGTCAAGAATCTCAGCCTTCTAAGCTTCTTGCTGCATTTAATTGCTGACCTTCAGCTCAATGGCCTGCATATGAAAAACAATCTCAAGTCTGATTAAAAAAAAAAAAAGTTTTGAATAAAACTGTTTCAGGTTCTCTGAATTAAGTTTGTGTAGGCAACATCCTACACTACTGAGGAAAAGAACAACAACACAAAAAGCATTTTGTTGCACAAAATACCATGCAAAAAGAATTTCCCTGGCATTTTGATTGTTGCTCCAGGTCTTTTGATTAATTATAGTTTTATTTTCTATTGAATAGGGTTGGGTAGGATGAAAACTACAACCATAAGCAGAAAAAAAACCCACAAAAATCTAATGTGAACATGGAGAGACATAATTCAAAACACTGAACTGACAATATTTATAAGCATAACATCTACAACATCCACTACTCGTGAACGTCTGACATTCGTTCTCAATATATGCAATATCTTTCTATATGGATTTCAATCTTCATAACCCCTGAGAATTCTGTAGAAAATTTATCAAATCTTGAAAATAGCCTTTATAATTTACAGAAGCAAAGCTTTCATGAAATGAAGCCTGCTTCCTCCTCCAAATTTGCCTTTTCCCCATTTTATCCTATGCAAAGGGTTACTGTTGTAGACATATGGAAAGTGCTTGCTTTCTAGTTAGAAGATTATCTGGAGGTAGTCCACCTTAAATGGAGAATGTAGAGCTGCTAAACTAAAGAGGGAGGTCTGCATTCCTGCATTGCAATACATTCATTCATAATGAATGGAGCTGTGGTCTCTAATGGGTGGATTGCTCAAGACCTGAGCTAATCTGCTGAAAATGTACAAACATGCTCTGTCAATAGCATTGACTAAGGTTATTGTTCACCAAGGTACATAAAACCTAAGTCAGTCCTTTAAGGAGCTTAAGCACAAACCTGCTTCTTGGCTCTGGGCCTTGGTTTCTTCAGTGTTTTGCTTCTCCTCTGTGCTGTCACCACCTATCGAAGAAAACACATTAAGATTATTTATGAGATAACTCTTTATTGGTAACAGCAGCAGCAATATTAATTGTAACCAGTTCAGCACATACTGCTAATTTACAGCAAGGTGCTGTGGTAGAAAGGAAAAGATATAAAAAGTAAACTGAAAAAAACCGATATACGTAACCAGTTACATTTAAAACAGTCACATTTTCACATCTCAAGCTGAGGAAGGAGGGGCAGATTGAAGATTTTGTCTTAATTGGCACATTGGAAATATCTGTATACCAAATAGAGGCATGTTCCCCTAAATGCTGTCTGCAATAGATGAAATTGTTGCTTGATCTTAGTCTATGAATTTTATAAAGATTTCTCCTCTAGGATTAGCTTCTTCCAGTAATGTTTCCACAAGATCCTTGAAGTGGCTGGGTTTACGATTTCCAGAACCTACTTTAGTGCCTATGAAAGGTAAAAATAGGAGGGGAAGAATCAGCCAGATTTTATTTTAAAGCAAAAGACAAAGTGCCACTTAGCATAAGGTATCAAAATGCATCACGAGTGACTGCAAAGATGAGAGCAAATTAAACCAAAGTAAGGCTGGTAGGATTTAATGCATTTTTCCCCTTTTTACATTCCCATTCATTCCCAATCTTCTCCACTACTTTGCATTTGCATTCACTACCCATTTTCTTCCCTCCAGCTCCCCCTCTGAAGGCAGGTACCAAACAGCGCACTACCACCGAGAAAAGTAATACCCTGGGGAATGTCTACGGACACAACATCAAGCTCTCTTAACCTTTTCTTGGCCCTGTTAGAAACATATCAGGAAGTCTGTATGTTCCATGACAGAGAAGGCTCTTTTAGCTTCATAATAATATTAAGAGGCTGCGGTGCAGCTCGCTGGATCAGATGTGCTGGCTACACTCCCTCTGTTCCAGCATGGCAATATAGACGGCGAGAACAGCTGAGTACCAGCCTTAATGAGGCATTTGAAAAACTGACTGCTGAGCATATACACTGGGAGAAAGGAAATTCATTCCCAGGCCTGTAAATGACTTGATAATGATACACATATTTTTTGCTGTGATCTTTCCTGGCTCCTGGGCTTTTCTGATTACAGCTTTTCTAAAGCAACACCGGTTAAAGTTCCCCACGTTGCCACCTTGCCTTTACTTAACACATGGAGTCTGCTGAAGAGAACAGCAGTAGCCCGAATGCAATTAGGTGGATGGAAGCAAAACAGAAAACGCGTGTTTTTCAGAAGGAAACGCACACATCTGGTAGCACGCTGCGTTCAGCTAATATTTAAAGGCTAAAAAGATACGACGCCCTCCCTCTTTCCAGCAGGCAATACACCCCAGCTTCCAGCAGATGGAACTAGCGGAGAAGTATTTCCAGGCTGACCCTGCTCAGAGCTGCTCTCAGGAGGAGATGGAGCAGGATTTTGACACCCCAACTGAGAGGGGAGAGGTGGGCAGGGAGCAGCTGATGGCCATCAGCGGGGACTCAGGCCTCCCACATGCTTGGTAACTTTTTGTGCTCATTATAACCAGCCTAAATGGATGACTAACTACAGTGATTTCTTACCACGTTAGTGAGCTCCAACTTGTAAAAAATTGCGTTACATGGATGACCAAAATGGCTGGATAAAACCAGACGGGTTTTTTTCCTTTCCTGGAAATCACAAAGTATTCTTTTCAAATCAGCATTCTGCCTGTCCATGAACATTAGGAGAACTGCATGCAAAACAGGGAGTTAGCTGTACTAGAAGACAAACTTTTCTCTGCTCCTCTCTCTCTTCTTTAAAAACATGGGCTTGGGACTTTGCAAGCTTTGCATCAAGCAATTAATAAATAAGGTAAAAAATCCTTTGCATCACCCGAATTTGTTTCAAAGTGATAAAGTCATCTAGCTTAGGAGCTGCAGAAAGGCACAGTACTTTAAAGACAATATGTTCTACAGAGCAGTGACACTTGAAAAATCTCTACCATTAGGTCACATCCAAAGAGAGTACTTGCATCACTGTGAAGCAAGTGGTGCCAGAGCATAAAGAAATTCATTATGGCCAACTGCAACATGGTTTGCTTTACATAGAAAGACTTTAGATTCAGAAAATGCAAGTCAGGCATAAATGGTAACTACAGATACATCACTGAAAATCATTTCAGCATTTACCTTACTGCATTCACAATGTAAAAGGACATTTCTGGGTGATATTTGTTTCTGCATCCATTATAATAAGTATGACTATAAGCATGAGTTATTTGACTCAAAACAGGTATTTCAAGGATTCCTTTACATTTATTGCCAAGGGACTATATGTCTTCTTAATTCTCTTACTCAGAACAAACTTAAACTACAAAAAAAAAGTTTCGGTAATCATCTCGTTCATCAGATAAAGCACATATTCATCACTACATTTTTGTCAACCCTGTCTATTATTTCACTGGAGATTTGCTGTTTAAAAGTGGTATAACAGAATAATAATTACAGTGCTATATATTGAGTACTCAACATGTTTTCCATCTAACACTTCATTTTGTTCCTTGAGAAAGAAAAATGTAGAAGACTTCTACTTGAAGTCTTTTACTCTGACCCTAGTCCAACAGACTAACTAGATCGTGACATGAAAATTAATCTTGATCGGCATTTTGGAAGTACATGTTGTGCCTGCCAAGTGATTTCGACAGAATTAGAGAAAAGGAAATGCCAAAAAATTAAGAGTGGACAAGTGATCCTCAAGTAAATTACTTGCAGAAGGAAGAGTTAAGCTCTGCTTGGCCTGAAGAACCTCTTCATCTCAGGAGAAAGGGAGGAAGCAGAGTATGAATACACCAATATGAAAGCAAACTATAGGGTGGAGAAGTGACTAATCCCAAAGCATCTGACAAACATTTTTTTAATGTTTTTTAAAAAAACCCTTTCTAATATGCCTCTCACTAAGTATCTTCGACTGATGAAGAGTCTTTCTGTAATTATTGCTCTCCACTGGAGCTGGGAAAGGCTTTAAGTAGCACTTGCTCAAGGCAAAGCGCTGGAAACATATTTTAAAAGAGCAGCAAAGCAGTTTTTCACCATATTTTTATTCATCCCTGGCTCTCCTTTTCTCCAGGCAGAAAAGCCAGACCCAGTACATTTCCCTTGAGCTTTCCCCATGACATTATTAATAATAAAAATGTCTTTTCCATTGGATGGCTTCTGCTATCCTTCTCTTTCCACTACTATGGCAATTGGCTATTGCACTTCCTTTAGGTGAAAACTGTCCTCAAAATATCTGCTTTTCTATTATACTAGTAATTGAACAGCAATCTGTAACTTACTCCAAAGGAGACAGGAAAAAAGTTGTGAATGACATGTCATGTCATTTTAGGCCAGCAAAGGTAAAAGATTTTGAGACACATCAAAAGATGAATGGCAACATCTGTTTCTTTTATCCAGCATGGCAGTCAGTTGACAAAAAAAAAAAAAAAAAAAAAAAAAAGAAAACAACAGAGTTTGAGAATTACAGTAGCACCATACATACAAAATAAGCCCATTAGGCACTAAATTACCTACTTCTGGCCATATATTTTCTTTCCCTC